>NC_064846.1:27287198-27590228 GCF_024166365.1 Elephas maximus indicus | reverse complement strand
GAAGAGGAGAAGGGAAGGAGGAGAAGGTAAGAGGATAAAACAAAACAGTATACAGAAATAGGAAAACAACATTAACTGATTCTGTAAATAAAAATTGATACCTCTTTATGTTCCTATTATAGGTCCCTGGGTGGTGGGAACGATTTGCACTTGGCCTCCCCAGCAATGCCATGGAAGAAAGGCCTGGTAATCTGCTTCCCTTATGATTAAAACTCATCGCCACTGAGGCAATTCCAACTCACAGCAACCCTATAGGACAGAGTAGGACTACCCCATAGGGTTTCCAAGGCTACAATCTTTCAAGAAGCAGACTGCCACATCTTTCTCCCACAGAGTAGATAGTAGGTTCACACTGCCAACCTTTCGGTTAGCTACCAAGTGCTTAACCACTGCGCCAGCAGGGCTCCTTCCATTAAGATACAGCCAAGAAAACCCTATGGATCAGTTCTACTTTGTCACACATGGGGTCACCATGAGTCAGAATTGATTCAATGGCCACGGATTTTTTTCTGTTCACATTAACGGACTCATTAAATACAATTTTCTGAACCAGAAAATGAATTGTGATACACATTCAAAGTTTTTGAAAGTTAGGAAAAGAAATCACTCATTCCAAGCACATAGCACAAGACTATGTATTATTCTCTTTCCGATTTTCAACTGACTGCTACTGTCACTTTAGGTGTCTGGCTGTTGTGGTGGCAATGCCTCCAGTGCTTCATGCAACTTGGATATGTATTGCAAAATGACCTGGCAGATATGTGTGAAATCTAGTTAAGGGGTTGTTTTTATTTTCCTTCAAAGGCTCTGTCTTGGAGGGAGTGGAGCCTATAATATACTTGTTTACATGTGGAAACCTAAGTTAATTGGGCACGCACTTCTAAATTGTCCAGTGCTGTATCAGGTCCATTATAGCCTGATGCCCTGGGCTGGTCTGCCCCTGCATCCACTTCTCCTTCCAGAAAATTCCAAGCCCATTACCTCCATTACATGATACTTTTCTGAATGAGCTGCAAAACCAAAACCAAACCAAACCCAGTGCCGTTGAGTAGATTTCAACTCATAGCGACCCTATAGGACAGAGCAGAACTGCCCCACAGAGTTTCCAAGGAGCGCCTGGTGGATTCCAAATGCCGACCTTTTTTGGTTAGCAGCTGTAGCACTTAACCACTATGCCACCAGGGTTTCCGAATGAGCAGCATAGCCTGGTTAAAAGAGCATATGCTTTGGACAGAAACAGGCTTGAGAGTGAATCCCAGTTCTGCCCAAACGTAGTTGTGTTGCATTGGGGAAATGAGGGATGGTGATTCGTACCTTGTAAGGTTCTTGCAACCATTACATGAGATAATGAAGGTAAAGCCCCTAGCACAGAGTAGATTTTCAAACAATGCTAGTAGTTATTTTGTTATAACAACACAAAAATAATCTTTGCTGTTGACATTACTGTTACCCAAAGCAGGTCCTGCTCCATGAGGCTTCTCCGTCGGTAAACACACACTGAGGTGAGGAGGGAGGAAGGGCATTTATTGAAAGCACGCAGACAAGTATCAACGAGTTGTACACCTCAAATCAAGCTTCCTGAACAAAGGGAGGCAGAACATTTTAAACCTTCTCTCACAAGGAAGTACATACAAACATTGTAGACTACACAGGTTATCATGGCATGCAGGTGCAGTAAGACAAATTGCATTTCTTTTCTGTGGCAAGTAGACTAGTAAACTGGGTTTGACTGGCTTGAGCCAAACCCGGTGCTTTGAGGGCAATGGACAGGAGGGGCAGGTTCTGCTTGGTCTGAGCAGCTCACAATTGAGCCACACCCAGAATCCAAGGTTTTGTTTGCTAATGGACAAGAGGAACAGGTAAGCAGCTCCCAGCTGCCTTTGCTGTCATTAGGATTATTGTTATACTCCCACCAGCATGGCTCTGCTTGTTCCTATAACATACAGGTAGATCAGCCCCAAAGCCACTGCCTCACCAGATGGCTTTTGCTAGTTCTCAGATCCCCTCCCCTCCTGCCTGTCCTGGTCTACTCCCCACTGTGGGCTCAAGGCTCCTGTTCATACCCACAGGCAGGCCTCAAGCCACAACTCCCTAGCAGGGACAAGGGGCTAATGGCCTTACCAGCTGCAGGACCTAACCCCAGGGAGGAAAGAAAAATGAGGGCACCAAATATATAAATGGCCCCTGTCTGGACAGCTCACGCGAATTATCAATTAAGGACAGAGGAAGCTCTATGTGCTCTTGTATTCTTAGTTATGGGAATGATGGTCACGGTGTAGCATATCACCCTTAATCACTTCAGCCCATCAATTACCTGCAAGGGAGGGGAGGGATCATGGCCTGCTGCCAGGGGAGATCTGTAATGGATGGTCACCTGAACAGCATGGATCAGGTCTTGCATTAAGTATGAGCAATTAAAAAGAAAGTTCCACTGCAAACGGGCAGGTGCTACATCAGGTTGGACTCGCTCTCACATTTCAGAACTTGACCCTGGCCTTGCAGCCTGGCGAGGCACTATTTGATAGACTCATGGGCAAAGCCACTCTCATTTAGGAGTGGTTGGGTAGCCATTCTTAGTCTTAGATAGAAAGGCTCCTGCCCCTTGGACAGGGTCGGGCCCGGAGGTTTCACCTCAAGTCACTCCTTTGGAAGGAATTGCTGAGAAATATGAGAGAAAAAAAAATGAGATACTAAATCTTAAAACACACCCTTGCCAAATCTTCTACAGCTAACACACCAGGCTGTCTAATAAACTCTTGTCTATCACAGTTACCCGTGCTAGGGCATTAAAAGCTCAAAACCAGAACCCCATAGCAAGCAACGTACTCTTAGGTTTCAATTTCCTACCCAAGCTGAAAGAAGCCCTGGTGGCGCTGTTTAAGCCAGGATTTTAAATGGGTTCTAAACAGTTCAGTCATGGCTGATGGAAACAAGGCAGCGCTTCCAACTGATTTGAAGAGGTTAAGTAATGGCCTACGGACACAAGAACAGTGTATGCATTGCATAGCAATGATATCTCTGTTGGCTTTTGACCCGAGTGGGAAACAGGCAGTGGTGCCCCACTCAAAAATGGCAGCCAACCGTATGTGTGTCGTCAATCCTGCCAATAATCCAATCTCTCACATTAAGAAACTTTCAGGAGCCACTAATCCAATCTCTCGCATCAGGAAACTTTCAGGAGCCAATAATCCAATCTCCTGCATCAGTAAACGTTCAGGAGTCTGATGCAGGAGATTGGACTATTTTCAGGACTGTGGAGAACGATACACACCTTGAAAGCAGCCAGGTGATGGAGCACTGCTTCCCGTTTCCTGCTCTGGTATCTATGCAGTGTGTACACTGACCTTATTTCCACAGGCCATGACTTAACTGCTTAGAACTGGTTTGAAGTCCTGGTTTAAGCACTTGGCTGCTAACCATAAGGTCAGAGGTTCGAACCCACCAGTGGCTCTGAGGGAAAAAACACCTGGCAATCTGATCCAGTAAAATTACAGTCTAGGTAAACCTATGGGGCAGTTCTACTCTGTCTTACAAGGTCGCTGTAAGTCAGAATAGACTCCAGGGCACACAACAACAACATACACATGCAAAATAGTGTGAAGATGCTAATATTGTAGTAAATTGCAAACCTGATGCCTCTGCCCACCTCCTTGCTAGCTTTTTACACCCCAGCAACCATAGCAAGGACAGAGTGTGAAATTAAGAACTAAAATGGGAAGCCAGCAAGATGGAAACACCCAAGTGTGAGAGAGAAGCAAGGGCCACTTAATTGCAGAGATCAAGGTGTTATATTTCCCTCCCAGTTGAGAATGCAAATGATGCCATCATCAACTATTCTTTGGCAGTCTTAGTATTCAGCATGCAGTTGTGTGGTCTAAAAACAATTTAAAGTGAACAAAAACTGGTGCTGCTTTGACTGATTCTGATATTGGATTCTTCCCTCCCCCTCCCCCCAAACACACTTTCTTCTATGAATACACAGTGAGTCAATCTTGTATATCTCGATGGTTGAATAAGCTCTTTGATTTTTGAATTATTTTGAGATTAACTGAATTTGAAATGTGGGCTGCCTGCAATGTCTTGCTGGCACAAAAAGATGAGCTTTGTTATTGACAGGGAAGACTTGCAAAGGACATTTTTTATCATTATTCGCCTGCACTAGACTCCTGTTCCATGCGGCCTCGCCCAGCTGCCTAGATGGGAGCGGTGAACCCAGGTTCAAAAGTGCAATTTACAATCTTCTTGCTCGACTCCTGTGCACTGCCGTGTGGCACAGGATGACTCTTCTGCCTGGGAAACCAGAAACATATTTCTTGCCACAATCAAGGAACACTGTCCATTATATAAGGGTTTCTGAGAACTTGCAAAATGTTCCAAATGAGTAAAAGTGTCGTCCAAGAATCATATTATGGGTAAGTTGAATCAAAATGTCACCAATGTTGCTTCAAGGGTTTGTGCATGAGCACTACCATCCAGTCTTTGGTCCCAAAGGGAATCTAGCAATTTCCCGTCAGCCTTAGGGCCTTAGTTTGTGGATTCCAAAGTAAGGAAACAATCTCTATATTCCCCGTATTCTCTAAATAACTCCCTCTCTGTTCTCTCCTCTTTTCTCCCTCTATAGATTTTCTTAATCCCAGACTTTGCTGTCTACATAAAACAATTACTTCATCAACACCGTCACCTGGACCATACTACCACCTCTTCTCCCTGGTCACTCACTCCTAATTTTAATACTCTCTTCCTTTTCTTATTCCTTCTGGGCTAGCTTGTCCAATCTTACTCTTTCTTCCATCAGATTTTCTTCAACTTATCCTCCCTCCTTTATCATCCCCTACCTAAAACCAAAAAAATCCAAACCAGTTACTCTCAAGTCGATCCTGACTCATGGAAACCACATGTATGCAGAGTAGAACTGCTCCATAGGGTTCTGAAGGCAATGACCCTTTGGAAGCAGATCACTAGGCCTATCTTCCGAGGCACTTCTGGGTGAGTATGAACTGCCAACCTTATGGTTAGTAGTGGAGCACTTAACTGTTTGTGTTACCCAGGGACCTCTCCCCCTTACCTATTCTATAGCAAAAATTTCACTTGGCCTGTCCTACAGATAATGGCTATATTACACCACATACGAAAGCACCATGAGTCAGGCAGACCATTCAGCTGCTTCTTAGGAATTCTGCTTTACTGAATACGTACGAATGATCTTAAATGACTACACAGTAATTTACAGTGACTGATCCCTAGGTGGTACAAATGATTTGCACTCAATTACTAACCTAACGCTTGGGAGTTTAAACCCAACCAGCAATGCCATGGAAGAAAGCCCTGGTGATCTGCTTCCATAGAGATTACATCTAAGAGAACCTCATGGAGCAGCTCTGCTCTGTAACACATGGGGTTGCCATGAGTCAGAAACGACTTGATGACAACTGGTATGGTTTGGGGTTTTTTTTTTTTAACGCTTCTGAAGTGCTCATACTTTTTACATTTCTATTATACAGGGTAAACCCTATGCACCAAGTATTTGTAGGACCACCAGCTGGGGGACACAATACTGCTGGGGCGGGGGAGCCAACTGCCCTCACAAAGGCCTTTAGGAACACAAGCCAGCAGTTAGTCAGGTGGCAGCTCTCGAACATGGTGACAAGCGAGAGGGCAGCCCAATTACAAACACAATTCCAAGACCTACTGAAAGCCAAGCCCTTCTAGATCTCTCCTTCTGTCTCAAATTAAGGGTTAGGAAGAGTAGTGATACCCCTGGATAACTTACAAACAGCACCCTCTCAACTCATTCCCCTAGGGCCTTTGTGCCATCGCTGCTGCCAAGGCAGATGTTGTTGTTGATGGGTGCCGTAGAGTCTATTCCAACTCATAGCAACCCCAAGTGACAGAAGAGAACCACCCCACAGGGTTTCCTACGCTGTAATCTTTATGGGAGCAGATCACCAGGTCTTTCTCCCACAGAGCCACTGGGTAGGTTCAAACCGCCAACCTTTCGATTAGTAGCCAAGCACTTAATAATTTGCACCAACAGGGCAGGCACCACTATGAAATGCTTCCTCCTTACCATCGTCTCTGTCAGCCCCAAAGGACCCCAAGCTAAATCAGTGGGCGTAAACCCCTCTTCTCCACCAGCTATCTCCTGCTTTTAGCCCACACAGCAGCAATAACTTGTGCTCCTAGGGTCATACATAAACTCTACAGATACGACTATTTTTCCTATTATCCCTACCATTAGTATAATTGCAAGCAGCCTGAGGCAAGAGCTGTGTCGTTTCTGTATCCCCTGGAGCCTACAACATGATGTCCATCACACAGTAACCCAACACAGTAGATGCCCAATAAGTATGTATTGGATTGAGTTGTACCAACCGCTACCATTATCAGTATGAAATTATTCTCCTGTTTCCCACTTTCTTCACTACACATATCTGCAAGCCTCTGCCTCTGCCTCTACTTGGTCTCTGCTTTATTGCTGAAGACAAAGAATGAAGCTGTCACTTTAAATCCAGTGGCCTTCCCTTTATTGAAGCTAATCATCCCCAAGGTTTTTCTCTCCCACTGATACCATACGAGGAAACAATTAGCAATATTTTTCCTGATGTCAGTAAATGACCTCAATATTAATCTTATCAGGCTTTCCTCTTTGGGGAGTTTATTCAGAAATCAATTCAGGTTGCATTATAAATCAAAAAGAAGAAGAAAGCAATTCCTAGCTTTCTCTTTTACTAATGTGAACACATCGGTTAGGTAATATCCTGATTAAAATCACAGCATTGTGTCACGAATGATCTATTCCATTTTTCTTTTTCAGCTCCATACTTAATTTGCTAAGCTGCTGAAATCGTTTGTTCCAATAACTGCTTCTATATTTACTGCCTAGTCACCCACCCGCACTCTCACATGTCCTCCCCCCTCCTCAGGAGATTGGACACAAAGACCATTATCTTCATTTTGGCCTATGTGCTTGCCGGCCAATAACGGGCGCATCTTCTCAATTCAAACTCAGTTCTGAAATGAGGCAGTTCATTAAACATCTCCACTGGAAAATTCCATTTCCTTCATCTCCCTTTCAGTATCAGCCAATAACTGTGGCTACTCTGATGACCTGTGGAACTTCGCTCTAGCCCCATTACTTCCTCATAAACCCCATTACTTCCTCATACGCATGCAAATTCAGAACATAAAGGCCCCACTTGGCTTTTGTCAGGGCTCTAAATTCAGCAAAATTTCAGCCAGGTTTCTTCCAGCTATTCATCTGGATGTCCGTGACCTCTTTGACTTTTTCCGTGGCAATATGTTCTATTTCAAGATGGAAATGAACCTAGAGTATACAAAGACATAAACTCTGCATTCTCAGAACTTTCTAATTAGTTGGTAATGACCCTGTTTATACAGTTTCCATAACCTCTATTTCTACTGAGGTCTCTTTCTCTTCAACCTCTTGGCCTTTTACACGTAACACATTTCACTTCCCCAAGTCATATCAGAGAAGTCTATTTCTGATTGCTTTGTATATTCTTTCCCATCTCTGATCAATGTCATACAGAATTAGATCAGCCCTTCTGAAGCCCTGGTTGCACAGTGGTTGAGAGCATGGCTGCTAACCAAAAGGTCGGCAGTTTAAATTCACCAACCGCTCCTTGGAAACCCTATGGGGCAATTCTGCTCTGTCCTATAGGGTCGCTATGAGTTGGAACTGACTCAGCGGCACCTAACAACAACAACACAACAACATTTGGAGCCTAGACCATTTGCTAAGAACTTTTGTCTATTTCCTAAGTAACAGATTTGTTATATAGCAAGTATTCCATACGATAACTTGGTTAGAGACTTCCTCAAACCAAAATCAAACCTGTTGCTGTTGAGACAATTCCAACTCATGGCAACACCATGTGTTGAGAGTAGAATTGCACTCTATAGGGTTTTCAATGGCTGTGAAATTTTGGAAACAGATTGGCAAGTCTTTCTTCTGAGGCACCTCTGGTCAGTGTTATATAAGAAGCTGAAACCAAATAGATCAACCACTGAAAGATTTTGAGCCTAGTGTTACTAGATTTGACTTCGGTTCTAACAAGATCATATTTGCTATTGTAAGGAGACTAGATCACATAGAGGCAAGGATGGAAGGGAGATCAATTCATAGCCTCTTTCAATAATCCAGGTGAGAACTGATGGCATCTTGGGCCAGGATACAAGTCCCTGGGGCATCTTGGGCCAGGATATAAGTCCCTGGGTGGAGCAAATGGTTAAGCCCTGGACTACTAACCAAAAGGTTGGCAGTACAAACCCACCCAGAAGCGCCTCAGAAGTAAAGGCTAGCAATCTGATTCTGCAAGGTTACAACATTAAAAACCCTATGGAGTAGTTCTACTCTGCACACACATGGTCACCAGGAGTCGAAATTGACTAGATGGCAACTAAAAACAACAACAAATGGGCTAAGATTGTAGTGGTAGAGGTGGTGAAAAGTGGTCAGATTCTGGATATATTTTCCATATAAGTACAATAAGATTTCATGACATATTAGATTTGATGTATGACAGAGAGGAGTTATAGATGATACCAAAGTTACAGGCATGAAAAACTAGAAAAATGGAATTGTCCATTACTGAAATAAGAAAGAAAAATAGATATGAAGCTACATTATGAGTTGGATTTTGAATATGGCAAGCTTGTAATGATTTTTAGAAATCTAATTTAAAATGAATATTAGGTAGTTCGCTATCTGAGTCTAGCCTTCAGGGAAGAGGCTGAGCTAAGGATATAAATTTATAAGTGCTACATAGATGGTGTTTAAACTCACGAGACGGGATAAGATCATCAAGACAGTGAGGGTGGATACAGAAGAGGTCCAAGGAGTGAGTCCTAGCAGACTCCAACAATTAGAAGTCGAAGAGATGAAGAAGAACCAGGAGAGAAGACTGCTAATAAGTGACTAAAGAGACAACAGGAGAGAATTTTATTTTGGAACTAAAGTGAAGAAAGTGTTCTAAGGAGGAGAAGATGATCAACTGTGAGAAATGCTGCTAATAAGACAAATGAGATGAGGACTGAGAATTAACCATTGGGATTGGTTATTGACTGTAACTTTGATGAACCATTTCAGTGGAGTGGTGAGGACAAAAGCCTGATTAGAGAAGTTGATTTTTTGGCTGCCCAGAATCTATCTCCTATCCTAATAACGTCTCAAGTTGGAGGAAAACATTTCCTCCCCATTCTGGATAGTTCTGACAGGAAAGTGAGTCGTAGCTTCAGCTCTTATGAATACCCAGGAATCCTGAGTCTTCATCCACCAGCCCCCAGATATAACCAGGGAGCAGGCATGGGAGAAACTCAGTCAATCAGCTATTCTATCAGGAGTCTGAATTTTTAGTAAAAGAAACAAGGAACTAGAAGTTAACATTTGTAGCAGAAGTAGTGACTACAGCAGTAGTATCCTCCTGATTAGGGTACCCCTCTTATGAATCAGTGTAACTATGTTCCTTTGAGTTTCATTAGTTTCTTATCTATGTAAAGCTGATTTCCCAGCTGCTCGTCAATTATATGTGTCCCTGTGTGTCCTTCCCAAATATCCCCTTTAGTTTAATTAACTTAAGTGTGTTTCTGTTGCTTGCAACCCAGAACACTGAATTATACAGCAGTAAAAACTCATCAGAAAGCCAAGAAACTAGAGTTAGTGACAACGGTTGGCAGCTTAGCAATAGTGGCAGGTTGATCAGGCCTGTGCCTGGGTCTTTCATATTCAGGAAGCCAAGGATCAGGAAGATGTTTTTTTCCCCTTGAAGCTTTTGCTCAAATAGCAGCAGAAGCAGCTAAGAACTGAGTGTATTACCTACCATTCAATTCAGTAAACCTGAATTACCATATTTTTTTCGCAAATAACACGCCCGCATAAATAACACAATCACAAATATAAGGCACAGAAAATGGTATTGCGTGCTGTCGTAGTTATCCTGTGTTGCTCTAACAGCAACACCTCATTTGGATGGCTTTAACAAAGAAATATTTATTCTCTCACAGTCTCGGAGGCTAGAAGTCTGAATTCAGGGTACCAGCTCCAGCTCCATGGGAAGGCTTCCTCTCTCTACTGGTTCTGGGAGAGGTCCTTGACTTCAATCTTCCCCTGGTCTAGGAGCTTCTCAGCATAGGGACCCTGGGTCCAAAGGATGTGCTCCACTCCTGGTGCTTCTTTCTTGGTGGTGTGAGGCCCCTGTCCTTTCTGCTCCATATTCTCTTTTATATCTCAAAAGAGACTGACTCAATATACAACCTAATCCTGTAGATTGAGTCCTGCCTAATTAACATAACTGCCTCTAATCCTGCCTCAATAACATCATAGGGGTTAGGATTTACAACACATAGGATAATCACGTTAGATCACAAAATGGTGGACAACAAAACAATACTGAGAATCATGGCCTAGCCAACTTGACACACATTTTTGGGGGACAAAATTCAATCCATACCATGCACTTACAAAAATAATGTTTATATAGGAGATATTGCACACAGTTGGCAAAAAAACATATAACGAGCAGGTTATTTGTGTAAAAATATGGTATATACCAAGCACATGAGGAACCCTGGTGGTGTAGTGGTTAAGAGCATGGCTGCAAACCAAGAGGTCAGCAGTTCTAATCCACCAGCCGCTCCTTGGAAACCCTATGGGGCAGTTCTACTCTATCCTATAGGGTCACCATGAGTTGGGATCGACTCAATGGCAACAGGTTAAGGCAAAAAGAAATATTTTAAAAATCTAAAACAATTATTATTCTGCCCAAAGTGTGAACCAGCAGATACACAGAGAGAACAACATTCCTTTTGGGTAAGAATAATTATAATAAGTATCACTTCTTGAATGCTTACTACATGCTACAAATTGTCCTGAGTGCTTTATATATATTATCTAAAGATCTAGTCAAAGCACAAAGGGGAAAAGCTAGACGGGAAAAACCGAGGGATAATAATAATTATACTAATCAGAAGAACAATGACAATAATAACACCACTTATTTTTTTTTTTATTGAGCATATACAATATGCTACCTACCGTTCTAAGTGTTTTGCATGCATTATCTCATGTAATCATCACAAAGACACTATGAGGTAAGAATCATTATTATTCCCATTTTACAGATGAGGGGAACAACCCTTTGAGATGTTAAGTAACTTCCCGAAAAGCACACAGATATTGAGTGGTGTAATCAGGATTCAAAGCTAGACCTGTATGATTCCAAAGCCTAAACTCTTACCCACACTGCTACATTGCCTTTTTTTCTTGGATACCTTTCAGTTTTTCCTGAATCTGACTTTTCCCAATTTAAATAATATGTGGAAAATAACTCTACAAACAGGAAAATGCTATACAAATATAAGAGATTATTATCATTATTCATTTGTTTATGAAACATTTATTGAATGCCCTTTTTGATGCTAGTGATGGTGTTGGGTGCTAAAGATAGAACTGTGAGCAAGACAGACATGACCCCACATATTAAGGAGCTCATAATCAAGTGGAAGAGCAGAGGTATAAACAAAGAAATAGAACACAATGGGAGAAACAAAATGAGAGATGTGTGTACAAATTATTATGGTATTATAGAACCAGAGAAAAGAGATATTAACCTACTTAGGGAGGGAGGAGGGCAGCCAGGCACTATTTCCTAAAGAAGATACATCTAGACTAAATCTTAAATGACATGTCAAATTATTTAGGCCAGAAGGACATTCTAGACAAAGTAGAGAGTATATGCAAAGGTATAGAAGCCCAAGATACATAGAAGGAATGAAAAACATTTCCAAGACAACGCACCATAAGGCTGGAAAAGTTGACAAAGTCCTAGAGGTCCTTATATGCCATATTAGGTAGGTTGGATTTTATTCAGCAGGTAATGGAGAGGCTTTGCAGAGCTTTAAACAGAGTAACGATGAGATCAGATTTCATTATACATAGATCTCCCTGGCGGCAGTATAGAGAAGAGATCGGAGAGGGAAAGATTGGAGGTCAATTGGGAAACTATTTGTAGAGTCTAAAAGTTAAAGTATGACAGCATCAGTAAGGATAAAGTAGAACGGACAGATGCAAGAAATATTTAGGAGAGAAAGTAAACTGGACACAGTGATGTATTAGATGTAGGAGCTGAAAGGGAGAAAGGAATAAAATACGACTTTTAGTTTGGGTGACAAAATAGAGACATCAGAAGAAGCAATGGGTTTGAAGAGGGAAATGATGACTTTCATTTTGGACATATAGAGTTTCAATTGCCTAGGAGCTATCTTGCTAGGGATGCTGGCGGGCCATTGAATATCTAAGCCTGACATTTCACGAAGATGTTGGGGCCAAAAATATAGATCTGGGAATCATCAGCACACAGATGATGCATGGATGACATTGCCCAGTAAGAGCTGACCTTGCAAGAGTATTTTACATGGATAACGGCAACAAAGGCCAGTTTACAGTGGATTGAAGAGGTAATGGAGGTGTGAAAGTGGAGACAATGAGTGTAATCTCCTTCTTTAAGAAGTTAGGATGAGAAGAATAAGAGAGAGAGAATGAAATTGCATGGATCAAGGAAAATAATATTTGTTTGGTTTTAGAATAGGAACAACTTCAACAGGTTAAGTGCTGAGGAAAAGGACCTTGTAGAAGCAGAAATTAAAGATCTAATAGAGAATATAAGAATAATCAATGGAATAATTGCTGTAATAATGTTCTGCAATTTGCAGGTGGGAATGAGTTGACCTTTAACAAGGGGGAAGAGGATATGTAATGCTCTGAAACTGGAAAAAAGGAAGTAAGGATAATTGTAAATCTAGATATAAGTGTAAAATAAAAGATTACATTTTCCATTCTTTTTAAAAAAATTTTTTAAGTGAATCAGGAGTCAAGGTTGACCCCTGAGGGAGGTGGTCTAAGACGGCAGAGTAGTCAGATGCTTCATAACATCCCTCTTATAACAAAAAAACAAGAAAACAAGCAAATTGGATATAGATGACAACTTTGGAACCCTGAGCATCAAAGACAAGCCTAAAGAATTGAACCAAAGGCCAAGCTCAAGGAGAGACTATACAAAAACAGTGGACAAGGAGAGTTATAGATTGCTGGCACCCTGCCAGCTAAACCTGCACAGCACGGCTGTAATGAGACAAAGCAAGCAGTGATCACAGCAAAAGATAAAACAACACAAGCCAGAAGATAAACTAGATGACAGGGACCTCCTAAAAATTAAACACTTATGTGTGTCACAAGACTTCTCCAAAAGAGTAAAAAGAGAACCTACACACTAGGAAAAAAATTTTGGCTACAACATATGCGACAAGGGTCTAAACTCTAAAATTCATAGAAAACTTCAATACCTCAAACAAAAAGATAAACAATCCAATTAAAAATGGACAAAGGATATGAACAGATGCTTCACCAAAGAAGACACTCAGGCAACTAACAGATATATGATGAAATGCTCATGATCATTAGTCATTACAGAGATACAAATCAAAACTGCAATGAGATACAATCTCACCCTGATAATAATGGCACTAAACAGAAAATAACAAATGCTGGTGAGGTTGTCAGGAGATTGCAACTCTTATACACTGCTGGCGGGAATGTAACATGGTATAACCACTATGGAAAATGATACGGCACTTCCTTAAAAAGCTAGAAAGAGAGATTCCATACAATCCAGCAATTCCATTCTTATATATATACTCGAAAGAAAGAAAGAGAGGTAGGGAGGGAGAGAGAGAGAGAGAAAGAGAGAGAGAGAGACAGAGAGAAAGGGAGGGAGGGAGGGAGGGAGGGAGGGAGGGAGGGAGGGAGGGAGGGAGGGAGGGAGGGAGGGAGGGAGGGAGGGAGGGAGGGAGGGAGGGAGGGAGGGAGGAAGGGAGGAAGGGAGGAAGGGAGGAAGGGAGGAAGGGAGGAAGGAAGGAAGGAAGGAAGGAAGGAAGGAAGGAAGGAAGGAAGGAAGGAAGGAAGGAAGGAAGGAAGGAAGGAAGGAAGGAAGGAAGGAAGGAAGGAAGGAAGGAAGGAAGGAAGGAAGGAAGGAAGGAAGAGCCATGATAAGAATAGACATATTCATACCCATGTTCATTGCAGCATTACTCACAATAGCAAAAAGATGGAAACAATGTAAGTGCCCATCAACAGATGAATGGATAAACAAGCTGTGATAGATACACATAATGGAATACTATGCAACAATAAAGAACAATGAGGAATTCATGAAACAAAGTGGATGAATTTGGAGGACGTTATGCTGATTGAAATCAGTCAATCACAAAAGGAAAAATATTGTATGAGACCACTATTATAAAAATAACAAGAAAAGGTTTAAACACAGAAAAAAAAATTCTTTGATGGTTACCAGGGATGGGAGGGGGAAATTTTTCTACCTAGACAGAAGACACATGTTAATATTGGGGATGGGAAAGGAAATATACAATATGGGGGAAGTCAGCACAAC
The DNA here is from genome assembly GCF_024166365.1 of Elephas maximus indicus. NCBI lineage: Eukaryota > Metazoa > Chordata > Mammalia > Proboscidea > Elephantidae > Elephas > Elephas maximus. Next base: position 27,575,763 of record NC_064846.1, on the reverse strand, counting down.
ATGACGAATCCAAAAGGAATACATTAAGAGGAATGCAAGAATTAAGGTCAACTATGGAAATTTTTTTTATGGTAATTACTATAACATGGACAATTCTGAAACAATAGTATTAATAAACAACAATATACGAATAGATACATAGGTAGAGAGGTAAGCTAAAGAGGTGTGGGAGGGTATTATGGAGCATACCCACCTGCAGATATAGGTTTGGTGGGGGATATTTTTACATACATAATTGTAGGTGCTGCATGTATATTAATAGACAATAGAGCACACAAGGGGCACATCAAAGAAACTTCTTAGACATAACCAAACACATCACCAGACAAAGTTTCTAGGCTCTAAAGAAAAGGATCATAGACTCCAGGGACATCTATGTCAAACGGCACATTATAGTTCATAAAGACAACGTTCTGCATCCTAATTCGGTGAGTAGCGTCGGAGGTCTTAAAAGCTTGTGAGTGGCCATCTAAGATACCAGTATTGGTCTCTTCCAGTCCAGAGCGAAGAAGAGTGAAGGAAACCAAAGACTCAATGGAGCAGTTAGTCCAAGGACTAACAGACCACATAAGCCACAGCCTACATGACTTGGAGACCAGAAGAACTAGATGGTGCCCAGCTACCACTACCAACCACTCTGACTGGGATCCTAAAAGAGGGTCCCAGACAGAGGGGGAGAAAAATGTAGAACAAAAAATCAAATTCACAAGAAGACCAGACTTACTGATTTAACAGAGACTAGAAGAAACCTGAGAGTATGGCCCTACGACACCTTTCTGACCTGGAATTGAAGCCATTCCAGGAGACTACCTTTTCGCCAAACAATGGGCAGGCCCAAAAACAATAACACCACAGAGGAACATGTTCCTTTGAACAATCAATTATACGAGATCAGTAGAACAACATTTGTCCAAGAGCAAAGATGACAAGGCAGGAAAGGGTAGAAAATCTGGAAGGAAGGAAACAGGAAACTCAGGGCAGAAATGCGGAAAGTGCTGACACATCGAGGGGAACGAAAAAATGTCATGGAACACTTAATGTGCAAACTATTGAATGGTAAATAATTTGCTCTGTAAACTTTCAGCTACAGCACAGTAAAAAAAAAAAAAAGGTTGACCCCTCTGAGGAGTGGGGGTTAGGGAGTGAGTAGGAGCCCGGGCGGAAATAGCTGTTAAGCGCTTGGCTGCTAACCCAAAGGCTGGCAATTCAAACTCATCCAGCAGCTCCATGGGACAAAGACCTGGTGGTCTGATCTCCTGAAAAATTACAGCCTAGAAAACCCTACAGGGCAGTTCTACTCTGTTACATGGGGTCGCTATGATTCAAAAGTTGACTCATGAACACCTAACAAAAACAACAGGGTTAAGGACTTCCTGGGTGGTGCAAACGGTTAACATGCTCAGCTGCTCAGAGGTTGGAATTTTGAGGCCACCCAGAGGCACCTCAGAAGAAAGGCCTGGTAATCTACTTCTGAAAGATCACAACCACTGAAAACTCTACCGAGCACAGTTCTACTGTAACACACTCGGTGTCACAATGAATCAGAATCAACTCAACAGCAACCGGTAATGCAATGTAAAGAGCCTTAAGGAACAAGGTGAGGACGCTGAATAGTTACTATTGGAAGTGATGAAGGGAACCGACAGGAGAGAAGTAGAAGGATTTATGAGCAGCACTAAGAATTGAGCCGAGTTTCAGCACCTTGAATTTTCAGTGGCACTAACTTCATGGTTGGGTGCATTTCACCAGCAGCATGCAGCTACAGAGGTGTAGGAGTGGAGAAGAAAAAATGGGATATTGATGAGGCAGACTTAATGGTGCAAGGGTGTAGAATGTGAAGTGGTAGAAAGAAAAGAGGATAATAGAGTAAGAGAAAATAAAACTGGGAGTCTTGATGAAGTTTAAAGATGAGAAGAATGGAAGGCTACATGGTTAAAATCAGAAAGCAGGATGTCTGTGATGTTTTCTACGCACAGGAGTTCTACAGGATGACATGTCTAGGATGAGGCCATGGGGCTCATGGTAAAAGTGGAATGTAGGTAAAGGTCACCGGATATGAGAAGGTCAAGACCCCCAAAATTACAATAATGGATGGCTTATCCATGTGGACACGGAAATCACAAAGGCTGACAGGTGAATTTGTGGTGAAGACTCTACTGTTTGCCAAAATCCTCAGATAATATTACTGTTATGACAGTGAGGTTTTATTTTTGGTTTGATTAAAAAAAAATACTGATCATGAAATACACTCATATTACATGGAATAATTTTTAGATTCTCTACCACATGGTATTATCTATGCCTGCCTTACTTTTGCTTTCATTATTATAGAAATCATGACTGTTGTTCTGAGATTCAACCGTGTGGCTGTGGTGCTTCGAATTTGGATTGCTTATTCATTCCTCGCACTTGGGGCTCAAAATCACATTTCAAATGATTGGCCGTGTGTATCAAAAAACTTTGTTCAAGCTCATCGCAGAGACATTGGAACTTCACAGAACAACTTTTAATTATTCTGATTCAAAAGCAAATTCTTAGACCTTCAGCCTTTCCTGGTTGTTTACAATCTCTTTCAAGGTCACCATTGCGATGGCAGCCCTATTGGAAAGGAGCATCTCAGATCCTTAGTAGCGGATCATAGGAATGAAGCTGAACTCCCAAAGTCCACAAAAATTTAGTAATGATGATTCTGAAAAACGAAGTTGACAGAGAGAGAGAAGGGTTACTTAAGAGTAAGACAAATTGGTGATCCACTTATTGGTATTGTTCGATTGTTAATAAATTTTTAACAAAAGGGTTCAATAATTAAACATCACATTAAGCCAAAAAAAATATTTTAAAGCTGTCTTTAGTTGCTCATAAATTGAATTGTGCAGGATGTGATCGATTTTCTGCTAACATTTGCTTGTTCCAACTCAACTAGCTTTCTGTAGATACAGTACGGGATTTTTACACAAGTAACACCCATCTTCTGAGTTCGTCTGCCACCCTCCCTCAACGAGGTATTTTTGTAAGTGCACTATGCTAATTTTTTTTACACGTGGAAGGAGATGGGAAGCACTTGTGAGTGTGCCTCTGAGGGGAGGGAGCAGCCAGCAAACACAGAATGCATGTGTTATTTGCATAAAAATATATAATGATTTCACTTTGGCAAAGATGCTTGTTTAAAATTAACACTAACCCCTTCATTTTTTCCCTTCTGACTCATCTGTTTATGACCACACCCCTACAGTAAAGGCCTTCCCGAAAACATTTGTCTTAAGAGAGAGGTTCACTAGAGGGAAGCGCCAATACAGGTCACAATGGATCTGGTACCTAGTGAGCAAAGGACCATTCAACCAAGAATCTGATCCACCTGCAAGCAGTCTATAAGAAGATGGGTCCTGTTGCCTTTTCCAACTCCATGCAAGAGTCTGGGCCTCATCACATCTGGTCATGTAAATGGGGCAGACAGCATTTGGGAGGAGCTTGGGAAGGGATGAGTTCTCTAGTTTTAGCAGCTTCATTTTGCCACGAGTAAGTAGTCACCTCTGCCTCCATCCCTGAGGTCATGGGACAGGCTCCAGATCCAAGAAGAGCTTCCCTGCTCAGCGGCCTATTTTCTAGTGTTCACAAGGCTCGAAAACCAACAAGATACCACATGGCACCTGCTAGAGCAGAAAAGGGGAGGGAGGCCCCGTCCCCAGCTCTGCACTGTATATTGTTACCAAAACAGTACTACTAGTACTGCTCTTACAAAGCCCCTTCTACAAACTACTCCCACATCTTTGGTCTGTCATCTTTAGCTCCACAGAGACTACGAAAACCAGTTAATGGGGTCAACATGGACAACAGACACCATTAATAGCATTAGCTAATATTTATGGGGACACTTATTATATGTCAGGCACTTTCTGAATATTTTATACGTATTGACACTTCTCATTCCTTTTAAAACCCAGTGATGCTAGGACTTATTAGCCAGTTGCTGTCGAGTCAACTCTGCCAGAGATGGCAACCCCACATGTGTCAGAGTAAAACTGTGTTCCACAGAGTTTTCAATCGTTGAGTTATTGGAAGTAGATCACCAGGCTTTTCTTCCAAGGCACCTCTGGGTGGACTCTAGCCTCCAACCTTACAGTTAGCAGCCGAACATGTTAACTGTACCACCACCCAGGGAATCGTCCCATTTTACTTATATGGCAACCGAAACACAGAGAGGTTAAGTCATTTGCCCAAGGTCACTCAGCAAGTAAGTACTACAACCATAATTCACTTCCAAGCAGCCTGTATCCAGAGTCCATGTTTCTAGCCACAATACCCTGTTGCCTCGTTGGGCATAATGTCCTCATATTAACCTTTCTCTGCCTCCGACTCTAGTCACTTAAGTACAAAAGCTTACTTGTCTTACATCTCTTTCCTGTTACGCAATCCAGCTCATGCAGTCAGATATGGTGTGGGCCACTGATTCAGCATACACCCAGACTATGAATCCCAGACCAGGCTGAGCTGAGGCACTCTGCAATACCTAAGGAAGATGATCTATATAAAGCACACCAAAGCAATGTTTGCTGCATAGCAGGCACTCAGAACTATTTGTTTGATTGGATTATTTGTCTTTTTGTTATTGAGGTGTTGAAGTATTCTATAGATTTTACAGAGTAGGCCCTTGTAGGATGTGTTGTAGTCAAAAATCTTTTCCTAGTCTGTAGGTTCCCTTTTCACCCTTTGGTGCAGTCGTTTGATGAGCGTAAGGGTTTAATTTCCAGGATTTCCCAGTTGTCTAGTGTATCTTTTGGTGTATGTGCATTGTTAGTTATGGTTTGTATTGTATTTGTACTGAATTAATTGTACATGTAGAACTGTTGAATGTTCTGCTGTGTATATTCTCAACAACAAATAAAACAAATTAGAAAAAAAAAAAAAGAAGAAGGAGATGAAGTGCCGGTTACAGCAACATGGAGTACCTGGGTGATACAGAAGTTTAAGCACTTGGATGCTAACCAAAAGGCTGGAGGTAAAGCCCACCCAGGGGAGCACAGAAAGAAAGGTCACAGTTTAAGAAAGTTCGCAGCCTTGAAAAGCCTATGGAGTAAAGCTCTGCACTGCACACATGGAGTCCTATTGACTCAACAGCAGCTCTTTTGGTACTTGATGGTAGCAACACTTGTAGAAGAGAGGGGAAGGAAGCAGGAAGGGAGAAGAGAGAACAGTCAAGCTGCCATGCAGCCTCAAGGACAGACTTGGCTGACCCACAGGGAGTTTTGCAGCTAGAATGTCTCTCCAGAGTTGCTCTGAATTAGGCTGGGATGATCAGACTTTTTAGCCCCACATCCATTGGTCATGGGATAAGGGGTGCCCTGAGGAGGGATGTGACCTGGAGCGAGGTGACTCTCTGAAGCTGAAGCAGTCCCTGAAGGGGCTGACAGCTGGAGGCTGCCCGTGGAGGCTGCCCGTCGCCTTCACTCCCAGCAGCTGGGCAGCAGTCCTTCCTGGAAGGGGTAGCTGGCCCTTGCCACACAGCGCACACTCTACCACTTACACTCACCTAAGGGAAGAATCTTCAGTGGGGAGGAATCGACATCACCTGGGCTGGCCGAAAGCAGGGCCTAGGGGCATTAGAGCCCCACTTCCTTCTAGTCGGTAAAGAACAGCCACAGGAAAAAAAAAAAGACACCGTAAATTAAATCAACTACATTATGTAGCGCATTTATTTTTATCTCAGTCTATAGCCCTTGGGTTATTTTTATCACCTTTTGAAAAAGAAAATTCAGCTCTCCCTGGACATCCTATATATTTGTCAAGTTTGAATTCTGAAATCTATATATCCATATAAAATTTACACCCCTTCAAGCATATTTTTATCCCCACATAAAATTTATGTCAGCAGTGTTTTGCCAATATGGCTACCATAAAAGTTTTGTTTAGACCAACAGAGTGAGCTCTATATGTGGTTAACGGTTTCCTTGGTGCAGAAGAGCCAACAATGTAAGTTACAGGATAGAGTGCCAGGCTGTCCTAAACACACATTTATTAGCATAAATGTGTTCATCTTATTAGATACAAAACAGGCCTGGAAATGTCTTATCTACGGAGCCTTTCTCTCGCATAGGTATCAAAAAACAGCAAAGGGAAGAAAATTCGCCATCAGCCACACAGAGCATGAAACATTTTGAAAAAGGGGGAAGAGAGAAGGAGGGGAGGGGTTGCATTTGGGAGTTTGAACAAAGGTGGAGGTTTTAGAAAACACTACCTATTGATTTCTCACTTGCAAGTAGTGGAGGGAGATTTCCTGCTAGATTTCCTTAAAATTATCATTATTATTATTATCACCATCATCTCAGAGAGGAAACAATGTCTAGTTTTTTCTTTAGTGAAATACCTGTTACTTCCTGCTTGGTTCTTTTCCTCCCCAGATTTGATTATTTGGAGCTAATTTATGAAAAGCAATTTGAAAATCTGTACAGTATCATACTCATTTTCCCAAGTATTCCTTTTAATGGGTTTTGCACGCCCTGGGTTTCAGATTATGTAATTGCAGGCAAACTCCATGATCAGACTGCAGCAATTGAGAGACACGGATTTGATTATACGATCCTGAACAGCTCAAGAAAGCTTTTATTCTTCTTGCAAACCCATAATTGCCTGAGCTTTCCTTTGCAGCTGCCTGCCTCTTGGCAACACAGTTGGGTTTCAGTTTGCAGACTGCTAACTCCTAATCACAAGCTTCAGTTTTTGCGATGGGGAAAACATCCATCCAGTGCTAAAACAACACACTAGGACCATCCCTTCCTGACATAAAAATGGTCCAAATACCAAGTCCTGTGGCTACCTCACAAAGACCGCCACCTGGGCTTTGCATGGCCCACGTATTCTGTATTAAAGAAATCCACTATAAGAAAACTCTGATTTATAAGGCATTGAGAGCAGATGACTGGGGTGAAGAGGGTAGAAAGAGACAGGAAATGTAAATCCACGTTTTTGCTTTAAAGAAAAGGATCACACTCCCTGACACTCACGCCTGGAGCATTTAAGTGTGCACATTGGTGGTAAGTTACCTTACAGCCAGTCTGCTCGATGCCTTTCACTTCTTTTATACCTCTTTAGTCGGGTAGTGGAAACCCTGGTGGCATAGTGGTTAACGGCTGCTAACCAAAGGGTCGGCAGTTCGAATCTGCCAGGCGTTCCTTGGAAGCTCTATGGGGCAGTTCTACTCTATCCTATAGGGTCGCTATGAGTTGGAATCGACTCGACGGCACTGGGTTTGGTTTTTTGAGTTAGTCGGGTAGTGGTTAAGAGCTTGTACGCTGATGGAAAGGTTGGTGGTTCAAACCCACCAGCAGTTCCACAGGAGAAAGATGTGGCAGTCTGCTTCAGTAAAGATTACAGCCTCGGAAACCATATGGGGGATTCTACTGCGTCCTAAAGGGATGCTGGGAGTTGGAATCAACTCAGTGACAATGGGTTTGGGTTTTTGTTTCTTTGTTTTTAGTCTTACAAACTAGCACCTTGGAAGTAAGGCCTGGTGATCTGTTTCCAAAAGGTCACAGCCTTGAAAACCCTACGGAGCAGTTCTACTCTGTACACATGGGGCCACCATGAGTTGGAACGACTTGAAGACGACTAACAATTAACAAAAGTCTTACCAATACGACCCCTATCCCAGGGTATGATAGAGTAGCCCGTATACAATTGGTTCTCTGGGGTGCAAAGTGAGTCACTGAGAGCTAAATCTAAGATAATATGTGTGAAAATACTTAACACAGGGCCTGGCACACAATAGATACTGAGTGCATGTTATTACTTTCACAAATTCTCCCTTTGAACACAAAATATATTAGAAGCATATATAATACTTAGGGAAAGAGAAAATGCAATTAGAACTTAAAGTTAATTTCTAACATGCTGACCGTTATCCCCACAATATTCCCAGACTCATTAATAAAACCAACGAGCTCACAATACAAGCATGAGCTATCTAGATGCCCACTATCTAAATTAAATTGCAGAAGATAGAATAACCAAAATAAGAACATTTTAGTTACTGAGAACAATACATGTATCGGACACACACAGACACACACACACACACATCACACTCACCATAAGGAACAAAAGTGGTAAGATAACCATCATAAATTAAGATTCAGAATGCAGGAAATAAGGTTTTGCATCTTAAACAAAGAAAATACATGTCTTAATCTAAATCTTACATCTATGGCCAATTTCTCATATTCTCTCAGGAGAACATTCTGATTACACAGGTGCAAGCTGTGACCAGTGATTGCCTAACGGAAGGAAAAAGCTACACAAAAGCTTCAAATGGAAAGGTTAGTGTGCTCTGTTGTCCACGTAGAAGTGGTTTCTGGGAAAAATAGAGGTGATAACGTAGAGCAAGTTTCAGCCAGCCCACTGTTAACCTATGTGATATTACTGACATCTTGCTGTTGTTGTTGATAGGTGCCCTCGCGTCAGTTCCAACTCATAGCGACCCTACAGTACAGAGTAGAACTGCCCCACAGGGTCTCCGAGGAGTGGCTGGTGGATTTGAACTGCCGAGCTTTTGGTTAGCAGCTGTAGTTCTTAACCGCTATGCCACCAGGGCTCTGACATCTTGCTAATAAGAGTTGATTCCTGATATTTGGCACTTCTCCAACACTGGAGATGATATTCATGTATGCTCCCCAAAAGTCTCTAGGTTTTCTACAAAGTGTAGTAAAATTTCAAGATAATATAACAGTATTCAGGCATCATAGCCTATATTCAGGTACTAAAATAAAACATCAAACCAGGGACACAGATTTCATGTCTGCTGATTCACTGAACTAATGTTTTCATGACCCTAAGATAATTAATGTTCACCAGCCCCGTCCCTAGCTGTAAAACTACAGAGATTGATGAGATAAACTTGATGCTTGACCTTGACATTTGTAAGAGTAAGTTAAGTTTGAAGCGTGTCAAAAGACTGACAGTTTCCTCTTTAAAAATAAATTGCCCAGAATATTAAATGATATTTTATGTAAAGGCACATTCAATCTGATTCTTCCAATATCTTGGAAATTACCCAGCATTATGTTAGAATTTTTACGGCAAAAACCCTTTCAATCTTTATTTATTCTCAAGTTGGATTCTGAACACCTAAGAGTGGCACCTTTTGAGAAATCGTTCCATTTATAAAGGTCTTAAAGACTTCATTAATAACTGCTTTGAAAACAGACAGCATCTTCCTCTGGCCTTGGATTTAGTAGGCTCTCAGAAAGAAAAAAGGATTGTGTAAGTTTGCTATGACTGTCTCTCTTTGACGATTCATGATATGAGGAAACAGGAAAGGTCTCTTGGCTCCCAAAATTAGAAAACAGGTAAGAAACTTCAACACTTCAACATAGCTTTCCTACTGCACAGCACAATGGAAGAAGCAAGCTCACCAACAAAGAAACAATGCTGGAGCTGGCGATTTGTAGTGCCAGTGCCAAGTGTTGGTGAACCACATGATTCTTGACAGCATAGCTACAGAGCTAAGGCCTAAAGCCAAAACGAAAGTAAGGCATGTAAGCCTTGGGGAGGAGGGAGGCAGGCAGCTCTAAGCCAATACGATGTTTACCTTATTGTGAACTTCTTAGAAAGGCAAATTCTCAGCAGGAGTTCAAACTGGAAGGAACAGATTCAAAGCCCTGAACTAAAAGTAGCCACCACCATGGCCCTTGTCCTTCTCACTCACTTTGTGGTCATCTCTAAAAGCTTGATGGAAATAGATATTGGAAAGTGAGGGTTTAGGGTAATTTATAATTTCTGGTTAACTACAGATTAAGCAAAAACTGGATGCAAACCACAATGTGGAAAATCTTTCTCAAATAGGAGTCCTTTATCCTATACAGAAAAGCCTAGGTTGGTGAAGAGTGCTGAGTTCCTCTTTGAGTACCCACAATTCTCCTGGGTCTCAAGGTCTCCTGCAGATACCAGTGGTGAATAACACAAGGCTTTATCTGTTGTTTTTTTTTTTTTTTATCTGTAGCAGAGATAGGAAAAAAAAAAGGAGATAGGAGACTGGGCTAAATGTATCTGAACACAGGGAATTCCATGAAAATATAGTTGTTGGGTTTGTTTGTTTTTTTTTTTTAATTTAAAACAATACTTGTTTTTATATTGACCATCTCAGCCTGTTTTTATTTGTCTGTGCCTCCTTTTCTTCCAAGTGGGCTGGGGGTAGAGTGGTGAGCGTTTACATTTCTAACAAGTTCCCAGGCAATGCTAATGATGCTGGCTAGGGACAATTCTGAGAACCACTAGTACAGCAGGGGGTTCTCAAAATTTATTATACATAAGAATCACCTGGGGATCTTGTTAAACCTTAGATTCTGATTCAGTATATCTGGGGGTGGAAATGCAAACTGTCAGCATGGGTTCAACCAGAAAGAACCCTTTGAAGCCCTGACTGTGAGAAAGGAAAGATTCGGCACAGACATTCCAGTGATTAAGGGCTAGAAAAAATTAGGTTTCAGTTAAAATGGGAGTTTTCTATATTTTAGATCAAATGTGACAACCCCTTCGCACTAGCTGTGTACTCCAAAACTTATGCTTCCATCCCTGGGATATGAATTACACATAAAAGTCATCAAATAATTATGAGAAACACTGAGCTATACAAAAGTAACCGGTTTCTTTCCTGCAGGACTTCCAAGAACATTTGCTATACTCGTCTGCAATGATTTTACCAGGAGAAGGATATAGCATGCAGCTTCTCACAAACTTATGACCATTAAGGTACTCTATGACCATATAAGTTTCATAAAGTACCTTAATGTGAGTTAGAATTTCCCACTCCCACCCACATACCACCACATTCACCCAAACAAGTTCTGTTCAAATGTTACCTACCCAGAGAGACTTCCCTGTTTTATCTAAAGTAGTCTTCAAGCCCGCTCCTCACTCTATCCCTTTAATTGCCCCCGAGCACTTATCACTAACAGACAACATATGGACTGTTTCTTTATCTCTTTTTGTCTATCCCCACCCCCACCTCCAGCAGAAAAAAGCTCCAGGGGAGCTGGAGCTTTGTCTGTTTTACCCAATTGCTATATTCCCAATGTCTAGAATAGCCCCATGCTGTTGCGTCAACTCTAACTCATAGCAATCCCATGTATTACAGAGTAGGACCAAGCTCCATGGGATTTTCTTGGCTGTGATCTTTATGGAAGCAGATCACCAGGCCTTTCTTCCACAATATTGCCGGATGGGTTTAAACCATCAATCTTTCAGTTAGCAATTGAGTGCAAATTGTTTCCTCCACCCAGGGGTCTTAGTGCCTAGCATACAGTAGGCACCCAATGAATGTCGAAGGACTAGACAGACTAAACATCTGATGTGACTCCCCTCTGGTCACTTGATCACGGAAAATATTAACCTTGAGACCAATGGCCAGACCAGACCATTATTGCTGCTCAATATCATTTGGAGCAGAAAATATGTTTATGGGTTCTTTTGGAGGATAGAGGTAGCCTTCAGGGCCTCCCTTGTAAATAGATGTGAACTACAGTGCTTTGACATGGCAGTTGAATCACCACGTTTTCCGAAATCAAACCATTGAGATTTACTCTATACTGAAAAGTTGCCTTAAGTATTTCTGTGTCTTTCAGCCTAGTACTACATCATTTAGAAAACATGACAATAGGATATTTCTACGTTCCAGTAACAGAATAAAACATTGAACTGTCCTATTCTCTTAAGTTAATATCTAGTGTCTACATGTCTTAGTTATCTAGTGTTGCTGTAACAGAAATACCACAAGAAAGGGAAATTTATTCTGTCACAGTTTAGGAAGCTAGAAGTCCGAATTCCGGGTGCCATGTCCAGGGAAAGGCTTTCTCTCTCTGTCCGCTCTGGAGGAAGGTCCTTGTCATCAGTCTTCCCTTGGTCTTGGAGATTCTCTGCATAGGAGCCCTGGGTCTAAAGGATGCACTCTGTTCCTGGCACTGCTTTCTTGGTGGTATGAGGTTCCCCTGTCTCTCTGCTCCCTTCTCTCTTTTATATCTCAAAAGAGATAACTCAAAACACAACTTAATCTTGTAGATTGAGTCCTGCCTCATTAACATAACTGCCTCTAATCCTGCCTCATTAACGTTATAGAGGTAGGATTTATAACACATAGGAAAATCACATCAGATGACAAAACGGTGGACAATCACACAATATTGGGAATCAAAGCTTAGCCAAGTTGACACACATTTCTGGGGGACACAATTCAATCCATAACACTATGGCTACTATCAACGAACATTTTGATCAAAAATTCTAAAAAAAGAATCCTGTTCAAAAGGCAGAAAATGTAGAACAGAATTTCAAATTCTCATGGACTCCAGACTTCTGGAGCCATGAGGCTGGAAGAACACCTGAAACTATTGCCCTGAGATAATCTTTAAACCTTAAACCAAAAATATCCCATGAGGTCTTCTTAAAACCAAACAATTGTTTAGCTTAAATAATAAAGAATGTTTGCCTTGAGCATTGTGCACTTTTAAGGGATCAAATTAACAACAGCAACTCAAAAGATTAGATGTGAAACTTAGGGGAGAGTGAGTTTATGTTAATGAGGGAGAAACAATTTGGAAAAGGAGGATGAGAATGATTGCACAACTTAAAGAATGTAATCAATGTCACTGAATTTATAGTACGTGTAGAAATTGCTCAATCAGTGAATATTCTGCTGTATATATTCTCAACAGCAACATCAAAAAGGAAATATCTAGTGGCTAATCCTCACAAACCGAGGCCATCCTAGCATTGGAGTAAGGGCCCTAAACCACATCACAGATCAGAAAATGTAGGCTTCTGGGTACCCTGGGCCAGGGGATTGGGTGAGGGCATAGAAACAAGAATTAAAGCACATCATAAATAGCGCTGAAGCTAGATAAACAAATCAAGACAGCCCACAGGAATTGTCAGGGCAAGATGAACCCTTGAGTTAGAGGACAACCTGAAGCTGAAGGTACTCCACAGGCAATAGGTTGTGCCACCACTTGGTTCCGTGATTCTCAGTCCTGACTGGACAGTACAGGAGCCACCTGGGGAACTTCTGAAGTATGTCAATTCCTGAGTCTCAGGCCAGACCAAGTGAATCAGGAGCTTTGGAGGCAGGGCCCAGCCACTGGGACTCTTTACAATTTCCCCCAGCAGATTAGGGATGCGCAATAAGGATAGAGAATCACTAAACTAGGTGGAATGAATCCTGTCACAGGAACTTTAAGACCAAGAGGTGGAGGAAAATAGGGGTCCACTAACTGGGTCTGCCTAAAAGGCAACAGAATGAGGCTACAACACTCCATGGCTACATTCAAACTGAAGCTCTCAAGGAGATGCAAAGTGAGAAGAGAGGGGAGAAGAATTTGTCCCACTTTACATAGAATTTCTCAGACAACTCCCAATTTAAGCATGAATACAGTGAAAAGATACAGAATGGCAACCCTATGAAACTACTACACGAAAGAGAGGGAGGCAAAGAAAGCAAGGGAGGGAAGGAAGGAGGGAAGAGAATATAGGTAATGAAGCCACGCTTGAAGAAAACTTGAAGAAAAACTTTAAGAGAACATGGAGTCATTGAAACAAGACATGAAAAAACAAATGATAAAACAGTAGAATGAGAAGAATAAGATGAAAAAGGAGACTGCAGAACTAAGAAAAAAAATTGAGAACAAAAACAGCATCACTGAACTATGAAATATATAACATACCATGGAAATGATGAAAGAAGAAAGCAGAGGTCGTGATATTAATATCAGACAAGATTGAATTCAAGGGAAAAAAGGACACCATCCACAATGAGGATAAACCGAACCCAAAGCCACTGCCGTCGAGTCGGTTTCGACTCATAGTGACCCTATGGGATATAACTGCCATAAATATTCATGCACCAAATAACAGACCAGAATGGGTAGAACATGAACGACAGAAAATACAAGGAGAAATCTCCAAAAACACATAGTAGGAAGAGATCTTAACACATTTCTGCCAGCCATGACAGACAAGGTAGACAAAAAGGAAGCAACATTTCTGGGAAAATTCTGAAAGAAACATAATGGAGAGAAGAATTAAAAAGCATTATAAAGCTGCATAACTAAAAGAGCTTGGTAACGGAGAAGAAATAAACAGATCATGAAACACAAGAGTCCAGAATTAGACTCATATACATACAGAACTTTAGTATATTAAAAAGGTAGCACTCCACATCAGCAAAGAAGATGTCTATAATGCAACTAATGATGACGGGGCATGTAACTGTTTCAAAAAAAAAAAAAGCTGGATTCCTTCCTCATTTCTTATAACAAAATAAAGCCTCAATGGATGAAAGACTTCGGCAGTAAGAACCAAAACCATAAATTACTGAAAGAAAACATAGGGGAGTTGATTTATAAACTTGAGTGGGAAGCGCTTTCTAGCAGGATACAACCCTCAGACTCCAAAAAGAAAAAGACAAATAAAATTGACTACATATAAATGTAAACCTTTTTTATTGCAAATACCAAAAATGTCAGGAACAAAGACAAAAGACAAACAGATGGGGAAAAGTGTTTACAACATATATGACAGACAAATGACTATGCTCCCCCATTTACAATAAGTTTGTACAAATCAATGACTAAAGGAAGAACAACCCTAAAGAAAACCAGATGAGGCTTCGTAAAAGACAGTTCTCAGAAAAAGAAATACAAATGGCCATTAAACACATGAAAAGATGCTCGATCTTATTCATGATTAATGAAATGCAAATAAAAACAGCAACGAAGATGCTTTTCCCCCCAACAGATTGTCAATAATTTAAAGTCTCACTGAGATGAGGAGTAACAGGCAGTCTTCATACACTGTTGGTGGGAATGCAAATTGGTGCCACTTCTGGGGAGGATAATTGGGCAATAGAGGCAGTCGATGTAGCTGAGAATACTTAGTACTGCAAAAGGGACCACTTAAGGAAAACCTACTTAAAACAGGGACCAGAATGACATCACAGATTTTTTTATGTTTGATTGGGATTTTATCTTTTTGTTTTTTTTTTAAATAAAGGTTATAATGCAACTCATTTTTTGAACAGTCAATAAATAAGGTTGATTGTGGGTTATTCTGGTGTGATTTTTCTAACAAAAAGACAAAATAGTAAAATAAGGCCTCCTTCCCCTCTCTCTACAGCAGAATCAAAAACAGTATAAGTTTTACAAAAATATTCAAGGACTGTATCAATTTTCCCAAGGACCTCTTGATTCCTGATATTCCAATCATCCTTTCATCAGACCCATCTTGTCACTGGCTGTCTTTGGAAAGTTGTTCTTTTCCTTGAAAATTACCTCTGCCAAGTTTTATCACCTGCCAATAGCATTGTGGGATTCAAGCAAATTTCCACCATCGCCTTCGTCAACTTCATTAAGTCTTCTGTCCTTTACAAGATTTGAAATTTCACTTTGCAACTGATTTGCACTCTCTTTCCATTGCAGACTAACAAAGACATCTATATGATGGGCAAGGAGGGAGGGATGTTAAGAGTGAGATGCAATTTTCTAAGTGGCCAACTCACCAGAGGATATTGTGCTCTAATGACATTTGTATCTCCATAAAATCTTATAACCATGGGGACTCAGATAATGAATATTTGGATAACAAGGATTCCCTGAGGTATACCAAAATTAAGAATTCATCTATCCTTTCTACTTTGCCTACACTGCTCTTTTTCCCTCTTCCCTTTGCTATCTCCTACTCATCTTTTTAAGGAGCCCTGGTGGTTAAGTGGTTAATCACTCAGCTGTTAACCAAAAGTTTGGTGATTCAAACCCACCACCTGTTCTGTGGGAGAAAGATGTGGTAGTCTGCTTCCATAAAGATTACAGTTTTGGAAACTCTAAGGGGCAGTTCTACTCTGTCTTATAGGTTCGCTATCAGTAGGAATTGACTCAATGGCAACAGGTACTTATCTTTTAGAAGTCCTTGTGTGGTGCAACCAGTTGAGCACTTGGCTATTAACCAAAAGGTTGGTGGTTCAAACCCACCCAGGGGCACCTCGGAAAAAAGGCCTGGTGATCTGCTTCCAAAAGGTTACAGCCATGAAAACCCTATGTAGCTCAGTTCTACTCTGCAACAAATGAGGTCCCCACGAGTAAGAATCAACTCGACTGCAACTGGTTGGTTGGCCAGTTGGTTCACTCATCATTTAGCAGTCAGTTCAAGCATGAATTCCTCGGGGGGGGGGGGGGGGTTGTTGGCCTCCCTGACTAGGTCAAATCACTTACTACAGGTTCCCATAGCACCATGTGCCCCTCCTTCAGAGCATGTGTGACAGTTGCAATTTTACATTTGGGTCATTTAATTAATGATCATCTTCCCCACGAAACTGTTAATGCCACAAACGCAGAGATTATGCGTGGCACAGAGCCATCCCTCAATAAATACTTGTTTAATGGATGAGTAACAATGAAAAACCGGCAACTACCTGAGTGCCCATCAATAAGGGAATGGTTAATAAAATTTGGCTACAGCCATAATAAGAACACTGTATTGAGTAATCACTAAAAAGAATGAGGTGTGTCCTGATATGCATAGAACGATTTCCAAGATACGTCAAAATGAAAAAAGTAAAGAGGAGAACGGTCAGCAAGATTTAATTTGTGTAAATTTACAAAGACTACATATATATGCTAATAGACACATACAATATTTTTCTAGAAGAAATAGTTAACATCTCCCTTTGAGGAGACTGACTAGACAATTAAGGGGAGGGAGATATTTCGAATTGTTTACTACATGAGTGTGCTTTTTGTTTTAATAAAAAGGCATTGTTTTTAAACAGGGGGCACAAGCGCTTACCAGTGGAGCTAGACGAGAAGTTCAAAGTTCACGTAAGCAGTCAGCAACTGGAGGCCATGCTAAAGCTGAAACAACCTCTATATTCCCTATCTTGGTTGGTGACCCCAAGTCTCCCCAGTAACCAAGCCAGAAAACCATGTCATCCTCCACTCCTCCTTCTTCCTTAGTTCCCCGATTTAATGAGTCATTAAGTCCTATTGATCCTGCCATCTTCCCATTCCATTCTCTCCTCTCCCTTCCCACCGCCACTACCCTAAATCAGGTCCTCCTCACATGTCCCTTGGAATGATGCAACATTCTTTTTCTTCCTGCTTCCAGTTTTCACTCCCATGTTCCACCATCTATTCTGCTGCTAGAGTGATTCCCCAATGTGATAAAACCAAAAGAAACAAACAAAAAAATTAACAAACCAGCCCAGTCTCATCTGCTACTCTTCCCCATGGCCCTTCACCTTTCAGCCACCCAGGTGTTCTTTTCTTTACCCTGAAACACCTTCTTTGTTTCTCACTTAGGGATTTTGCATGTATCTCCATCAGTCTTTGATGTTTTTGGTCTTCCCCATTTGCTTAATTAACTTTTACTTATATTTCATTACTTCTTCCCTGACCTCCACCCCTCCAAACTAGATTAACTTCCATAGCATTCTGCCTTCTTCAGAGCACCATCACACTTATATTTGTTTTTCCAGTATCTGTCTTTTCCACATGACCTGAAGCTCCTTCAAGAGAAAGACTATACACACAGTGCCTGATAGAGTAGCTCAATACATTCTTGTTAACTGGCTGACAGCCTGGATGAATAAATGAATGCAAACTTGTTTACATAACTCTTGCTTAAATCCCACCTCTGGCTCCCTAAACCAAAAACCCAAACCCATTTCCATCCAGTTGATTCCAACTCATGGCAACCCCAAGTGTTACAGAGTAGAACTGCTCCATAGGGTTTTCTTGAAGTAATATTTTACAGAAGCAGACTGCCAGGCCTTTCTTCCATAGCACTGCTGGATGGGTTCGAACTGTCAACCATTAGATTAGTGGTTGTGCACAAACCATTTGTGCCACCCCAGGACCTACCACGTGCAAAATACAATATATGAGGTACCTCATAATTTGCTACTGCCTGACTCTCCAGGTTCATCTTCCCCAACCCAAATCTTTACATCTTATGCTCTTGCAATTCTGAATGATGTAGAGTTCTTGGAACAAACTTTGCTTCTTCTCCTTCCCTTTATATATGCTGTTCATGCCACATAGATTACCTCTTTCTCCTCTTCCTGTCTGTCTCTCTGGTGAACATGCATTCATACATTAAAAAAAAAAATGAAAAAAGCAGCCAGAAAAGTCTTCCCTGGTCTTTTAAAGTTCATCCACGTTTCTTCGGTGCTCACTCTACCTCATACATTTTCTTTTTATTGCATTTATCATACTCTGAATATTTTGAGGGTAAAGAGCTTGTCTTATCTTTTTTCCCCTAATGCCTGACACAATAAATGTAGTTTTTGTTGTTGCTAGGTGCCGTCAAGCCAATTCCGACTCACAGCGATGCCATGTGACAGAGTGGAACTGCTCCAGAGGTTTTTCTAGGTTGTAATCTTTACAGAAGCAGATGGCCAGGTCTTTCTTCCCTGGAGCCCCTGGGTTGGTTCAAACCACCAACCTATTAGTTAGCAGCCAAGTCCTTATCCATTTGTGCCACCAGGGATTCCTCACACAATAACTAACACACAGTAAACACTAAATGTCTGCAGTGAATTGAACATGGTGCGTGTGCGTAAGTAAAATTCATTAACAACACATCTACAATACCTGCAAGCTTACGTATGCATACAAAAAATAATTTTTTTCCAGAGTAACAGAAAATATTATCAAGATTTTATATCTATTAACTCTATTAACGGAAACCCCTCATAGCGTAGCGGTTAAGTGCTACGGCTGCTGACCAAAGGGTCAGCAGTTTGAATCCTCCAGTCGCTCCTACTCTGTCCTATAGGGTCGCTATGAGTCGGAATTGACTCAACGGCAACGGGTTTCTGGGTTTAACTCTATTAACTGCCCAAAAAGAATAGCAAATGCACTTTTTTTTTTAACATCTAATAACCCTTCATGCTGCTGGTTGAAAGGCTGCATAAAGCTTTGTCTCCCCGGGACACAGCCAAATCTAGGGCAAACAGGCCTTTTTTCTCAGATCTAAGGTTTCGTATCCATATGGTAAGGAAGGCAAAGCAAATGGCCTTTGCAGACTATGTAATTTAACAGCAGTGAACAAACCAGCCATTCAGGGCCCATGCCAGCATCCCATGCCATCTTCTCAGGTCACATGAAAGAAGTGGCCCTAGCATATCTAACGTCAGGGAAAAGAAGAAGAGGAGGAGAAACAACCTTTTCCACCCCGCCCTGCCCCCACACAGAGACTTTCAAATTCACAGAAACTGATTCTGAGTTAGTAAAGTGTAGTTGGCCCCTAGCATTTAGTCCCAGAATTTAAAATAAGGAATCACTTAAGTGCACATTAGAGAGCAGTTAATAAAATAACTCTAAGTTTTTTTGCCCCCTAGGGCCCCTGCAATGTGTACCAAGTCATTCATCACTACTAGGCCCATACAGCATTGGCTAATTTCTGTCCAAAGGCCCTTACGGCATAGTCCAGATCTAGCCCATTTGGGGATTCCCATCCCCACCCTAGTGATATTGAAGTTATTTGGATCCATAACCAGGATCTGCACCAAGGGTTGACCAGGGCATTTTCAAAGTTTTCCAAGGGGTCTCTCTAGAACCTTTCTTTTAGAATACAAGGAGTCAAAACCAAACTACCCTTCCTTCAAGGTAAAGCCCACATTCTATCACCTTCACGAGACTTTACTGGTGCACCCTGGCCAACCCTTTCTCTGTACTTCTATGTTGCTAACAGTCTGTGTCCCATGACTGAAGGCTTGTCCTATATCAAATTGTTTCACATGGGTTATTGCCTCCAAAACGGGAGTGGAAGGAAACTCCCTTAGGCAGATACCAAACCTTCTCAGTTGAGCTTCTTCAACAAATATAATCTGGCACATTTATGCTCCAGATTATGTTGACTAGGAATCTTTTGGTTGTAAACCACAGAAACCCAGGTTAACATAGCTTAAGCATAAGTGGTGACTTAACTGTTAGGATATAGAAGTATCTCCTGTGATTCAATGCTAAGGATACAGCTAGCTGTGCCTGAGGAATGGCCTGTGTTAATCCTCTTCTTCTCTGCAAACCAGTTTCCTCCACATCGGGGACGAACATGGTAGAAAACATACCAAAACCAAACCAAACCAATTGTCGTTGAGTTGGTTCCGACTCATGGTGAACCCATGTGTGTCTGATGGTGCTTCCTTAGTATACATCACTGACCCATCCACTCAGAGAAAGGCAGGGTCTTTCTCAAAGTCCCAATTCCAAATTCCTGGAGCATGAACCCTGGACCAAGTTAGGTCACCTCTTCCTGGGAATCTAGGTCAGCAGACATATAATCAGAATATATGAATAAAATTTTACAGATAAGTGTTGTCATTGGTTTAAGCAAAGTTATGGTGCTATAAGAGCACAGAGAAGGGGAGTGAGGGTCCAGAGAATATTATTGGAGAAGACAGCACCTGCACTGAAATTTGGGGAAAAAAAGGTTAACAAGAGGGAAGGGCATTCCAAGCGGAGGGAAAAGCATGAACAAACAAATGCATGGTCACATGACACAGAATGGTCAGTCTGAGAATCTCCAAGCAGCCTAAGAGACATAGCATGCTTAGAAAGAGGATGGGGAGATAGGCAGAAGAAAGATAATGAAAGGCCTTGAATGCCATATTAAGAAGACTGGGTCTATGTAGGATATAATATAATCTTACTTGGCAGCTGTGTAGAGAATGAATTGGATAGAGGAAGAACATCATCCACCAGCCCAAGATGAGGCACACCTTTGAGTACCCTGTAATAAAAAGCTGGTTGAATTAGTGCAATTCACTCCCCTAAAAGATTTATTTAATCACTGCTACCTCACAAATTCCAAGTGGGTTTAGGTAGTCTAGTAAAAGTAAACTCTTAAGTTACTAGCTTTGGATTTCAGATTGTTCTGGAGACCCCCCATGCAGTATGGCAAAGCCATAAATAGGAATCAGGGACCTGGGTTTGAATCCCCAGACTGGGGCAATATGAACTCAAGTTGGGACCAGTTAACCTGGGGCATAAAGGAAGCTTGTCAGCTCACCTGGTGGGAGTGGGGGAAATGAAGTCAGACGATTCCCAAGCCCCCTGTTTTCCCAGAACTCCATGGGTACATTTGCAGTCATCTCACTCTCTATCTCTGTCCTTCAAACCCTCCCACCCCACTACATTCAACCTATTCCACCTAGCAACCAGCCCCACCCTTCCTTCAGTAAATAGTAACCCCTGTCTGGCAGTGGGTGACAAGGAAGGGAGTCAATGCAGCTGAAGTAGACTGAGGTAACATTTGCCCAGGCCCTGCCTGTAGACCTGGCGGTGAGTGCACATCACTCTCCTGTCTCAGTCTTGTCAGCTAACACGTTCAGTGACAGTTACCATTTGGGAATTTGTTTGAGCAAAGCAAACCTGGCCCTCCAGCTCTCCCTGACTGTAATGTTTTCAAGATCTTGTTCATTCTCTCTCTTTATCTTTCTCTCCACAGAATAGCACTTTATTTAACGGAAAAAAAAAAAAAACTCAGACTGCTGTTAAAGTTTATTACTCAAGAGACATACTGAAAGGTCACCCAAAGTTAGTGCCCAATGCTTGCTGTCACAGAGAGTGGTTTTCATGTGGAACCACAAAGAAATTTTAGGGTTGGCACTGCCTGTGGTCTGTAAAATCCCCATTTCCCAGTCATGGAGTCCTGAGGACACAAGTCAGGGTCCAATTCCCTGCTTGATGGCCCTTTCTTACCTGACCTCCCTTTCTCTCCAAGACTTATTGGCCCACTGGTGGCTGAGGCATCTGAAGATTTTCCTTCCACACTACCCACTCCAACTCCCACAAATCCACCCCTAGTCACTCCTTTCCTTCCTACATCCTGCGGAAAGTCCTCCCAGTTAAAAGAAATCTCTCAGCAAAGAGGTTCTTGACTCTCAAAGAACAATGGAGAGAAACCATCAGCTAACTCAGCACCATAGTTAAAGCCGAATCATTAGGTGCTTGCAACACACCCCCTTTCCAAATATATGTATGTTTGGCCATAGAAATAATGATGTGTGTGTATACACATACACAAATCATTATTTCTGTGGCCATAAAAACAATCACAGCAAAGAAATAAAGAACTGCTTTACAGAGAAAATGAGACTAGGCCAGTCTGGGGATTTGGATTCTTAAAGTGCCTAGTGATTTATTCTCAAAAGAAACTTGTACGAACTGAAAATTCCATCTCTTGGTCTATACCCTCTGCAAAAGAAGGGACAGGCATCTAACGGGTTAGTAATTCAAATGTCTGGAGCTGGGGACTGGCTCCAAGTCAAAGGGAGAAGCAGGCAGAGGCTTCTTGGCAACAGTCTTCCTCTCCTTCCCTCCTCCAGAGCCCCTTCCCGCTCAGGTCTCTGTGCTCTCAGAGGAATGAAAAGAATTTATGAAGACCTTCAGATTGAGAGCTTAATGACAGTGTGTTACTCTTTCCAGGGATGTTTGCATTTTAAAAGAGAGCATAGATGATAACACTAAGGAATGAATCCCAATTAGTGGAAGTTCAGGATTCCCCAATCATCATCATCCAAGCCAGAAGTAACCTCTCACCAAATATTTATTTGCATTCCTGCATTATAAATCAAACACAGAGAAAGACAATACACAGAGTGATTGGAGGTGGAGAGATTGGACTTCTCAATGAAAGGACAAATGCAAACTGAAATTAACCCATTCCCTTGGAGTCACAGAAACGCTATGACAGAGTAGAACTGCCCCATAGGGTTTCCAAGGAGCAGCTGATGGATTCAAACTGCTGACCTTTTGGTTAGCAGCCAAGCTCTTAACCACTATGCCACCAGGACTCCAAACTGAAATTAACAGATTTTAATTCTCCCTGTTAAAAAAAAAAGGAAAAGGCCCCCCTCCTCCCCTGTGTTTTCAGAAGTCACCTTAGATAACTTGTAATTGTAAGGTCTGTATCTTTGAAAAGTATATACATCAAGGATATTTCCTCAAGGACTTGGGAGCCATCTCTTTTGAAATATAATCATTAGGAAGATCATACCCCTACATCTCAGTTTTCTGGAAGGAGATGAGCATAACTTCAGGTGTCCTGCTATAAAGATATTAGAAAATTAGCAATTTTATCTTGAACTCATGAATGCAATGGGTTGTATCCACGTAGCTACACAAAGGGTCAGATTACTTTGTCTTTGCAATCTCATTTACAGATTGCCTGTGATGCATCACATTTTGGTTTAATGCTTATTCAACAATAAAACTGTTCTATCTTTTCTATTTTTGTGGAGAGGTTTCCTGAGTTGGAAGTAGGTTTTGTTTACATAGCAATTTTTCCCCAACAACAACCATCCTCTAACATTTTCTACTGTGTGAACTTGAGTAGCCTACCTTTCTGGGCCCAAGTTTCCTCATCTTTAAAATGGGAATAACATTGTACCTACCTCACAAAGTTGTGAGCGGTAAATATAATAATTCATTAAAAAAAATGATTCATAGAAAGCGTTTAACCGAGTACCTGCGTGAGTAATAGCTCTTATTGTACACATGCCCTTGAAACAACTCTATAAGGACACTAGTATTTCATCAAAGCCCTCTTTCTAATTGCCTTATCTACAGCCTACATGAATCTTCCATCTTGCCTTCCTAGGAAACCCTGGTGGCGTAGTGGTTAAGAGCTATGGCTGCTAACCAAAAGGTCGGCAGTTCAAACCCACCAGGCACTCCTTGGAAACCCTATGGGGCAGTTCTACTCTGTCCTCTAGGCTCACTATGAGTCGAAATCAACCTGAAGGCAACGTTTTTTTTTTTTTTTTTTTTGCCTTCCTAACCTGAACTACTCTGTCCTATAGGGTAACCTGAACTATCAAAGAATGTTAGAAACTATTAACTGTGCACCAAAATTCATTCACCTCTTCTTCCTGGGCACAAGGAGAGACTGCATTCCTAATCTCCCTTGCAGTTAAGTGTGGCTATGTGACAACACATGTAAGAGACTTGTGTTCTAGTTCCATCACTCTAAGTAAATTTCTATACAACCTTGGGAAAGCCACTTTACTTCCCTTGATCTCAATATTCTCATTTGTGAAATGTGGCTATAGTTTCTCAAATACTCTTCTCTCCAATCTGCTCTTAAACGCAGAGACCAAATCCTCTATTTCTGACATGTTTCCTCTGTTAAAATAAAAATAATATTAAGTCAATAATAGAAATTGACTGAAGTTTACTTAATACATGATTTGCAAATCAGGGCAACATTTCCAACTAGAGACTCAAAAATGTTCCAGAGAAGAAAGACCCTTTACAGATTTTTATCCCATAGATTATCATTAATAATCACATATGGCCATGGAACCAAGGGCTAGAATAAAGCTTACATAACTTGTGGACAGGCATGATTCCACATAACATTTTCCTGAAGAACAAAAGAATAAAACATTCTTGAAAGAAATTAAAGAAGACCAAAATAAATAGAAATACTATGCTTATGAACCAGAAAACTTAACACTGTTAAGATGACAATATTGATCTATAGATTCAACACAATCCCTATCAAAATCCCAGCTGGCGACCTGGCAGAAATTGATATGCTGATCCTAACATTCATTTGGAATTGAAAGGGAGTAAGAATAGCCAAAACAATCTTGAAAACAAGGATAAATTTTAAGGAATCATACTTCCTGATTTCAAAACTTATTACAAAGCTATAATAATCAAGATAGTGTAGTACTGGCATAAGGGTAGACATATTGATCAATGGAATAGAATTGAGAGTCTGGAACTTAATCTTTACATTTATGGTCACTTGGTTTTAAACAAGGGTACGAAGACAATTCAGTGGGGAAAGAATAGACTTTACAACAAATACTGCTAGGACAACTGGGTATCCACCTGCAAAAAATGAAGTTGGACCCCTACCTCACACCATATATGATAATTATCTCAAAACACACCAAAATATAAGTGCTAATACCATCAAACTGTTAGAAGAAAACATAATAGTAAATCTTTGTGACCTTGGTTTAGACAATGGTTTCTTAGATACAGCAAAAACACAGCAACAAATTGTTAAAAGTAGATAAATTGGACTTGGTCAAAGTTACAAACTTTTGTGCTTCAAAGGACACTATCAAGAAAGGAGAAAGACAACACAGAGAATGAGTTAAAATATTTGTATATCATATATCTGATAAAGGACTTTTATCTAGAATATATAAAGAACTCTTACAACTCAACAATAAAAAGACAAACAATGCAATTAAAAAATGGACAAAGGACTTAAATGGACACTTCTCCAAAGAAGACAAACAAATGGCTAAAAAGCACATGAAAAGAGACTCAACATCATTAGCCATTCCAAATCAAACCCATTGCCTTCAAGTCGATTCTGACTCACTGTGCAATCGGGTTTCCATGCTTTAATTTTTATGGAAGCAGACTAGCCACATCTTTCTCTCCCAGAACATTTGGTGGGTATGAACCGTCGACCTTTCAGTTAGCACCTGAGTGCTTTAACCACTGTGCCACCATGGCTCTTTCATTATCCATTACGGAACTACGAATCAAAACCAGGATAAGATATCACTTCATGCTCACTAGGTTGGCTGAAATAAAAGGCATTAATGAATCTTGATGAGGACATAGAGAAACAGGAACGCTCATACATTGCTCATGAAATATAAAATGATGCAGCTATTTGGAAAACAGTTTAGCAGTTCCTCAAAATGTTAAGCATAGTTTTGCCATACGATCCAGCAAAGCAATTGCACTCCCAGGTACATACCCAAGAGAAATGAAAACATTTGTCCACCCAAAAATTGGTACACACATATTCATAGCAGCACTATTCATAATAGCCAAAAACGGGAAACAACCCAAATATCCATCAATTGATTAACGGAAAAACAAAATGTGGTATATCTGAACAATGAAATATTACTCAGCAATAAAAAGAAATGACATGATATATGCAATAATGCCAAAGAACGTCGAAAACATTATCACTAGTGAAAGAAGCCAATTAAAAAAGACCTCATATTGTATGATTCATTTTATATGAAACATCTAGAATGGGAAAATCTATAGATACAGAAAGCAGACCACTGGTTACCTAGTGTGGGATCTGTGGAAGAGTGGAGAGACTGGTAATGGATACGGAGTTTCTTTAGGGGAGTGGGAGGAACAGAAATGTTCGAAAATTAGCTTGTAGTGACAGTAGCACCAAACCAAAATCCATTGCCATCAAGTCGATTCTGACTCATAGCAACCCTATAGGACAGAGTAGAACTGCCCCATAGGGTTTCAAAGGAGCACCTGGTGGATTTGAACTGCCAGCCTTTTGGTTAGCAACTGAACTCTTCACCACTATGCAACACAACCCTGTAAATATACTGAAAAATGTTGAATTGTGCTCTTTCAGTGAATGAATTACGTGTAGGTATGTAAATTACATCTCAATAAAGCTGTCTAAAAAACACATACTATTGAATACAATTCAATAATTGATTATTTCCCCCCAAAAGGGAATGATACACATTTGTGCAGCTTCCTAGCAGGAACCTTTCTGCCAGGCCACTTATCCCCATTCCTTACATTACAGACCTGTGGAGACAAGTTGCCAGACTGGAAAACTCCATGTTGTTGGCCAATTTAGTCATTCATAATAGCATATTGATAATGTCTAAACCGCAACTCTCAGTGCGCAGAATTATGCTAACTTTTTTGGAACTTAGTAGTTCCATGGAAGAAAATAATCAGGACTACATAAAAAAAAAAAATCAGGACTACATAGTCCCTATTTATTCTGGGTCTTTCTTCATCCTTTGTCCTATTGCATCATCATGTCAGTCATTATTTAGACATACAACAGACCCTGGATCCTGGCAAAAGTGAGCTCACCATGGTATAAGTTGAAGGCTTTCTTCTTATGCAGAGTGAGTGGAAAGGTGGTGTGGTGTGTCCATATTGAAGTCGTTTCAAAACATTTTATGGAGAATTTCATAAGATGCTTGTATGAGAAATAGTTTAGCATGAGTTTTCATGCTACACAGACCTGAGTTCACAAGTCTGCCACTGATTAACTAGATGATATTGGACAAATGACTTGACATATCTGACCCTCAGTTTCTTCATCTAGAAAATGGTAGTACTAACAGCACCACCTCATGAGATCATTGCCAGGATTAAATGAGATAATATATGCAAAGCTCCACTAGAATGGTACACAGTAAAGAGTCAGTTAACACCTATTATTATTATTTTATGCATGTGAGATCTGTTTTAATGGCACTTTTACTCTTTGCAATAGTAATACAAAATATTACAATTTTGTTTAATCCAATGCAATCATTAACCAGTTGCCTTTGAGTCAATTTCGGCTCATGGCGAACCCCATGTGTGTCAGAGCAGAACTGTACTCCATAGGGTTTTCAGTGGCTGTTTTCTGTCAGAATTTGATCACCAGGCCTTTCTTCCAGGGCACCTCAGGGTTGATTGAAATCGCTAATCTTTTGGTCAATAGCTGAGTGTTTAATCATTTGTGCCACCCAGGGACTCCTAGTGCAATAACGTACCCAACAGATATCAGTGCCTGTGGAGGACAACAAGGAATTTCACAGAGTCTCAACCCTCAAGGAACATTTACTAGAGTTGGGGGAAACTAAACCTGCTACAAACAATGTTAAATTACCACAAAACAAGGGAATATAGGAAAGGTCAAAAGGTAGTTGAATAAGCGGCAAATGAACGGTTCGGAGAATAAATCAAGAGAAATGGGTTAACTCTGTAAGCTAGACAGGTCAAGAGAGGAAAGCTGTGTTGAAATGGAGACTGTAGATGCCTCTGCGGTAAAATGATCCAACTATAAAAGAAGCACTGGTAAATACGAGAGAATTTCTACTTACATTAAATAATGCAAAACCATAACCAAACCAGACCACTACAATCAGGCTCCTGACAAGCTATGTTTTTTTTAAAGAAGTAATATAAGGGTCTGAATTAAAGGTTCAGAGTTCATCTGGTCTGTTTCACCTGCTATGACTTTCAATTCCAGACTTCAAAGAAGGAGAACTGAATCTCTCATTACGCTGATTATCTTCAGGCCCACCAAGAACATCTGCTGTACTTGTGTGACAACAAGATAGCCCACTGAAACAAGAAAGGGTCAATTGGCCAGTCTAAATGTCATGCAAACAACCAGTTGGACTGGCCTGCCACCAATGTCTGCTCACTGAGCTCTAATTAGCCATTTGTGTTTGCACTGTTTTAAAACGGCAGCACTGAATCTTTGCTCTTCACTGTCTGAAAATTTAAACTGACATGAATCACATGAATCAGGCTATTTTCTGGATTACTTGGGAGCACCATGTTAAAGTGACCAACTTACCTTGGGTCACCAACACCTGGCTTCTGAGCTTGTAGGTATTATCCAGTATTGACTGAACTCTGACTACATTTGGTTTACCCTTGGTTCCCCCTCCAAAACATGGTCAACGTGTAAATAGATGTGAGGCTTGAAATCACGGCCAGTCCAAATCACACTTAGTTTACTTGTGGAGTATGAACCAAACAGTGCCACACCTGGCCCAAGGTGCCACACATGGCCCATCTTGGGGACAGCTAGGGTGTCTAAAACTCTCCCCCACACCCCCCGAGAGGTACAGAATGTCTCTGTTAAATATAAATATTGTATCTGAGCATGGGAGTGTAATAAGCCATGGCCATCCACTAATACATTAGTTTGATTTAGTATATCAGTTTATCTACCTTTGTACCCATGAGGCATCCTTCCGATCATTCGGTTAGTAAATATTTAATGGATACCCACTAAATTCAAGGCACTATATAATAAACTATTGATAAAGCCAAGAAGATGTCAGAAATAGATCCACACTCTGGGTGGAGAGTACAGGGAGCTGAGAGTAGGGTCCACTGCTTAAGGAAGGCAAACCCAAGTGGGTCACCACAGTGAGGGGAGAGAGTAACCTCTAGGTTTCCAGCAGCTGGGGCTATCATGGTAAGTTGTCATCAATGATCATTATCCAACCTAGATGTGGTGTTATTAGTATTAAGTCCAACTAAGTTAACGGGACAAGATCCAAAGTTCTGCTAGACCACAGAGATGACAAAGGCTGTATAAGCCTTCTTCCCTGCTATATCCATAGTCCCCAGCATAGGCCCTGCCACAGAGTAGGTGTTAAAAACTCTGTGTTTCACATTTTGATCAAAGATTCAAAGAAGAGTCCTGATCAAAAGCGGGAACATAATAATTTCAACTTCTTATGGAATCCAGATTTTCTGGAACCCTGGAGGTTAGATGAACCCCTGAAACTATTGCCCTGAGATAAGCTTTAAACCTTAAACCAAAAATATCCCCTGAAGTTTCCTTAAAACCAAACAATACTTTAGCCTAAGTAGTAAAGAATGTCTGCCTTGACCGTTGTGCTCTTTTAAGATCTATATGGGATGAAACTGACAACAGCAACTCGAAAGATTAGATAGAAAACTTAAGGGGCAGTGAATTTATCTTAATGGGAGAGGAACAATACAGAAAAGGACGGTGAGAATGGTTGCACACCTCAAAGAATGAAATCAATGTCACTGAATTGCACAAGTAAGAATTGTTGAATTGGTGTATGTTCTACTGTGTATATTCTCAACAACAGCAACAAAAACAAAATAAATTAGAAAAACAAAAACAAAAAACTGTGTGTTGCATTGAATTGAAAAGATATTGATGCCGTGAACATGCTTTCCTATAGGTAAATGTACCTGAACTTTGTGGAACCCCTGAGAGCCCCCATGGGAGTGCAGGGAAACATCTTTTAACTGAAAACCACAATATATAGGCAATAACCTAGAGCCATTTTCCATAAAAAGCAGTAATCAGAAGTTAGAAAAGATGCACACAGGCCTGATACGTAGAAAAATACATGATAAGCCAATTTGGGGGAATAAATCATGTCTCAAGCCCAAATGTCTTGGTTTCCTTTTTTTTTTTTTTAATGTAAATTGTGCAAAAAGGGAAACGTAAAACTTCAGTGAATCAAGCCTTAAATGTTACTCCAACAAGGAGTTTCCACAATTTACTGGTAATATACCAAGCCACATAAAAAAATAGCTAAGGTAAAATATAGAGCCAACAACAGACGTGCTCATAAGGGAAAACGTAAGGGAGCCAAATTTACGAGTCGACTTTCTCTTTAAAGGTGAATGAACTGAGCCTTTACTATTGCATCTCCCTAACTAGCAAACATCCACCCCCTGGGTTTAATTGTGCCTATTGTCAAAATAAGGATCCTGCAAAGTTTCCAGCCAGCAATGTACTCTGATATCAAAACCCATAAACCCAGTGTCGGATGAATATCACCCGGCCACCACATTTAGAAAAGAAATGTGGCTCATTCTTCAACTGCCCTTAATCAATACCTCCAGAATTTATATTCCATAAACATCCACACTTTGCTTCTAAACAAATAATTTCATCATAACCTAGTTCTCGGTAAAAACTACAATAAGTTTTCACAATATATTATAGAAGCTCTGGCTATTCAGTTTTAAATAATGGCTCCTTTTGCTGGACAAGTAAATTGAAATTGATTTGTTTCAGCCTGCCTCTGCTAGAACACACAATGCCTGCTTACAACAAGCCTATTGACTTCTGCAAACAGTACTCCAGCCTGCTTCCTCAAGGACTCCAGGCAAGATTTTTAAATCATCCCACCTTCTTCTCCCCTAACCTCAGAACAAAGCCTCCATTTAAATAAGGACTCTTCACAATGTGTCCAAGAAAAGGAGTGTGAGGGAACCTTCTTTTGAGATCACTGAGCAGAGCCCAAGGTGAGGAGCAAGCCCTCAGATCAAAAGAAAAGAGACACAAAGAAGAGACTGATTAAAAGTCAGATCAACTGCTCCTTGTAAATCACAAGGTGACAGGGAGACACAGGCACAGAAAGAAGAGAGAAGGGGAGAGAGAGAAGACTGATCCACCCTTCCCCTCTCTCTGGTCCTCCACCCCACCTCTCCTTGGGACAACGCCATCAGGAAGATGGTCGGAGCATATAAGGGAAAAAAAATCCTGAGGTAATTCTCATTTCTGGAAAGATGACTGTAACCAGAAAAGGAAACGGTGCAGCCATCTATCTGGTCATAGCTTCCTAAGATGTTGATATAAAGCCACAATGCTTCCTGTGTGCCCTGTCACTCAGGACAGAGGGCTGAGCAGAACAGGAATTTAACTGGACAGCGGACAGCAAACAAGTTTTGGGGGCAGAAGACAGCAGTACTGACCCTTCATTCCGAGCTCCAGGGGCACCTTTATATTAGCAAACATCAAAATGGCCATCCTTGGTCAGCCTAGAATATTTCTATGGATTTTAGAGTTTCCAAAAAGATAGCTTTTTTTAATACAGTGTTTCTCCCACAACTGTGTGAGGGAGGCAAGGCAGGCATCATTATTCCCATGTTATATATTAAGAAAATGAGACCCAGAGAGAGATGAAAATCTACCAAAGGTCTAACAGCTTGTAAATGGCAGATGAGAAATTTGAACCCAGGCCTTGTGACTTTAAATATAGTGCTCTCTTCACAGTATTTGTATTATGCTCATTCAGTCAATCATTTATTCCTTCATTCAGTGAACATAATGGCCTACACTGTGCCAGGCAATGGGAGCTCTCAAGTTGCTCAGTCTAGAATTCGCACTCAGTACCACCTCTGGGCACGACAAAGGGGTACAGGGGAAGTGGGTTCCTCCTGGGGTCAGTAATTTCTCCCGTTAAGGCTTATTGTTTTAGCTGCTGTCTTGTGGCCCCCCAACTCAAAGAAACCCCAGGCACAACGGGATCGGACCATTAGATTTTCATTGGCTGATTTTGGGGAAGTAAATACATCCCAGGCCTTTCTTTATAGTCTGTATTAGTCCAGAAGCTCTGCTGAATTGAAACGTGGTCAACGTCATAGCAACACACAAGCTTCCACTGACAGAGGAGTAGTGGCTGTGCATATGGTGGTGCATTGCCCAGGGATCGAAGCCAGGTCTCCTGCGTGGAAGGTGAGAATTCTACCACTGAACCATCACTGTCCCCTCCCATTAAGGGCTAGTGAGGCTATTTTTCATGCCAGCAGAAACATACAGTTATGTCTAACATGAATCAATGCTCTTTTCACAAATACTTATTGCCTGGCAAGGTGCCTCTCCAATAGCACTTACCATCAACAGTCCCTAAATAGGAAATTGGCACTCACCAGACCTTAAGACATAAGACTTTATGAAGATCACTGCTCCTCGGCTATAAAGCTGCCATGGGCTAATCCAAGAACACTTGTGAAATTGATACAAGACTCTCATCTTTCAACACCCAGCAGTGGTCTGTCCTTGGCTACCTAGAGCCACACGCATGCATACTGTGGAGACTTCTTCCAACACTATCTCATCATCCAGAGCTTTCCTGCTTCCCCTCACCACGACTTTCCTGACCTGTATACCCATTGTCTCGAGGCTCTCTCTATGACAAGGAGGTAATATAATCATGCTCTGCATAACGTCCATTCAGGCAACGTCCAACCGCATATACATCTGTGGTCCCATAAGGTTATAACAGCGTTCAAAACAACTGACCACAGAATGTAGCGAAAGTAACTGGACACAGCAAGTGCAACTGCTTCCCGCACGCAACACGTGTATCTCCTGTGTCTTGTACTCAAAGCGATTGCACTCTCAGGCGTATAATGGTACAGTACATACATAACGTACAGCACATATATCATGATAGTCATAGTAAACATCTATGTTACCAGCTTATGTATGTACTGAACTTTCTATCATTATTTTAACGTGAACTTTCCCTACTTAATAAAAAGTTTACCGTATAACAGCGTATGCTTCGACCACTAGGCAGCAGCATCCAATCTCGTATTTCATACATCTCTTAAGGATAATCTCTCTGTTTAATTTTCTTTCCAAAACATTACCACGAAGTACATCAAGGCGCCCAAACGCAGCTAAAGCAGTGCTAGGGAGAGCAGCAGCAAGAAGCAAAGGAGAAGTATCGATTTGGAAGTGAAACAAAAGGTTATTAAACAACATGAAGGTGGAAAATCAGGGAATGCTATTGCTCGTGATTTAGGCATGTTCTCACAACGTTCAAATCACATAATGTCCCATTTTACAGAACATATGGTGGGCGTTAAGGGAGGCATGACTGTACAAGTAATCCTTACAGAAGTTACTCCTCTCCCTTAACACACTGGCCATTGCAAGGGGCCCTGTGATTAACAGAGTGATTTGAGGGATGAGCACTTCAGGCCTCATGGCAGACTAATGAAGGAAGGGAGTTACAGGCAGGGGGAGGGGCTTTTTGGTACCACTTTCAATTCATAGTTCAGGAATGGGGGTATCATGTCACCTGCTTTTTTGAATAATGACATTAACAAAGCAGATGATCGTCATGCAGGGGGACACAAAGCAGTCATTGGGAAGGGAAGAGGAACATGGGGCCAATCAGGCTTGGACCTCACAAATCCTGAAAGGACAAAATCCATATTTACTTTTTCCTTTAACCCCTCCCTCCCACAAACATCAGGCATTGTCCTCAAATGCCTTCCTTTCAGATGAAAACTATGTCTATCTCAAAGGTCTCCTCAGTATGGGGTCTAGTTACCTGCACCTTGTAAACAAAATCCAGCTTAAATTGCTCGCTTCACTTCTAGCTTCTCCAAGGTCTGCCATGACCTTGTGTTTCAGCAGTAATTACTATCTCACAAGGCTTACTGACAACCATTTGTCCCATCCTTTCAGAATTTTATATACCATTTTGAACATCACTTTACAGCCCCTCCAGCAATAGCAGACAGGTTTGTTTCACCCACAAGTTCACAACAGCCTTCTCACCTGTCTAACTGCAACTGGCATTTCCCTTCCTCCAAGGTTCTCTTCCCTTTTATCTATCTATATACCACTGTAAGATTTGTTCTTTGAAGGCCTGGCTTTCCAGATGTCATTCCTCTTTTTTGACTGCTTATTTACAAGATAAAAGCCAAAACCCCTCAGGCTGGCATTTAAGGTCTAATCAACATACACTGCCCTCACCCTGCCTATTCAACCTGATCTTCACCTACCTCCTCAAAGGTACCTTTGGTCCTACAAAGGCCAGCTTTTCTTTGCTCCAGGAATGTATCACCCTTATGCCATCCTCAGTACTTTCATTTCAGAAGGCCTCCAGTGCCCCCTGCACCACAGAATGTCCCCAACTCTCTCCTTTGTCTATACAAATCTAACCTTATTGCTTAATACCCAATTCAAGAGCCACCTCCTTGAAGTCTCCCCCAAATGCTCCCACCCAAACAATGGATGATTGTTAGACATGTAAAATCTCAGGCCCGTTCCCAGATCTACTGAAACAGAACCTGTATTTTAACAAGAGCCCAAATACATTACACTTTCAGAAGCACTATGACTCATATCATTAAAACAGAGTAAGCTACCTTATAACTGCCAATCATGATGGATGGCCAAACTTGCCTTTGCTTTTTCCTCAACTCCTTCTACCTCTCATCTTTGCTATGTTATTTCTTCTAACTTGTGGAGGTGCAAGCGAATCAGGAAAGTGTATTCCTTCCCAGACATCTATACCCTACAACCTGTCCCTTCCCCCACCTTTGTGGCATTTGAGGACCCAAGTTCCCTAGTTTTGATTTAATCAGGCCTCCCTATTTCTGGGATCACAATTTCTCATCATTAATTTTGCTGCCAGCTACTTATAGACACACTTATCAACGCTGGCCTCCCCAGACACACAAACACACATGCACCAAAAGCCAGAGTGGCTGATTAGGTGTGTGAACCTTAGCTTGGGGAGAGGGCAGGGGTCAGCACAACAGACTGATGTTCTACTTATGAATAAATAGTGCAGCTGCAGCCAAAGCAGGAAGTGGTGCGGGAGATTGGGATGCTGCTGGAGAATGGGCTGTACGAGAATTGCTAGGGATGGCTGGCTGCTGCCTGCTCCTCTGTTTCCAAATCCTCCTGTATACCCCATCCTTTGTCTGGGTGGCCAGTACAGGACAAAGTTGATAAAGCCCTCAAGACGCTACCAAAGAAAAAGAAATCCAGTGACTTCAGAAGCTTATTCAGGCTCTCTGTATCTCCCTTTGACTCTCTTTCCTCCTTTCTTACTCTCTCACTCCCCACTCTTTTTCTTTCTCTTTCCCTCTTTTATGGTTTTTAATGTTTTAGAGAATTTTCTTGGGGAAAACTGGTACAGATCTTTATTTCAAGAAGAACCAAAGGTCTTTATTTGAAATCTTTCTTTGCAATTCAACAAATTTGCTTCTTTTCACCCACTCACTTCATGATCTGTTATTCTACTATAATCCAGAATTAGTCATTTCGATAAAGCTTGAGGTCTAGGTAACTGGGTGATATAAATGGTTTGCAATTGGCTACTAACCTAAAGGTTGGCAGTTTGAACCCACACAATGATGCTACAGAAGAAAGGCCTCATTATCTCCTTCCATAAAAAGATTGCAATGTATGTATATATTCATAGCAACCCTACAGAACAGAGAAGAACTGCCCCATAGGGTTTCCAAGCAGTGGCTGATGGATTCGAACTGCTGACCTTTTGGTTAGCAGCCAAGCTCTTAACCATCGCACCACCAGGACTCCATATACATATACATATATATTATGTATATATATACACATCCATATAGAGAGAGAGAGAGCCACTATGAAAACCTTAGGAAGCACACTTCTACACTATGAGACAGGAGGTCACCATGATTTGAAATCGACTCGACGGCATTTGATTTTTGGTTTTGGTGAGAGGGTCAGTCTAAATTATGGACTTTATTTTTATTTTTTATAAGAAGTCAATTTTTATTCTCTCATTCGACATTAACCTAAACTTGGAAAAGCAAGCATTGCATATGAGAGTCACTTATGGAACACACTACAAGGAAAAAGGAATAACTGTCCGGAATTTAGATACAATACTAATTTTTAGTACATAAAGCAATAAAAAAATTTTTTTAAAGCAATACTCTGACATTGTCTGCAAACACCTGATTCTCATAGAATCAGAATATTCTCCTATTCAGATAAATCCTTCTTCCTATTTTCATCTTGTTTGTACTGTTCCACTACTAAAGTGAGCCTCTTATCACAGACCCCAACAGAGGTTTCAGCTCAAATCACTTCTGAATGACCACAAAGGCAATAGCTTCAAGCACCACTGGCATCAGAACAAACAAAAAATCCAGTTGTTCTCAAGTCGATTTCGACTCACAGAGACCCCACGTGTGCAGAGTAGAACTTCGCTCCAGAGGCTGTCACCTCTCAGAAGGAGATTGACAGGCCTGTCTTCCAAAGGGCCTCTGAGTGGGTTCAAAGCTGAGGATTAGGTTAGTAGTGGAGTGCTTAACTGCTTGCACCACCCAGTCTTCTGGCATTAGAAATACCTGAGGCTAAATCCACAGATTTGCTGCCCGCCCCCCCTTGTTGTTTTTAGTTGCCATCCAGTCCATTTCCACTCATGGCGACCCATGTGTTTTCAAGGCTGTTTGACCTTTCTGAAGTGGATTACCATGCCCTTCTTCCAAGGGGCTTCTAGGTCGGTTGGAACTGGCAAACTTTCAGTCAGTAGTCCAGCACTTAAGCATTTGCACCACCTAGGGACTCTTAGCTGGGCACAAGGCACCATCAGTTCTCACTTGAATTACAGAGTTTATGAATTACCCATGGAAGCAACAGTCAAGAAATCAAAGGATGCAATGCATTGGGTGAATCTACTGCAAAAGAGCTCTTTAAAGTGTTAAAAATTAAGCAAAGACATCACCTTGAGAACTCAGGTGCACCTGACCCAAGCCATGGTGTTTTCAGTCACCTCATATGCATGTGAAAGCCGGACAATGAATAAGGAAGACAGAAGAATTGATGCCTCTGAATTATGGTGTTGGCAAAGAAATATTGAATATACCATGGACTCCCAGAAGAACGAACAAATCTTAGAAGTACAGCCAGAATGCTCCATGAAACTGGGGATGGGAAGACTTGTCTTGCATGCTTTGGATATGTTATCAGGAGGAATAAGTCTCTGGAGAAGAACAGCGTGCTTCATAAAGAAGAGAATCAGCAAAAAAAGAGGAAGATCCTCAGTGAGATGGATTAACACAGTGCTGCCACAATGGGCTCAAACAGCGATGACTGCGATGATGGTGTAGCACTGGGAAGTGTTTTGTTCCGTTGTACATGGGGTCACTATCAGTGAGAACCGACTTGACAGTACCTAACAACGCCAACAACATGAATTGGTCACCCTGTTTCTATCTTTGCCTCTAAGTGATCTATTCTCCTTACAGCACCGTATATGATCTTCTTAGAACCTAAGTCAAATTATAAGTACCCTTAGGCTCAAAATCTTTCAGTGACTGAGCTATTTTGGTCTTAGCTTCTTGGACAAGGCACCATCTATTCTGGAGTTCCTCTGTTTAACAAGTTCACTGGGTAGTTTTGACTTGCATCAGATTGGTGAGTCACTGTTTCAGCGCATTGCTAAACACCACTCTCTTGGACTGCCTGATTCTTCACCAGAGCCTTGTTAAACTGGCTGCCATTGCAACTGCATTCCAGCATATGTCCCCTAAAGACACCAAGGGCATTCATTGCCCGTCTTCTTGACAAAGCTGCACTAGAGGCACCAGTGGTGACACTGAAGTTCAATGTCTTTAAAAGGGTTTTCCTCTGAGACATTTTCCTGTCTCTGATTATCACATAGGGCCGCACATCCAGCAGCCAGTGAAAGACTTCTCCTCTCCCAGGTGAGAGGCCTGGCAGCACGCTTGGACCTCGAGGTTAAACAGCCACATACGTGACCACATGTCCAGAGGTCCTGACTGCCAATGGGGCTGAGAGACTGCTCAGGGTGGTTAGTACTTCAAAGGTAGCCCATGGTTCCAAAGGTGGAGAGAACAAAAATCATACCTGTCAACTCCATGTGTGATATCTCAAAATTCCCTCTGTTAAAATTCTTCCAACCCAGAAGTGCTGGATTACATGGGCGGTGTCAAAGGCAAAGTTGTGAGATAGATGAGGTTTGTCTCCCCAGGGTCCTAGGTCTCCATGTTACCTTCTTGCACCATCCAACTGGCAGGGCCTGATGCTCTTGGACATCCCCCAGTGCCAGCTCCCATGTGACCCCCACTCCCAGCCTGGACTCGCCTGAATTTCCCTTCTTTCTTCCTTTCCCTGCCACCATCCTCCTCTGGGATCCTTTCCCTCAGGGCTGTCTCTGTTCTCTCTGAGTAGTACCTGGAAGGATTCTATCACATATATGGATATGTGGATAATATCAGCAAATGCCCTTTTGGATTGCAGGGAAAGTTCAGTAAGGGGTCAGCCTGAATGAAACATTCCAGTAAAGGTAAATTATGGGGCTATTTTCACTGCGTCCCCTGGCACCAAGCTAACAATATTCCCATACCCTGACCACAGCTTGAGCTCTAACCCTGGCCATCTGAAAGCTATTTGTGTTTGCACACGAATAGGGCCAGAAAAGAAAGTATAACTGACTCAGAGAACCCCCACCACCCATTAATGTTGCTGTTATCACTTGCCATCCTATCACTCTGATTCATAGTGACCCCACGTGTACAGAGTGCTCCATAGGGTTTTCAAGGCTATGATCTCTCAAAAGCAGGTCATCACCAGGTCTGTATTCCGAGAAGCCCCTGGGTGAGTTTGAACTGCGAACCTTTAGGCCGGTAATCAAGTGCTTTAACCATTTGCTCCACCCCCCCCCCATAGAGAAACAATTCATAAAACACGCCCTGTCTAATTAGCTACAGCTATTACTCAGCATTATTGCTTTACTATGGGGAGCGAGGAAACCCTGGTGGCGTAGTGGTTAAGTGATACAACTGCCAACCAAAGGGTCGGCAGTTCAGATCCACCAGGTGCTCCTTGGAAACTCTATGGGGAAGTTCAGCTCTCTCCCATGGGGTCGCTATGAGTCGGAATCGACTCAACGGCACTGGGTTTGGTTTTGGTTTTTTATGGGGAGCCTGGGTGGCACAAGCAGTTTGCCATGAGCTGCGAACCTAAAGGTTAGCAGTTAAAACCTACCCAGAGAGGTGGGGCCAAGATGGTGGAGTAGTCAGACACTTCTGGTGAAGCATCTTGCAAAAAAGGCCCCCCCAAAAGTAAAACAATTACATTTATGACAAACTAAAACCCCTGAACATCAAAGGCAAAGTTAGAAAATGGTCTGAAGGGCAAGGGGAGGGAGAGATGGTTCAGAAGCGGAGAGGGGTTACCAGACCTAAATTGCCAGGAACCCTCAGGCTGCGGTGGGCTTGTGGTAGTGTTTGCCAGCAGTTTCCTCAGAGAGAAACAGCCAGCCGCACAACATACGCGCACCTCCACAACCAGAAAAGAACGGCGCGCTTGGCAAAAGCTAAGTACTTGCGTATATTTTACCGTGCCCCCAGCCCGCAAGCCAACTTCAGTGGCTGTCGATTTCCCTAGGCCTGAGGTAGGTCCTGTTGCATGACCTGAGCCATTCTCCAGGCCTTGGAGAAGGAATAAATTCACAACTAGGGAAAAGATAATCTCCCAGCTCCACTAACCTAGGGAGCTCAGGATAGAAGCGGCTCCTGTCCAGGCATAAATGGTCTGTGGATTTTGAATACCTTCCCCCAGCATGGACCTCTGTAGGCCTATTTCAGGACAATAGGCCCTTGTTGGCAGACTGCAACAGTTTTAGCTATGCGGTGGAGAGGTGGGTGTTTGACATCGATTTACCTATCAAACAGGGTCCTCATCTATCCACATCAGGGTCCTAGGGACTGATGGCTCCACTCAGGTGACCCAGCCATCTGTGACAGGAGTCCAAGGATAACTGGTACCTCCCATTCCTTAGAGTAAAAAGAATTGGGTGCCCATGGTCCATCTGCAGAAGATAACCACCTGTGTGCTCCAGGGAACAGGGACGTGCTTTCTTCACAGATACTTAGGGGATGGTTGTCAGCCCCCTGCCTTGTTCAGGCCGTGACCACCTGCTCCAACCAGATACAGGTACCTACACCAATCACCCCTGCCCCTCTTAGACTGCAGGACAGAGCCTGTACTACACATTTGATGACCAACTACCTGGACACCTCAGCTGAACCCATACAAGAAAAGTGAATGGAGTCCTAGGTTCATATATATAGTAACAGCTCTACCATAAGGTGACAAGAGGTTAGAGCTTCAAAAGTGAAAATAATCAAGCTGCCTCACTCAAGCAATCTATTTGGACATATCAAAACAAAACAAAGCAGAATCTAGGATATAGTAAGCAAACATAAAATAAACTAACACGATAACTTATGGACAGCATGGAGGCAACAAACAATATCAAATCACATAAAGAAGCAGACCATGATCCCTTCAACAATCTCTCAAAACAAAGAATCAAGGATCTTCTGAATAAAGGTGCCATCCTGGAATTACCGGGTGCAGAATATGAAAGATTAATATACAGAACTCCTCAAGACATCAGGAACAAGATCAGGAAGGAGATCAGGCAATACACAGAACAAACAAAGGAACACACAGATAAAGCAGTTGAAGAAATTAAAAAGTTTATTCGAGAAAATGATGAAAAATTTAATAAGCTGCAAGAATCCATAGAGAGAGAGCAATCAGAAAT
Source organism: Elephas maximus indicus (assembly GCF_024166365.1). Classification (NCBI taxonomy): domain Eukaryota; kingdom Metazoa; phylum Chordata; class Mammalia; order Proboscidea; family Elephantidae; genus Elephas; species Elephas maximus. Next base: position 27,535,091 of record NC_064846.1, on the reverse strand, counting down.
TCAGAAGATTAACAATAAAATTACAGAATTAGACAACTCACGAGAAAGTCAGAAGAGCAGAAGTGAGCAAGAGGAAGGCAGAATCAGTGAGATTAAAGATAAAGCACTTGGCACCAGTATATTTGAAGAAAAATCAGATAAAAGAAAAAAAAAATGAAGAAAGGCTAAAAATCACGTGGGACTCTATTGAGAGAAATAATCTACAAATGACTGAAGTACCAGAACAGGGAGGGATAACAGAAAATACAAAGAGAATTGTTGAAGATTTGTTGGTAGAAAACTTCACTGATATCGTGAAAGATATCTATCCAAAATGCTCATCGAACTCCACATAAGGTAGATCTGAAAACAAAGTCACCAAGACACATTATAATCAAAGTTGTCAAAACCAAAGATAAAGAGAGAATTTTAAGAGCAGCTAGGGATAAACGAAAAGTCACGTACAAAGAAGAGTCAATAAGAATAAGCTCAGACTACCCAGCAGAAACCATGCAGGCAAGAAGGCAGTAGGATGACTTATATAAAGCACTGAAGGAAAAAAATTGCCACCCGAGAATCATATATCCAGCAAACTCTCTCTCAAATATGAAGGCGAAATTAGGACATTTCCAGATAAACAGAAGTTTAGGGAACTCATAAAAACCAAACCAAAACTACAAGAAATACTAAAGGGAATTCTCTGGTTACAAAATCAATAATATCGGATATCAACTCAAGACTAAAACACTGGGCAGAGCAACCAGATGTCAACCCAGACAGGGAGATCATAAAAATAAACCAAGACAAAAAAAAAATTAAGGTAACTTCTAAGGAAACTAACAATCCTACTTATCAAAATAAAAGACAAGAAAAAAATAAGAGATTCAGCAGAAACAAAATCAACTACAACAAATAAGAGGAAAGGACCATAGATACAGATAAACTACTCAGCACAAAAAAATTAAGCGGGAAAAAGAAACTGTCAACAACACACAAAAAAAGACATCAAAATGACAGCACTAAACTCTTACCCACCCATAATCACATTGAATATAAATGGACTAAATGCACCAATAAAGAGATAGTTGCAGAATGGATAAAAAAACACGAACCGTCTATATGCTGCCTGCAAGAGACACACCTTGGACTTAAAGACACAAACTAAAACTCAAAGGATAGAAAAAAATATCAAGCAAACAATCAAAAAAGAGTAAAAAAGTAGGAGTGGCAAAATTAATTTCTAACAAAATAGACTTTAAAGTTAAATCCACCACAAAGGATAAGGAAGGATACTATATAATGATTAAAGAGACAATATACCAGGAGGATACGACCATATTAAATATTTATGCACCCAATGATAGGGCTGCAAAACACATAAAACAAACACTAACAGCACTGAAAAGTGAGATAGACAGCTCCAGAATTATAGTGGGAGACTGCAACACACCACTTTCAGTGAAGGACAGGAAATCCAGAAAGAAGTTCAATAAAGACACGGAAGATCTAAATGCCACAATCGACCAACATGACCTCATAGACATATACAGAACACTCCACCCAACAGCAGCCAAGTATACTTTCTTTTCAAACGCACATGGAACATTCTCTAGAATAGACCACATATTAGGTCAAAAGGCAAGCCTTAGCAGAATCCAAAACATCAAAATATTACAAAGCATCTTCTCTGACCATAAGGCCACAAAAGTAGAAATCAATAACAGAAAAAATCAGGGAAAAGAAATCAAATACTTGGAAACTGAACAATACCCTGCTCAAAAACAACTGGGTTACAGAAGACATCAAGGATGGAATAAAGAAATTCATAGAATCCAATGAGAATGAAAACACTTCCTATCATAACGTTTAGGACACAGCGAAAGCAGTGCTCAGAGGTCAACTTATATCAATAAATGCACACATACAAAAAGAAGGGGCCAAAATCAAAGAATTACCCCTACAACCTGAACAAACAGAAAGAGAGCAACAAAAGAAACCATCAGGCTCCAAAAGAAAGCAAATAATAAAAATTAGAGCAGAATTAAATGAAATAGAGAACAGAAAAACAATTGAAAGAGTTAACAAGACCAAAAGCCGGGTCTTTGAAAACATTAACAAAATTGATAAACCATTGGCCAAACTGACAAAAGAAAAACAGGAGAGGAAGCAAATAACTCGAATAAGAAATGAGATGGGTAATATTACAACAGACCCAACTGAAATTAAAAGAATCGTATCAGATTACTAAGAAAAATGTACTCTGACAGATTTGAAAACCTAGAAGAAATGGACGAATTTCTAGAATCACACTCCCTACCTAAACTGACACAAACAGAGGTAGAACAACTAAATAAACCCATAACAAAAGACGAGATTAAAAACATAATCAAAAAACTCCCAACAAAAAAAAGCCCTGGCCCTGATGGCTTCACTGCAGAACTCTACCAAACTTTCAGAGGAGACTTAACACCACTAATACTAAAGGTATTTAAGAGCATAGAAAAGGACAGAATACTCCAAAACTCATTCTATGAAGCCAGCATATCCCTGATATCAAAACCACATAAAATATCACAAAAAAAGAAAAATTACAGACCTATATCCCTAATGAACTTAGATGCAAAAATCCTCAAAATTCCAGCCAATAGAATTCAAGAACATATCAAAAAAAATAATTCAACATGACCAAGTGGGATTCATACCAGGTACGCAGGGATGGTTCAACATTAGAAAAACAATTAATGTAATCCATCATATAAATAAAACAAAAGACGAGAACCATATGATCTTATCAATTGACACAGAAAAGGCATTTGACAAAGTTCAACACCCATTCATGATAAAAACTCTCAGCAAAATAGGAATAGAAGGAAACTTCCTCAACATAATAAAGGGCATTTATACAAGGCCAACAGCCAACATCATCATAAATGGAGAGAGTCTAAAGCGTTCCCCTTGAGATCAGGAACCAGACAAAGATGCCCTTTATCACCACTCTTATTCAACATTGTACTGGAAGTCCTAGGTAGAGCAAATAGACTAGATAAAGAAATAAAGGGCATCCAGATTGGTGAGGAAGAAGTAAAAGTATCTCTGTATGCAGATGACATAATCTAAAACATAGAAAACCCTAAAAAATCCTCAAGAAAACTACTGGAACTAATAGAAGAGTTCAGCAGAGTATCAGGATACAAGATAAACATGGAAAACCAGTTGGGTTCCTCTACGCTAACAAAAAGAACATCGAAGAGGAAATCATCAAGTCAATAGCATTTACAATACCCCCAAGAAGATAAAATATTTAGAAACAGATCTTACCAGAGATGTAAAAGACTTATACAAAGAAAACTATAAGACACTACTGCAAGAAGCCAAAAGAGACCTGCATAAGTGGAAAAACATACCTTGCTCATGGATAGGAAGTCTTAACATTTTAAAAATATCTCTTCTACTGAAGGCAATCTGTGGATAAAATGGAATTCCGATCCAAATTCCAAGGGCATTTTTTCATGAGATGGAGAAACAAATCACCAACTTCATATGGAAGGGAAAGAGGTGCCGAAGAAGTAAAGTGTTACTGAAAAAGAAGAACAAAGTGGGAGGCCTCACTCTACCTGATTATAGAACCTGTTATACCGCCACAATAGTCAGAATGGCCTAGTATTGGTGCAACAAGATACGTAGACCAATGGAACAGAAATGAGAATCCAGACATAAATCCATCCACATATCAGCAGCTGATACTTGACAAAGGCCCAAAGTCAGTTAAATTGGGAAAAGACAGTCTTTTTTAACAAATGGTGCTGGCATAACTAACTGGATATCCACTTGCAAAAAAATGAAAGAAGACCCATACCTCACACAAGGCACAAAAACTAACTCAAAACTGATCAGACACCTAAATATAAAATCTAAAACAATAAAGATCATGGAAGAAAAAATAGGGACAATGTTAGGAGCCCTAATACATGGTATAAACAGTATACAAAACATTACTAACACTGTAGAAGAGAAACTAGATAACTGGGAGCTCCTAAAAATCAAACACCTATGCTCAGCCAAGGACTTCACCAAAAGAGTAAGAAGATTACCTATAGACTGGGAAAAACTTTTTAGCTATGACATTTCTGATAAGCATCTGATCTCTAAAATCTACATGATACTACAAAAACTCCATTACAAAAAGACAAATAACCCAATTAAAAAATAGGCAAAGGATATGAATAAGCACTTCACTAAGGTAGACATTCAGGTAGCTAACAGATACATGAGGAAATGCTCATGATCCTTAGGAATTAGAGAAATGCAAATCAAAACTACAATGAGATTCCATCTTACTCCAAGGCTGGCATTAATAAAAAAGCAAACACAAAATAATAAATGTTGGAGAGGTTGTGGAGAGACTGGTATACTTATACACTGCTGGTGGGAATGTAGAATGGTACAACCACTTTGGAAATCGATTTGGCGCTTCCTTAAAAAGCTAGAAATTGAACTACCATATGATCCAGCAATCCCACTCCTTGGAATATATCCTAGAGAAATAAGAGCCTTTACCTGAACAGATATATGCACACCCATCTTCACTGCAGCACTGTTTACAATAGCAAAAAGATGGAAGCAACCAAGGTGCCCATCAACGGATGAATGGATAAATTATGGTATATTCACACAATGGAATACTATGCATTGATAAAGAACAATGATGAATCCATGAAACATCTCATAACATGGAGTAATCTGGAAAGCATTATGCTGAGTGAAATTAGTTGCAAAAGGACAAATAGTGCATGAGACCACTATTATAAGAACTCAAAAAATAGTTTAAACAAAGAAGAAAATATTCTTTGATGGTTACAAGAGCAGGGAGGGAGGGAGGGAGAGGGATTTTCGCTATTTAGATAGTAAAAAAAAAATTTTTTTTTTGATAGTAGATAAGAACTATTTTAGCTGAAGGAAAGGCAACACACAATACAGGAGAGGTCAGCACAACTGGACCAAACCAAAAGCAAAGAAGTTTCCTGAATAAACTGAATGCTTCGATGCCCAGTGTCACAGGGGCGGGGGTTTGGGGACCATGGTTTCATGGAACAGCTAGGTCAACACACACACAAAAAAAAAAAGGTCAACAGGCATAATAAAATCCATTAAGAAAACATTCTGCATCCCACTTTAGAGAGTGGCATCTGGGGTCTTAAACTCTAGCAAGTGGCCATCTAAGATGCATCAATTTGTCTCATCCCACCTGCAACAAAGGAGAATGAAGGACACCAAAGACACAAGGTAAGTATGAGCCCAAGAGACAAAAGGGCCACATAAACCAGTAACTACTTCAGACTGAGACCAGAAGAACTAGATGGTGCCCGGCTACAACCGATGACTGTCCTGACAGGGAACTCAACAGAGAACCTCAGGGAGCAGGAGAGCAGTGGGATGCAGACTCCAAATTCTCATAAGATGAGCAGACTTAATGATCTGACTGAAGCTAGAAGGATCCCAGAGGTCATGGTCCCCAGACCTTCATTAGCCCAAGACAGGAACCATTCCCAAAGCCAACTCTTCAGACAGGGATTGGACTGGACTATGAGATAGAAAATGATACTGGTGAGGAGTGAGCTTCTTGGATCAAGTAGACACATGGACAATGTGGGCAGCTCCTGTCTACAGAAGAGATGAGAGAGCAGAGGGGGTCAGAAGCTGGCCTAATGGACAGGAAAATAGAGAGTGGAGGGAAGGAGTGTGCTGTCTCATTAGAGGGAGAATAACTGGGAGTATAGAGCGAGGTGTATATAAGGTTTTGTATGAGAGGCTGACTTGGTTTGCAAACTTTCACTTAAAGCACAATAAAAATTAAAAAAAAAAAAGTACCCAGAGGCTTCATTGAAGAAAGGCCTGGTAAACTGCTTCTCAGAAGATTACAGTCAAGAAAACCCTATGAAGCAGTTCTACTCTGTAATATGTGTGGTCGCCATGAGTTGGGGGCCGACTCAATAACAGCAAATAATGACGACAACAACAAACCTCACTACAGGAAGGATACCGAGTTGCCAACTGTAATTTATAATCCACCAGTTAAAGACAGGGGATGGGGAGCTGGCAGAAACAGCAATTGTGTCTCTTATGTACAAGAGCAAATAAAATAAATTAAGCAGCGTCCTTTCCACATAGACCACAGAACCTCATGAGCAACAACATCAAGATGGTTGGTTTTTTAAATTATGTTTATTTGTATAACTTTGACTCCACTCGGATTGGAAAAATAGGAACTGAGCCGTGGTGCCAGAATATCGGTGGAAGTAAATATTTATGTGTAGAATAGACAATAAATGTCTGAAAGCAATAACCTTAGGAGTGAGTACCCAAATATGAAACATCCAACATCGTTGCCATTTGTAGTAGCTTTGAGCTGTAAATACCGGTTCTTAAAATAAATTTCAACCTTCTAATGGCATCCTATTTGAAATACTGGAAGAAGATATCCAAATGACCTCCTAGGCAGTTCACTCAGTAACAACTGTTCAGTTCTACCTGCTATTAATTGTGAGAGAATAATTCATGTGTTTTATTCTAACCATCTCAGAATCCAGTCACCTCTCAATTATTCCCAGGACACTGAGCACTCCTCCCAGTTGGGTTCTCCTATCATCCAACATGCTGCTGGGCAGCTCCCCCTTGGGATCAGATGTATCCCTACCTCCAGCAGCCTCATATGCCAAAAGCAGGTAAACTCATTGTAAGTAGAACTCATTACAGTGAATGAGACCACATGATGTATTGGGATGGACAGCAGTAATTGTAGGCCTCAGAAAAATTAGGAGGAACATGAAGTCTGTCTTCACCGGCCTCAGTATCCTCCTCCCCATCTTCCTCTCCCTCCTCTCTACCCCTATGTCCTAGGCCAGCAATCGAGGTCTTCCCAACCCCACCTTTAACCATTCCAGCCCCACAGCAAGGGGATCTCTAATTATAACCACAAATATGAGCAAGGAATCAGGAGACTGGTGCTGTAATCTGGACTCTTTCTAGCTGTATGGCCTTGGGGAAGTCACTTCTCATTTCGTCTCAGTATCCTCATAATAAAATGAAGCAAAAGAAATCAAGGGAAGTAAAATTTATAGAGCTCTTACCATGTGCTAGAACATTGTGCTCAAGGCAATTTACATCAATTACTCCCCTTAGTCTTCCCAAACAGTTATTATAATACTTACTTCGCTGTTGTTGTTGTTGTTAGTTGCCATGGAGTCAATTCCAACTCCTGGTGACCCCATGTGTATGCAGAGTAGAATTGTAACCTTTTGGAAGCAGATCACCAGGCCTGTCTTCCAAAGTGCCTCTGGATGGGTTTGAACCACCAACCTTTCAGCTAGTAGTCAAGCACTTAACCGTGTACATTACCCAGCGACTCCAATACTTACTTCACAGACAAGGAACTTTAGGCTCAGAGGGGTTATGTGACTTGCTCAATTCCACAAATCTTGTGAGTGATAGAAGTGGGATTTCCCTCCAGATTTGTGCATCTAACTGCATAGCCTGAGCTATATCCGCTATGGTAAGGGTACACTGCATCCTCCGGCTTGGCACCAATGATCCCTAAGGCCCCTTGCACCTTTGGCGCAGCTGTCTACTCCACCTATTTAAAGTGCCAGTTCCATAAACATTTGTAAAAGGAACCAGGTTGGGTAGCATAAATGAGAGATACAGAGCAAAAGGTACTAGGTGCCTTTGTGTAACTGTGAGGAAACTGAAGAAAAGACAACATGAGTAGGTCTTAAAAAGTCAGCTGAATTTAAAAATAGGTGAGATATGTCCACCCCCACTGTACAGGAGAAAGGGAAATAAGCTATGTGGAAGCCAAGATTCTGTAAATCACTACCCACCACCTTCAGTAAAAGACAGGAACTGGTCTGTCTCCAGGCAGCTTAATGAACCAAAGGTGAACGCAATCTCTTCCCACTGAAACAAGATTGCCAAACAATTATCAAACTAACTCTGTTTAGTTTGTTTGCCCTGTGTTATAAATTGTGCTGGGGTCTGCATGGATTGGGACTCGTACTACTCTCACCCCTTGTGCTCTGTGCCTTCTATGGCCTCCTTTAGGCTATAATGTGGAGTTCAGATTGGAGGGGGAAGATAGGATAGATGCAGTGGCCTGGACTAGGCTAGTGGCAGCAGGGATAGAGAGAGATTTTGGTAGGTATAATCTGGATGACTGAATGTCAAGAATTTGGAAGAGGCAGGTTTCTTTTCTTTTTTTAACTGTAAAAACAATGTATGTATACATATATATAAGCCTGTTACAGTCGAGTTGATTCCCAATTACTGCAACCCTAAAGGACAGAGTAGAACTGTCCCATAGGGTTTCCAAGGAGTGCCTGGTGTATTCGAACCACCAACCTTTTGGTTAGCGGCCATACCTCTTTTAAACACTACGCCAACAGGGTTTCCATATGTATATAAAACCAAACTAAACCATTTGCATAGAGTAGATTCAAACTCACAGCAGCTCTATAGGACAGAGTAGAACTTCCCCATAGGGTTTCCAAGGACAGGCTGGCGAATTCAAACCACCGACTCTTTGGTTAGCAGCCAAGCTCTTAATTACTGCACAACCAGGGATCTCTCTGTCTCTCTCTATATATGTGAAAACATTTGCCATAGCAACATTTTTCATAGGTACACTTCAGTGACATTAACTATGTTCCTTGTGTGCAACCACCACCACTATCCCTTTCCAAATTTTCCCACCAGCCTTAACAGAGGGCAGGTTTCTGACTTCTGCAAACTGAAGGATGTGAGTACTGATTTCAATGGCCTCACCATCCTCCTCCCCATCACTTAGGTTGTGAAAACTGAAAAGAAACCCAAATTTGGAGGGAAATTCATAAGTGGTCACAGAAAAGCAGTGTGTCTAGAAACCTCTCCCCATATACTAAAATGGCTAAGTCATCACTCACCTGGAGTTTAAACCCTTGATTCATCTCTCCTCAGAGCTATTATCACAACCTTCTAACTGGCCTCCCTGCTTCTAACCTGGTCCCCTTCCGATCTACCCTCCATACTGCTGCCAGAGGGTCCTAACTCAAAGGCAAATCTCTTCATACCACTCCCTTGCTTAAAACCCCTCAGAGGCTCCCCACTGCCCTCAGTATAAAGACCCAGCTCCCTAAAGTGATGCACAAAGTACTTCCTGAGCCATTCCTACTACTTTTCCAGCTTCATCTCTCTAAACACATCAAACTGCTTAGCATTCCCTGACCACACCAAGCTGTTTTATCCTATCGTGTATTCCTTTAGGCTGTTCCCTCTACCTAAATGCTCTCTCCTGCACCCTCATCTTCCTGATGAACACATACGTGACGTTCAAAACTCACATCGTTTATCTTCTCATCAAAGCGTTTTCTGACCTCTTTTTTGTTGTTTTTACTTACTGTCAAGTCGACCGTAACTCATGACAACCTTATGTATAACAGAACAAAACACTGCCTGGTCCTCTTCCATCTTCATGATTGTTGGTATATTTAAGTCCATTGTTGTGCCTACTATGTCAATCCATCTCATGGAGAATTTTCCATAGTGTCACTGACCGTCCACTTTACCAAACATAACATCCTTTTCTAGTAGTTGATCTCTTCTAATGCTGTGTGCAAAGTAAGAGACCAGTCTCATCATCCTTGCTTCTAAGGAGCAATTCACTTGTATTTCTTCTAAGACTGATTTGTTCATTTTTCTGGCAGTCCATGGTATATTCAATATTCTTCACCAACACCACAATTCAAATACACCAGTTCTTCTTGTCTATTTAATTGTCCAGATTTTGCATGCATATGAGATGACTAAAACGACCTTCTTACCACGACCCCACAGCCAGTACTTGATTCTATCATATTACCCCTAGCACTTTATAGCACTTGATTGTATACCTGTTTGTTCCCCAGACTCTGTGTCTTTCAAGTAAAGGGACTATGCACAGCATAGTCACACAACTATGCACAACTCTTAGTAAAAGTTCACTGAATAAGTGGACTGATGAATGATTTAATAGAAAAGAAAATGAATGGATTGACGAATGAACAAATGTAGGCAATACTAGCAAAAACAAGACACAACCCTTCACATGTCCATAGTGCACCATAGTGCATAACGGTTTACAAAAACCTTAAACACTCTTTATCTTATTTGTCCCTAATAATATTGTAAGACAGAAAAGGCAAACTCAAGTCACTCGAGTTATTCCAGAATTTTCTTTCCAGTGGCTAACAAAGAATCATGAGAAAGAAAATTACTAGGTAATAGGTGCATTTTCTTATTTATGACATTTTTTCCCCCAAATCAAACTACTCCGTGTATTCAATTAGCCACCTTAGCCATGCCACTTTATGTTTAGACTTTTTGACATTTGGAACAAAGTCAGGTCAGTGTTCCCTGGCCTTGTCAGCACTCTGAGAGCAAGCAAATAAGGATTCCGAAGGAACCTCGAATGTTAAAAGGCCCATTGCAAGTCTCTTCAGAAAATCAAATACATAACTCTAAAAATATCCCCCCTGATCTATGCATGCAGCCATGGTATCCGACAAATTCAATTAAATCTGTCATACATCATTCTCCACAGTGTTATTGAGAGACATAGTAGTATCGAATTTTAATTATTCAGCTCCTATTGATCCCACCATAATCTGGTGAGAATCATTTGCAAACCCACAGTCCCTCAGAAGTCAGGCACTATTATCTAAGTATAAATCTCACAGTGTCATTTGACAAAAGTTTAGGATTTGTCTTCCCAACAACAAAAAATGGAGCCCAAATTTTTGCCACCATATTCCCATATAGAAATCAAAATAGTGTATATAGTTTTTAACTTAAGCTGAGATATATGTGGACCCTGAGCTCTCACATCCTTGCCTGTCTTCATGCCCATGCTAGTTCCTCAATGCGACAATGCTTGGGGACCAGTGCTTGGGCACATGCCCACCTAAAAGTTTATGCTGTAGTATTTCCCTACCAACCTACCCTCTTCTTCTACCATCAAACCTACCAACCTAACATTCATCCCAAAGGGTCCTGTGAGCGGGCAGATACTTCTTAGGGCTTAGGCCTTTTTGCTATTAATCACTGACGATCGCCACTGTTGCCTTCCCATAGGTATCCTCGAAGCCTCAACTCAGAGGATTGAAGAATGTTCGGAATTTCAGGTACTCCGCAGATGGCTGGGGTAGACATTGGGAAAATAGAAACATTAAGGGGCAACTCAGTCTACATTACCAGAGCATCCTGAAGGGCCAGCTCCAGAATCAACAGACACCCAACCAGTGAGTCAGCAAACAAATATTTTTGCATACCAATTATGTGCCAGGAAATGTGGTAGGCCCTGAGTGATACAGAGGTGAACAAAATGCAAATGTGCCCTAATAGAACTGATATAAATGGCTGTAATTAACTCACCAAATGATTAAAATATGCAACAGGTTATGAAAGAGAAATACAAGACAAATGGGGTTCTAACCTATTCTGAGGGGGCAATGATTTAGCTAAGAACTGTAAGATGACTTGGTATTATCTAGTGAAGAGTGAACCTGAAGGAGACAGAAGAGTAGCAGGACATCAGACAGAGGAAAGAATACGAGCAAAAGCAGACCAGAGGGTGAAGGGGGCATGGTTGGGGAGAAGTAGTAACAAAAATGTATGTAGAACATGGTTGGTGGAGGGTGGAACCAGTAGAATGGATGGATGCTTGTGAGTGAGGCCCCATGCGGTAGGTATGGCTGGTAAGTATGGTTGCTGATGATGGGAATTCCCAATGGATATATTATATGACCTTGGGTATATCCCACCTGAATGTGGAGACCATCTCAAAAATAGATTTCACGGATTGAACACTAATGAATGAAGACCAAGACAAGTTGTGGGAGGACATCAAGTACATCATACATGAAGAAAGCAAAAGGTCATTAAAAAGACAGGAAAGGAAAAAAAGGCCAAAGTCAATGTCAGAATAGACTCTGAAACTTGTTCTTGAATGTAGAGTAGCTAAAGCAAATGGAAGAAATGATGAAGTAAAAGAGCTGAACAGAAGATTTCAAAGGCTAGCTAGAGAAGACAAAGTATTATAATGAAATGTGCAAACACCTGAAGTTAGAAAACCACAAGGGAAAAACACACTTGGCATTTTTCAACCTGAAAAAACTCAACAGACAAATTCAAGCCTCAAGTTACAACACTGAAGGATTTTATGGGCAAACACTGAACGACGCAGGAAGTATCAAAAGAAGATGGAAGGGATACACAGAGTCACTGCACAAAAAAAAAATTACTCAACATTCAACCATTTCAAGAGGCAGCATATAATCAAGACCAATGATATCGAAGGAAGAAGTCCAAGCTGCACTGAAGGCACTGGTGAAAAACAAGGTTTCAGGAATTGACAGACTACCAATTGAGATGCTTCAATAAGTAGATGCAGTGATAGAAGTGCTCACTTTTCGATGTCAAGAAATTTGGAAGACAGCTACCTGGCCAATTGACTAAAAGAAATCCATAGTTTGCCCATTTCAAAGAAAGGTAATCCAAAAGACCATGGATATTATCAAAAAATATCATTAACATCACATGTAAGTAAAATTTTGCTGAAGATCATTCAATAAATATTACAACAGTACTTCAACTGGGAACTGCCAGAAATTCAAGCCGGATTTAAAAGAGGACATGGAATGAGTGATATCATTGCTAATGTCGGATGGATCCTGCCTGAAAGCAAAGAATACCAGAAAGATGTTTACCTGTGTTTTATTGACTATGCAAAAGCATTTGACTATGAGGATCATAACAAATTATGGATAACACTGCGAAGAACTGGATTCCAAAACACTTAATTTAATTCACGAGGAGCCTGTACATAGACTACGATACAGTTGTTCAAACAATACAAGCAGATAGTGCATGGTTTAAAACCAGGAAAGGTGTGCATCAGGGTTGTAACCTTTTCCAATTCAATCTGTATGCTGAGCAAATAATCTGAGGAGCTAGACTATATGAAGAATGTGGCATCAGGATTGCTGGGAGACTCATTAACAACCTGCATTACACAGATGACACAACCTTGCTTGCAGAAAGTGAACAGAACTTGAAGCACTTATCAATGAAGATCAAAGACCACAGCCTTCGGTATGGATTGCACGTCAACATAAGGAAAACAAAAATTCTCACCACTGGACCAACAAGCCACATCATGATAAACGGAGAAAAGATTGAAGTTGTCAAGGATTTCATTTTACTTGGTTCCACAATCAACACCCATTTAAGCAGCACTCAAGAAATCAAATGATGTATTGCATAGGGCAAATCTGCTACAAAAGCCCTCTTTAAAGTGTTGAAAAGCAAAGATGTCACCTTGAAGACTAACGTGAGCCCGATCCAAGCCATGGTATTTTCAATTGCCTCATATATATTTGAAAGCTAGACAATGAATAAGGAAGACCAAAAAGAATTGATACCTTTGAATTACAGTGTAAGCAAAGAATATTGAATATACCATGGGCTTCTAGAATAACAAATAAGCCTGTCTTGGAAGAAGCACAGCCAGAGTGCTCCTTGGAACCAAGGATAACGAGACTTTGTCTCATGTACCTTGAACATGCTAACAGGCGGGACAAGTCCCTGGAGAAGGACATCATGCTTGGTAGAGTAGAAGGTCACTGAAAGAGAGGAAGAACCTCAAGTAGATGGACTGACACAGTCGCTGCAAAAGTGGACTCAAACATAGAAACGATTGTGAGGATGGTGCAGGACCGGGCAGTATTTTGTTCTATTGCACATATGGTTGTTATGAGTCAGAACCGACTTGAGGGCACCTACCAACAACAACAGTTGCTGACGATAGGCATGGAGTGTGGACTGCAGGTGGCCAGTGGTTATAATTGCTGGTTGGCATGTCAGTTACTGTTACGTGTGGTAGGTGTATCATGGTACTGCTGATGGACTTGGCTGGTGGCAGAGAGCATCACTGTTTCTGATAACTTATGGTGGTGAGTATGTACAGTTCGTACAGATAGAAAGAAGTAGCAATCCAGCTTTATTTTTTCCAGATGGCATCCAGGTTACCCACCACCATTTCTTAAATAAAACATAATTTCTCCTCTGATTTAAAATACCATCTTTATTATATATTAATTTCCTCTATGTTTTTGGGTCTCTTTCTGGACTATCTATACTCTTACACTGACTTATGGGTCTATTCAATTTGCCAGTAATTTACAGTTTTAATTACTAGAGCTTTACAAGAGATTTTAATATCTGACAAGGCTATCTCCTCTTTAAAGTGTGGAGGAAGACTGAAGAAGAATTGACAGCTTTCAATTGTGGTGTTGGCGAAGAATATTAAATATACCATGGACTGCCAAAAGAACAAAGAAGTCTGTCTTGGAAGAAGTACAACCAGAATGCTCCTTTGAAGCAAGGATGGCGAGACTGCGTCTTACATGTCCTAAGTATACAAGACGCACTCTCGCCATCCTTGCTTCAAAGGAGCATTCTGGTTGTACTGAGACTGCGTCTTATATACTTTGCACATGCTGTCACGAGGAATCAGTCCCTGGAGAAGGACATCATACTTGGCAAAGTACAGAGTCAGTGGAAAAGAGGAAGACCCTCAACGAGGTGGATTGTACACAGTGGCCGCAGCAATGGCCTCAAGCATGACAACAATTGTGGAGATGGGGCAGGAACAGGCACTGTTTCGTTCTATTGTGCATACGGTCACTATGAGTCGGAACAGACTCAATGGCACCTAACAACAACAACAAGGGTATCGCCCTCTATTACTTATTTTTAGATTTTTCCATGGTCTTCTTACATGTATTTTTCAATACAAATTTTAGATTCCCATATGTGTTTTTCTTTTGATCATACTGAAGTTGTCAGTTCTACTTTTTTATGATGTTGAATCTTCCAAACCACCAATATGCTATGGGATTTCCATTTGTTCAACTCTCTTTTTATATCTCTCTTCTTAATATCTCAAGTTTTCTTAAAAAAGAGCTTGTATATTCCTATTAAATTTATCCCTAAGTCTGTTATCAAATTTACAACTATTATTTTAAAAAATCTTCCATTATATCTTCTAAATAGTTATTTCTACATACCAGAAATTTGTCAATGTATTTTTCTTAATTTTTTTATTAACTTTTATTGAGCTTCAAGTGAACGTTTACAAATCAAGTCAGTCTGTCACATATAAGTTTATATACATCTTACTCCTTACTCCCACTTGCTCTCTCCCTAATGAGTCAGCCCTTCCAGTCTCTCCTTTCGTGACAATTTTGCCAGCTTCCCACTCTCTCTATCCTCCCATCCCCCCTCCAGACAGAAGATGCCAACACAGTCTCAAGTGTCCACCTGATATAATTAGCTCACTCTTCATCAGCATCTCTCTCCTACCCACTGTCCAGTCCCTTTCATGTCTGATGAGTTGTCTTCGGGGATGGTTCCTATCCTGGGCCAAGAGAAGGTTTGGGGACCATGACCGCCGGGATTCCTCTAGTCTCAGTCAGACCATTAAGTATGGTCTTTTTGTGAGAATTTGGGGTCTGCATCCCACTGATCTCCTGCTCCCTCAGGGGTTCTCTGTTGTGCTCCCTGTCAGGGCAGTCATCAATTGTGGCCGGGCACCAACTAGTTCTTCTGGTCTCGGGATGATGTAGGTCTCTGGTTCATGTGGCCCTTTCTGTCTCTTGGGCTCTTAGTTGTCGTGTGACCTTGGTGTTCTTCATTCTCCTTTGCTCCAGGTGGGTTGAGACCAATTGATGCATCTTAGATGGCCGCTTGTTAGCATTTAAGACCCCAGATGCCACATTTCAAAGTGGGATGCAGAATGTTTTCATAATAGAATTATTTTGCCAATTGACTTAGAAGTCCCCGCAAACCATGTTCCCCAAACCCCCGCCCTTGCTCTGCTGACCTTTGAAGCATTCATTTTATCCCGGAAACTCCTTTCCTTTTGGTCCAGTCCAATTGAGCTGACCTTCCATGTATTGAGTGTTGTTCTTCCCTTCACTTAAAGCAGTTCTTATCTACTAATTAATCAGTAAAAAACCCTCTCCCTCCGTCCCCGCCTCGTAACCACAAAAGTATGTGTTCTTCTCAGTTTATACTATTTCTCAAGATCTTATAATAGTAGTCTTATACAATATTTGTCCTTTTGCCTCTGACTCATTTCGCTCAGCATAATGCCTTCCAGGTTCCTCCATGTTATGAAATGTTTCACAGATTCGTCACTGTTCTTTATCGATTCGTAGTATTCCATTGTGTGAATATAACACAATTTATTTACCCATTCATCCGTTGATGGACACCTTGGTTATTGTAAACAGAGCTGCAATAAACATGGGTGTGCATATATCTGTTTGTGTGAAGGCTCTTGTTTCTCTAGGGTATATTCCAAGGAGTGGGATTTCTGGGTTGTATGGTACTTCTATTTCTAACTGTTTAAGATAACGCCAGATAGATTTCCAAAGTGGTTGTACCATTTTACATCCCCACCAGCAGTGTATAAGAATTCCAATCTCTCCGCAGCCTCTCCAACATTTATTATTTTGTGTTTTTTGGATTAATGCCAGCCTTGTTGGAGTGAGATGGAATCTCATCGTAGTTTTAATTTGCATTTCTCTGATGGCTAATGACCGAGAGCATTTTCCCATGTATCTGTTAGCTGCCTGAATATCTTCTTTAGTGAAGCGTGTGGTCATATCCTTTGCCCACTTCTTGATTGGGTTGTTTGTCTTTTTGTGGTTGACTTTTGAAAGAATCATATAGATTTTAGAGATCAGGCACTGGTCGGAGATGTCATAGCTGAAAATTCTTTCCCAGTCTGTAGGTGCTCATTTTACTCTTTTGGTGAAGTCTTTAGATGAGCATAGGTGTTTGATTTTTAGGAGCTCCCAGTTATCGGGTTTCTCTTCGTCATTTTTGGTAATGTTTTGTATTCTGTTTATGCCTTGTATTAGGGCTCCTAGGGTTGTCCCTATTTTTTCTTCCATGATCTTTATCGTTTTAGTCTTTATGTTTAGGTCTTTGATCCACTTGGAGTTAGTTTTTGTGCATGGTGTGAGGTATGGGTCCTGTTTCATTTTTTTGCAAATGGATATCCAGTTATGCCAGCACCATTTGTTAAAAAGACTATCTTTTCCCCAATTAACTGACACTGGGCCTTTGTCAAATATCAGCTGCTCATATGTGGATGGATTTATATCTGGGTTCTCAATTCTGTTCCACTGGTCTACGTGCCTGTTGTTGTACCAATACCAGGCTGTTCTGACTACTGTGGCTGTATAATAGGCTCTGAAATCAGGTAGAGTGAGGCCTCCCACTTTCTTCTTCTTTTTCAGTAATGCTTTGCTTATCCGAGGCTTCGTTCCCTTCCATATGAAGTTGGTGATTTGTTTCTCTATCACCTTAAAAAATGACATTGGAATTTGGATCGGAAGTGCATTCTATGTATAGATGGCTTTTGGTAGAACAGACATTTTTATTATTTTAAGTCTTCCTAACCATGAGCAAGGTATGTTTTTCCACTTCAGTATGTCCTTTTTAATTTCTTGTAATAGAGCTTTGTAGTTTTCTTTGTATAGGTCTTTTACATCCTTGGTAAGATTTATTCCTAAGTATTTTTGGGGGGGCTACTGTGAATGGTATTGATTTTGTTATTTCCTCTTCGATGTTCTTTTTGTTGATGTAGAGGAATCCCAGTGATTTTTGTGTGCTTATCTTAAAACCAGAGATTCTGCCAAACTCTTCTATTAGTTTCAGTAGTTTTCTGGAGGATTCCTTAGGGTTTTCTGTGTATAAGATCATGTCATCTGCAAATAGAGATAATTTTACTTCCTCCTTGCCAATCCGGATGCCCTTTATTTCTTTGTCTAGCCTAATTGCTCTGGCTAGGACTTCTAGCACAATGTTGAATAAGAGCGGTGATAAAGGGCATCGCTGTATGGTTCCCGTTCTCAACGGAAATGCTTTCAGGTTCTCTCCATTTAGAGTGATGTTGGCTATTGGCTTTGCATAGATGCCCTTTATTATGTTGAGGAATTTTCCTTCAATTCCTATTTTGCTGAGAGTTTTTATCACAAATGGGTGTTGGACTTTGTCAAATGCCTTCTCTGCATCAATTGATAAGATCATGTGGTTTTTGTCTTTTGTGTTATTTATGTGGTGGATTACATTAATGGTTTTTCTAATATTAAACCAGCCTTGCATATCTGGTATAAATCCCACCTGGTCGTGGTGAATTATTTTTTTGATATGTTGTTGAATTCTATTGGCTAGAATTTTGTTGAGGATTTTTGCATCTATGTTCTTGAGGGATATAGGTCTGTAACTTTCTTTTTTTGTAATGTCTTTCCCTGGTTTTGGTATCAGGGAGATGGTGGCTTCATAGAAGGAGTTGGGTAGTATTCCGTCATTTTCTATGCTTTGAAATACCTTCAGTAGTAGTGGTGTTAACTCTTCTCTGAAAGTTTGGTAGAACTCTGCAGTGAAGCCGTCCGGGCCAGGGCTTTTTTTTTTGTTGGGAGTTTTTTGATTACCGTTTCAATCTCTTTTTTTGTTATGGGTCTATTTAGTTGTTCTACTTCTGATTGTGTTAGTTTAGGTAGGTAGTGTTTTTCCAGGAATTCATCCATTTCTTCTAGGTTTGCAAATTTGTTAGAGTACAATTTTTTGTAATAATCTGATATGATTCTTTTAATTTCAGTTGGGTCTGTTGTGATGTGGGGCCCTTCTCGTTTCTTATTTGGGTTATTTGTTTCCTTTCCTGTATTTCTTTAGTCAGTCTAGCCAATGGTCTATCAATTTTGTTAATTTTTTCAAAGAACCAGCTTTTGGCTTTGTTAATTCTTTCAATTGTTTTTCTGTTCTCTAATTCATTTAGTTCAGCTCTAATTTTTATTATTTGTTTTCTTCTGGTGCCTGATGCATTCTTTTGTTGCTCACTTTCTATTTGTTCAAGTTGTAGGGACAGTTCTCTGATTTTGGCTCTTTCTTCTTTTTGTATGTGTGCATTTATCGATATAAATTGGCCTCTGAGCACTGCTTTTGCTGTGTCCCAGAGGTTTTGATAGGAAGTATTTTCATTCTTGTTGCATTCTATGAATTTCCTTATTCCCTCCTTGATGTCTTCTATAACCCAGTCTTTCTTCAAGAGGGTATTGTTCAGTTTCCAAGTATTGGATTTCTTTTCCCTAGTTTTTCTGTTATTGATTTCTAGTTTTATTGCCTTGTGGTCTGAGAAGATGCTTTGTAATATTTCGATGTTTTGGATTCTGCAAAGGTTTGTTTTATGACCTAATATGTGGCCTATTCTAGAGAATGTTACATGTGCGCTAGAAAAAAAAGTATACTTTGCAGCAGTTGGGTGGAGAGTTCTGTATAAGTCAATGAGGTCAAGTTGGTTGATTGTTGTAATTAGGTCTTCCGTGTCTCTATTGAGCTTCTTACTGGATGTCCTGTCCTTCTCCGAACGTGGTGTGTTGAAGTCTCCTACTATAATTGTGGAGGTATCTATCTCACTTTTCAGTTCTGTTAAAATTCGATTTATGTATCTTGCAGCCCTGTCATTGGGTGCATAAATATTTAATATGGTTATGTCTTCCTGATCAATTGTCCCTTTTAACATTATGTAGTGTCCTTCTTTATCCTTTGTGGTGGATTTAAGTCTAAAGTCTATTTTGTCAGAAATTAATATTGCTACTCCTCTTCTTTTTTGCGTATTGTTTGCTTGATATATTTTTTTCCATCCTTTCAGTTTTAGTTTGTTTGTGTCTCTAAGTCTAAGGTGTGTCTCTTGTAGGCAGCATATAGATGGATTGTGTTTCTTTATCCAGTCTGAGACTCTCTGTCTCTTTATTGGTGCATTTAGTCCATTTACATTCAACGTAACTATAGATAAATGTTTAGTGTTGTCATTTTGATGCCTTTTTATGTGTGTTGTTGACAACTTCATTTTTCCACTTATTTTTTTGTCCTGAGACATTTTTCTTAGCAAATTGTGAGATCCTCATTTTCGTACTGTTTGACTTTATGTTTGTTGAGTCGTTACGTTTTTCTTGGCTTTTATCTTGAGTTATGGAGTTGTATACCTCTTTGCGGTTACCTTAATATTTACCCCTATCTTTCTAAGTAAATATCTAACTTGTATTGTTCTATATCGCCTTGTATCACTCTCCATAAGGCAGTTCTATGCCACCTGTATTTAGTCCCTCTTTTTGATTATTGTGATCTTTTACATATTGACTTCAATGATTCCCTGTTATGAGCATTTTTTTTTAATTAATCTTAATTTGTTTTTGTGATTTCCCTATTTGAGTTGGTATCAGGATGTTCTGTTTTTTGACCTTGTGTTGTGCTGGTATCTGATATTATTGGTTTTCTGACCAAACAATATCCTTTAGTATTTCTTGTAGCTTTGGTTTGGTTTTTGCAAATTCTCTAAACTTGTGTTTATCTGTAAATATCTTAATTTCGCCTTCATATTTCAGAGAGAGTTTTGCTGGATATATGATCCTTGGCTGGCAGTTTTTCTCCTTCAGTGCTCTGTATATGTCATCCCATTGCCTTCTTGCCTGCATGGTTTCTGCTGAGTAGTCTGAACTTATTCTTATTGATTCTCCCTTGTAGGAGACCTTTCTTTTATCCCTGGCTGCTTTTAAAATTTTCTCTTTATCTTTGGTTCTGGCAAGTTTGATGATAGTATGTCTTGGTGTTTTTCTTTTTGGATCAGTCTTAAATGGGGTTCGATGAGCATCTTGGATAGATATCCTTTCGTCTTTCATGATGTCAGGGAAGTTTTCTGTCAGCAGATCTTCAACTATTTTCCCTGTGTTTTCTGTCTTCCCTCCCTGTTCTGGGACTCCAATCACACGCAAGTTATCCTTCTTGATAGAGTCCCACATGATTCCTAGGGTTTCTTCATTTTTTTTAATTCTTTTATCTGATTTTTTTCCAGCGATGTTGGTGTTAATTCCCTGGTCCTCCAGATTTCCCACTCTGCATTCTAATTGCTCGAGTCTGCTCCTCTGACTTCCTATTGCGTTGTCTAATTCTGTAATTTTATTGTTAATCTTTTGGATTTCTGCATGCTGTCTCTCTATGGATTCTTGCAACTTATTAATTTTTCCACTACGTTCTTGAATAATCTTTTTGAGTTCTTCAACTGTTTTGTCAGTGTGTTCCTTGGCCTTTTCTGCAGTTTGCCTTATTTCGTTTCTAATGTCTTGAAGCATTTTGTAAATTAGTTTTTTATATTCTGTATCTGATAATTCCAGGATTGTATCTTCATTTGGGAAAGATTTTGATTCTTTTGTTTGGGGGGTTGTAGAAGCTGTCATAGTCTGCTTCTTTATGTGGTTTGATATCGACAACTGTCTCCAAGCCATCACTAAGATATAAAATATAGTAGTGGTTTATTCTATAATTGCTCACTGAGTCTTATCTTGTTTTGTTTTCTTTCAATATACGTGGATGGGCTACTAGATTGTGCTGTCTTGTTTGTTGTAGCCCTTGACTTACTTATGACCTATTACCAGCTGGTTTGGGCTGTTGCCAGATTTTTTTTCTATTCACTATTCTTGAGTAGAATCTAATTTTGGGTCATCAAGTGTGTGCTGCACCCTAACACCTATCCACCTCGAGAAGTAGTGGTGATAGTTGTGTGCACCAGATTCTATTAGCAGCTGGGGTTCACACTCCGGGGGCAGGATGCTGACAGGCTTCCCCCAAGTGTCAGTGAGGTAGGTGTGTCTCTATTCCTATAGCACCTTGGTGGGAGGGCTCTGCAGCTGTACCTTAGGCCCCCAATGCAAGTACCAGTACCTTTACTGATTGGTAGGTGTCACCCTCCTTAGACCCCTAAGGCAAGAGGCTAGGTGGTCTGGGGGGAGCTTCAGCCCTCAGTTCCCTGCTGTGTGTCAGTTAGGGCTCTGTTGAATAACCGGAGATATCAGACCTAGGAAACTTGTTTTTCCAGAAAATCCGCTAAAAAAAAAATGCAGTCAGATCCCTATCAGAACTGCCTTTGGATTATAACCGCCACCTTCTTCCCTGTAAGGATGAAAGTCCGAGATTTGGATCATATATGCTTGGCTGTAGCTGGTTCTGTGTTTTTAGTCCAATTAGGGATGGATTTTTGGTCCCTGGGTTTTTTGTGGTACCTTCTCTCATGCCGAAAGAATGGGTTAGGAAAAGACCAAAAAAAAAAGGGGGGGGAGGAAAGCCGCTGCGGAGCCAGAGCCGTTCTCTCTCTGGCTCAGGAAACTCCAATGTTAATGAAGCCGACTGGGAAGGGTGGGGGAGGGTTCAGAGAAATAGGAGAGTAGCACCTCGGAGTATAGCCAAAGTTGCTTGTCTTGCTTGGAATGACTATTTTATCTGAGATTCCCGAGGGGCGTGTCGCCTAAGTGTGCTGGCTGTGTGGAGATTGCCCCCGGGGGTCTGGCGCGCTGGAGCCGTGGTCAGATCCTCCGCTGCCAGTCCAAAGCCCAGCGTCAAGGTTCCCCTGCTGGGACTCTGTACTCCTGCCTCCAAAATCAGTCGTTGCCTCCTGGGGACTTCTCGTCCCGCCAGCCGCGTCGCTGCGCCACCCCGTGGACCAGCTGGGCCCCTTCCCGGGGTTAGTTCAGGGGAGTAGGGCTGCGCCTCGTGCTTGCACTGTGACAGCACCCAGTCAAATGCCCAGCGCCAAGGTTCCCCAGCTGGGACGCTGCACTCCCAGCTCCAAAACCAGTCACTGCCTCCCGGGGGCTTCTCCCACCAGCCGTGGTGCCACGCTGCCCGCACGGACCGGCTAGGTCCCCTTCCGGGGTCAGTTCAGGGGGGTAGGGCTGTGCCCCTTGTTTGCACTGTCACAAGGTTTTTGAGTTCAGCTCCCCTGGGCCCAGACCTAAGCCCGGCGCCAAGGTTACCTGACTGGGACGCTGGCTCCAGGCTCCAAAACAGTCGCTGCTTCCCCGTATTTGTTCGTTCTCCGTCTCTAAATCTGTGTTTGTTGTTCAGGGTTCGTAGATTGTTATGTATGTGATCGATTCACTTGTTTTTCCGAGTCTTTGTTGCAAGAGGGATCCGCGGTAGCGTCTACCTAGTCCGCATCTTGGCCCCCCTCCTCTGTCAATGCATATATTAATTTGTTCCAAGAAATCTTTGTGAATTATCTTTTTAGTTGATTCTCTTGGGTTTCCTAGGGATCCAATCATACCATAGACAAATTTCTTATCTTCCTCCTGGTTTTAAGGGAAAGCCTCCTAGTGTTTCACTATTCAGCATGATATTTGCTTCTGCATATATGTATATCCCTCAGTTAAGGGCTCTACTACTAACCGAACATTTAGCAGTTTGAACCCACCCGGCAGCTCCATGGAAGAAAAGGCCTGATGAACTGCTTCTGTAAAGAATACAGCCAAGAAAACACTATAGATAAGTTCTACTCTGCACATGTGCGGTTGCCGTGGGTCGGAATAAACCCAACCTGTAACTAACAGCAAAAATTAGATGTAAAGTCAAATCATTTGGCTTTTATTCTGTAAGCAGCGACAATGGAGACAATGGAGGTTTATGAGAAGAGTGGCATGAGGACATCTGAGCTTTAGAAAGATGACTCTGGTGGAAGTTTGGAATGGAATTAGGAGTGGGTAGAGTAGAACCAAGGAGACCATTTAAGAGGCCTGCAGCAGACTAGAGAGGGCTAAGGCTAATTCAGAGCAGCGGCAATAGGTGAAGAAAGGATAGGAAAGAAGTGAGAGATGTTGTAAAGCATCTGTAATTGATTAGGTACAGGGACTGAGCGAGACGAAGCAGGTACAGATGATCAGTCTCCTGCACTGCTTGAATCATTCGCTGGGTTAGGAAACAGGAAAAGAACTACATTTGGCTTTTGTTTATTTTGTCATTGTTATTTCTGTTTGGGAGTGAAGAATACATCTGGGGACATACTGAGTTTGAGGTGTGCTATATGGATGGAATTATGTCCCCCCAAAATGTGTTTTATATCTTAACTCCTATACCTGTGGGCATAATCTCATTTGGGAATATGGTTTTCTTTGGTATGTTAATGGGGCCATACCAACATACACTGTGTCTTAAGCCAATCACTTTTTGCGATATAAAAAGAGCAGATTAGGCACAAAAAAGGAAGCACAAATGGGGGAATGATAGGTGCCACTTGAAGATCTCCAAGGAACGCCACTAAGAAGACTAGAGAAGTTGAGACATGGATTTCCCCAAGAGGAGACAAAAGAAGCTTTCCCTAGAGCCTGGGCCTAGGATTCAGACTTGTAGCCTCCTACACTGTGAAAAAATACATTTCTGATCAGCCAAGGCACCTACTTGCGGTATTTCTGTTATAGCAGCACTGAGAAACTAAGACAGGGATCCTGCAGGATATCTAGGTGAAAATGTCCCATATTCAGTTGGAAGGTCAAATTCCAGTTTCAGGACATTGGCCAAAACTAAAAGACAGAGATTTGAGAAATCTTTTGTAAGAGTGGATTAGTTGACCCCAAAAAATAATGAAATAAAAGAGTAATGGGAGGACTAGGACAAAACTTCCAAATGGACAACAGTTATCTTGGAGACTGACTTGAGTCCTTTACAATAAAGTACTATATGGAGCAAAAATGGTTTAGTTTTCTTTTTCTTTCTGCAAATCAAAATCAAATAAACTGGCCAAGTGAATATGGGAATGACTTACTAGAAAACAAATTGGTGTAAGAAAGGGGGTATATTCTCTCAACAAATAAAGAAGCCTTCGTTGAGTAATGTTGAAATAAATAAAGTTGAACATAATGTTAGAATTAACTGTTTATCTTCTACCAGAGAAACTCAACTAAAAAGAAGTGAAGTAATTCCTCCAAAATCATAGATAGAGTTAGAGCAGGACTAAAATCCTGACCTTGGGCTTTAGAGTCCAGCAAATCATCTTTTCCCCCACCCCACTGGCTCACACTGCCCTCCCTTGCCACAGTTAACAATTGACCTGGTTGATTACTGCATCTGATCCTAAAAATTACAACCATAATTTAAGATGGGTGGCGGGGCAAGACAACATGTAGCAGGCTGACAGACTGCCCATTTCATCTGTAGTTAACTGTCAAGTAGCTCTGCCAAAAAGGAAGCTATGGCAAGAACAATTTAAACAATAGATCAATTTAAAAACCATTTGTTTTCACAATAAAGATCACGGAAGAAAAAATAGGGACAACACTATGAGCCCTAATACATAGCATAAAGAGTATACAAAACATTACTAGCAATGCACAAACACCAGAAGAGAAATTAGATAACTAGGAGTTACTAAAAATTAAACACTTATGCTCAACCAAAGACTTCACCAAAGACTAAAAAGACTACTTACAGACCGGGAAAAAGTTTTTGGCTATGACAAATCTGATCAGTGTCTGATCTCTAAAATCTACATGATACTGCAAAAACTCAACAACAAAAAGACAAATAATGCAATTAAAAAATGGGCAAACAATATGGACAGACACTTCAACAAAGAAGACATTCAGGGGGCTAACAGATACATGAGGAAATACTCATGATCATTAGCCATTAGAGAAATGCAAATCAAAAGTACAATGACATACCACCTCACCGCCACAAGGCTGGCATTAATCCAAAAAACACAAAATAATCAATGTTGGAGAAATTGTGGAGAGACTGGAATACTTATACGCTGCTGGTGGGAATGTAGAATGGTACAACCACTTTGGAAATCGATCTGGTGCTTCCTTAAAAAGCTAGAACTACCATATGATCCAGCAATCCCACTCCTTGGAATATATCCTAGAGAAATAAGAGCCTTCACATGAATAGATATACACACACCCATGTTCACTGTAGCACTGTTTACAATAGCAAAAAGATGGAAACAACCAAGGTGCCCATCAACAGATGAATGGATAAACAAATTATGGTATATTCACAAAATGGAATTCTTTTACAAAACGATAAAGAACAACAATGAATCTGTGAAATATCTCATAACATGGAGGAATCTGGAAAGCATTATGCAGACTGAAATTAGACATTTGCAAAAGGACAAATATTGTATGAGACCACTATTACAAGAGCTCAAGAAAATGTTTAAACAGAGAAGAAAATATTCTTCAATGGTTACCCATTGCCGTCGAGTCAATTCTGACTCATAGCGGCCCTATAGGACAGGGTAGAACTGCCCCATAGAGTTTCTAAGGAGCGCCTGGCAGATTTGAACTGCCGACCTTTAGGTCATCAGCCGTAGCACTTAACCACTACGCCACCAGGGTTTCCAATGAGATAGTAGACAAGAAATATTTTAGGTGAAGGGAAAGACAACACACAATACAGAAGAGGTCAGCAAAACTGGACTAAACCAAAAGCAAATAAATTTCCTGAATACAACCAAAGGCTTTGAAGGCCAGAGTGGCAGAGTCAGGGGCCTGGGGACCATGGTTTCAGGGAACATTTAGATCAATTGGGATAACAGAATGTATTAAAAAAAACGTTCTGCATCCCACCCTGGAGAGTGGTGTCTGGGGTCTCAAACGCTAGGAAGCAGCCATCTGAGATGCATCAATTGGTCTCAACCCACCTGGGGCAAAGGCGAATGAAGAACACCAAAGACACAAGGTAAATATGAGCCCAAGAGACAGAAAGGGCCACATAAACCAGAGACTCCATCAGCCTGATACCAGAAGAACTAGATGGTGCCTGGCTACCACCAATGACTGCCCTGACAGGGAACACAACAGAGAGCCCCTGATGGAGCAGGAGAAAAGTGGGATGCAGATCTCAAATTCTCATAAAAAGACCAGACTTAATGGTCTGAGACTGGAGGGACCCCAGAGGTCATGGCCCCCAGACCCTGTGTTAGCCCAAGACTGGAAGCATTCCCCAAGCCAACTCTTCAGACAAGGATTGGACTGGACTACAAGGCAGATAATGATACTGATGAGGAGTGAGCTTCTTGGCTCAAGTAGACACAGGAGACCATGTGTGCAGCTCATGTCTGGAGGCGAGATGAGAAGGCAGAGGGGGACTGGAGCTGGTTGAGTGGACACGGGGAATACAGGGTGGAGAGGAGGAGTGTGCTGTCTCATTAGGGGGAGAGCAGCTAGGGGTACATAGCAAGGTGTGTATAAGTTTTTGTATGAGAGACTGACTTGATTTGAAAACTTTCACTTAAAGCACGATAAATAAATTATTTGTTTTGAGTTTAATTTATATATCAAATTCCCATCACTGTTTTGTTGCTTATATATGACATCTGCCTCCATTATCACATGGAGTCTGTCTTTCTCCTGCGTGTCCCTGTTTCCGTGTCTGTTCTCAGAAGAGATTAGGACCCAGCCTACACCAACATGATCTCGATAACTAATCACATCAAAGAAAGACCCTATACCTAAACCAGGTCACATTCACTGTGACAGGGGCTAGGACTTCAACATATCTTTTTTTTTGAGGAGGAGGGGCTACAATTCAATCCATAAAACCCTCTTGCCCTGCTTTTGATATGATTTTCTACTAGGTATTGAAGGTTGACTACTGACTTTCCCTACATGTATACCAATGCTGAAGACAAGATTCTGAACTTATAGTAAATATTTTTTAACTATCAAATGCGATTACATGATTTTAAGTCTTCTTCATTCAGTTTGCAGCTAAAATTCTTGTACTCTTTGCCAACCAACTTTTGAGACTGGTTTGAATTCTAGAAACAGTTTATTTTGACTATTCAGGACGGTCTCCTTTCCCAAATGCATTTTAATTCTCAGCATCTAGATACAGGAGGGTTCCCATGTAAGATCTGCAACTAAACATTAGAGGCCACCAACGTCTAAATCCAAAGGAGTGACTTTAATGTTGAAAGTTTCAAATGCTTTGGAATACCGGTGGGGTAAATGATTCAGGACAAAACGGGGTTTTCTATACTAGGTGCCATTTTCACAAATGACTCACATGCCATTGGCCTTGGTGCATTAAACACAAGAGAGTGGAGCAAGACAAACACTACTGCTGTCCTTTTAACCAATAAAAAAAAGATGGCAGAAAAATGCTCAAAGAGGTCTTATCATTTCTCTTCTATCCTACCTTCTCTGCTTGGAGCTAATGGCAACAGTTCTCGTATTCTCACTCCAGTAAGCTTCTCCTGTGGCTTCCAGTATAAAATCATGTATGTATCCTTCGTCATCACATGAAAACAGGTCACTCCTGTCCTATTACCCAAAAACCACCCTATTAGCAAGGTAAATTCTGATTTTGTGTGTGTGTGTGTGTAAGTGATGGAGATACACTACAACATCCTTTCTTTCCTGGTTCTTCTTATGACCCAACTTATGACAGGGTTCCTTTCCGACAAAAGCTCCGTAGTAAGTTGGTTCTGATGTAAGTAGAATACCACATTTTGGTTTTTAGTTTTCATTATCATTGCCTTCTATTATCAGTATCTTTATAAAGCTGATATTTATTTGTCTTTGGGGCTTGAAAACATTACATCTGAATATGATAACATCAGCAAATTATGCGCTGCAACATTTGTGTACTACTATCACTAACAATAAGATGTACAAAAAACGGTCATGAGTGCGGTTCGTCGAAACTCGAATACTTTCTAAGTCTGGGACTAGCTGTACACATATCTGAGATAGCTGGCCAGGGTTAGAGGCTCAACCCATGGCTGGGGTTTAGAGGCTCAGCCTGTGAAAAAGGTTAGAGTTAAGTTTATGGTCAGGGCTAGGGCCTCAGCCCGTGGCCTAGGACAGGGCTCTGCCTGTGACTATACTTTGAGAAGAGGGTTAGGGCTCAGGGCTTGTCTGGGAACAGAGTTAGGGCTCAGGGTTGAGACCATCCTTAGGGTTAAAGGTTACAGCCTGGGTTCAGTCTGTAGCTGGGGAACCAAGTAAAGCTACGTGGCTAAGGTCAGAAGTAGCCCAAGAGTTTGGTCCCATTAACACAGGGCTCTAACCAGTGGAGTTAACCAGCCAGTGTCTGCTTTGGAAAAGTGTATGACAGAGCACATTGGGAGCCACCACTTGTGTACCCTTCAACCTCTACTAACAATTAGTGAGAAAGTCATTTCCTCGGACCATGCTTCCCATTAACCCAATCTGCCAAGTGCAGAACATGATCATTATTTCTCAAACCATGAGCTGAGGATGCAGGGTGGGAGGAGACCAGGGCAGGGGCAACGCACTTGAATTAATGCTTGCAGCTTCCGTTCTCCCTTGTCCTGCCAGCCCCTGTCTCTTACTAAGAACAAAGCCAAGTTTTCTATTTTAACCCTCTAGATATCAGCTGGATCCCTGGTGGCGCAGTGATTAAGAGCTCCACTGCTAACCAAAAGGTCAGCAGTTCGAATCTACCAGCCACTCCTTGGAAACCCTATGGGGCAGTTCTACTCTGCCCTGTAGGGTCACTATGCGTTGGAATCAACTTGATGGCTACAGGGTTTTTTTTGGTTTAGGCATCAGCTAGGAGCCCCGGTGAAGCAATAGTTAAGCACTCAGCTGTTAACCAAAAGGTTGGCAGTTTGAAACTACCCAGGGGATCCTGGCGATCAGCCTAGGAAACCCTATGGGACAGTGTTACTCTGTAACACACAGGGTTGCTGTGAGTCTGAATTGACTCCATGGCACCTAACAAAAACAGGCATCAACTTCTTTCTGTTGCTCCAACCCCTAATTTGAATACTTACTGGCTTTCTGTAATCTAAATTTCTTTTTCTTGCCCCCATACTAGACTGCCATAATTGGTTCTTTTGTCTCTGTTGTTTGTATTCCTTCTCCACCCACTGTCCTGCATGCATGCATGCATGTGTGCACAAAGGGGTACGCATAAACACACACACACGCAATTTGCAATTAGATGTTAAGGTTTTAAAATATTTGCAATGATAACTGGACTTCTAACTAACAATCTCAAACAGGTCAGGAAGTGCACGCACGCACACACACACACACACACTGCTTCTTCAGCCTGGCTAAACAGTATTTTAGTTACTTCAAAAAGAAATTCTTTAAACAACCTTTCTGTACAGAGCAATACTTGCACTAGGTACTAAAGGGGAGTGAGTACAAATGTGGGCTGCCTTGCTTAGTTCCCAAGCCATAGACTGCCCCTGATGCAATACTTCAGAATCCCAGCAGCTACTGGGCATCAGCATGGTATGACCAACTCCAGACAAACTTAATCTTGGTCCTTGAGAAGCAACTGAAAGTATAAATAATAAGCTAAGAGGTGCATTTAGGTAACAATGGATAGATGATGATGATGAAGACAACATAATTCAACATAATTTTCTCTCCTAGTAGTCCAGTCTCTACCCCAATGACCATCACCTCTGTCATGGATTTGAATTGTGACCCCCCAAAAAATATGTGTCAACTTGGTTAGGCCATGATTCCCAGTATTATGTGGTTGTCCTCCATTTTGTGATTTTCCTATGTGTTATAAATTATAATCTCTGTCTGTGGTTAAAGAGAATTAGGGTGGGATGTTATACCTTGCTCTGGTCACATCCCTGATCCTATGTAAAGGAAGTTTCCCTGGGGTGTGGCCCGCACCACCTTTTATCTTACAAGAGATAAAAGGAAAGGGAAGCAAGCAGAGAGTTGGGGAACTCATACCACCAAAAAAGCAGTGTTGGGAGCAGAGCACATCTTTTGGACCCGGGATTCCTGCTTGGAGAAGCACCTAGTCCAGGGGAAGATTGGTGAGAAGGACCTTCCCCTATAGCCAACAGAGAGAGAAAGCCAGCCCCTGGAGCTGATTCCCTGAATTTGGACTTCTAGACTACTAGACTGTGAGAAAATAAATTTTTCTTTGTTAAAGCCATCCACTTGTGGTATTTCTGTTATAGCAGCACTAGATGACTAAGACAACCTTCTTGCCCAGTTCAATCAGTTCAGCAGTTCTGCATCCATTGCCTCAGGGAGGAATCCAAAAAAAAAAAAAAACCCAGTGCCATCGAGTCTATTCCGATCCCTCAGGGAGGGATACTAGTGAACAAAAGCAAAAATAATAAAAAAAAATCCTTCAGCTTTGGTGTCTAAAAAAACTTAGGGCAGAGGGCAAAGTCAACATGCTTATTGAACAGAGCAGTATTTAGCATTTCCTCAGACTAAAAACGACTCTTCATTGTGAAAATAAAGAGAGAAATTTCGAGAATACAGATGTGACTGGAACCCAGAAATAGCGTCTCTGCAACCTTTCTCCTGGCCAAAGGCCTCGGGAGCAGAGAGGAAAGGAAGGTTCTGTGCCCGATCATACCCTGGAAGGATGAGAATGATTTCCGAGTCCTCAAATGAAGCGTAAAAATATGGACACGAGCCATTACAGCTTAAGGGGCCAGGAGGAGGGATGTCACAGGTGCAACCTGCATGGTAGATGACACTGAGGACCAGGTAGCCCCCCAGGGCACAAGACCCTAGCAAAAGAGGGAAGGATCCTTAAGTAGAATGATATTACACTTCTGCCATTCTAGGGGCATGGGGGCTCACATGGAAATTAAATTGAGCTCTAGAAACCTAAATTTGTTGACTGAGATTTGAACCAACCAATGAATATGTAGAAGAAGACTATGTCCCTGAATTAGTGCACTTCATGGGTTCCTTAAATTTACCTGAAAGTTGCTTCTTTTGAGGTGTTATTGAACAGTGTCAATCCCCAAAATTATGGCACACGGTTGGGAAAACAGAGGGCCTGAAATGGTATCTCACAGGTGCACATAATATCAACTTCTAACTGCCGGTAAAAATTAGACAGCAATTAAATGACGGCCGTGATGCCTGTGGATGGTACAATTTTCCCCAGGAGAATCTGTCTGTCAAAATTTAGGTATATATATATATATGGAAGTGACATCAGATACTTTCACAGTATAACTCATTTTATTGTCAATCAAACATCTGATGTTAGACACACGGTAGTATTTAACTTACAGTTCTAGACACACAGAAGCTGGCACACATGTGCGCACACACACATCAGATTGCTCAAAATCAACTCCTCCAGAGGAATACAAATGTTCCTCCAATTTTTAGCTTAGGTAGCACAGATTTACTTTTAAAATGCTAACTTGATTATCCACTATAGATGACTGTCAATTAAATGTTTGCTCAGACTCCCTCATCTAACTCTTCAGAAAGGTTGCCTGTTGCTGTCGCTCTCCCTCCTCACTCCTGCCCCCATGTTCTCTTGAGCTTTCTTTTTCATTTCCAGTCCAAAAATGAATCTAGGTCCACCTCCTAACATCCCCAGCTTCTGATGAGCTTGCCCCTACTTCTCATTTCCTCATTTCTGAGGTCCAGGACACATTGCCCTACTTTCTCTTCTGTCAGCTTGTCAGTCTTCTCCCTACTAAATGACCAGCACTGGCCATAATGTTGATTGGTAAGTTTCCTTCAGCCCTTGGAATGGTTTCCTAGGGCTGCTGCCATAAGTTAACAGAAACTGGGTGGCTTAAAACAACAGAAATTTATTGTCTCACAGTTCTGGAGGTCAGAAGTCACAATTCAGGGTGCCAGCAGGGCCCTGTTCTCTCCAAAGGCTCTAGGGAAGAGACACTTCCATGTCTCTTCCAGCCTCTGGTGGTTTCAGGTGTTCCTTGGCTTGTGGCAGTATAAGTCCAGTCTCTGCCTCTGTTTTTCTTGGGCATCTTCCTTCTTTATCTGTGTCTGTGTCTCTTCTCCTCTTCTTTTTATAAGGACACTACCCACTACTCAAGGGATGGCACCGTTGTGGCGCAGTGGTTAAGCATTCTGCTGCTAACCAAAAGGTTGGCAGTTCGAATTCACCAGCTACTCCTTGGAAAACTGATGGGGCAGATCTACTCTGTCCTAGAGGGTTGCTATGAATTAGAATCAGCTCGATGGCAATGGGTTTTTTTGGGGGGGGAGGGCAGTGGTTAACTCCAGGATGACTTAATATTAACTACTTACATCTGCAAAAACTATTTTTAAGTAAGGAACTGGGAGTTAGGACTTAAACATACCTTTTTGGGCAACACAATCAGCCCATAACAGTAGTTTCATGGGTATGTCTCTCATTTTTTCTAACTAATTAATAAGGTTCAACCTAAGAAGGCAGCAGAATGTAATGACAAACACTACTGCAGTTGACATGTCTACATTCAAAAAGCTTACGTTCAAATCTCTTTCTGTCATTTACTAGTTTGGGTGCATTTCACAAGTCACTTCACAGCTCTAGCCTTAGTTTCCTCATTAATAAATTGTGAGGGTTAAATTAGACGAAGGGTCTACAAACTGGAGACCTATGTGGTGAACTGGGCCCACTGATAAGCTTTTTTAGCCTACATGGTACTTAAATTTTTAAACATGATTGCAGATGGAGAATATACACTCCACTTCTCCAAAGACCCCACCAATTGCTAAGGCCTCTGTGCACCAGCTTCACCCATGGGCATCTGCATTTATAAAGGGCTGGATTCTTCCCTTGTACCTAATATTCATTCAACTCTAATGGCTCTTCATGACTTTTATATCCTTTTAGTCTTCCAACAGGCACCTCCCACTCCACCTCCTCCAAAGGAGCATTTCAGTCCAGCATCTTCTCTGTGCTGAGCACTGTGATTTTAGCAATATAAGTCATGAAATTCAGGGAAAGAAAATCTGGAGAAGAAAGGAAAGGCACACATGCACAAAGAAAGAATGTGCCTAATCCACAACTCTACTCAGTCTCTCCCCATCCCTCAGACCACCAGCCATATGAGACAGGTTTTCCAAAGTGCGGCTTGATGGACCATTTTTTTATGGCCTTTCTCGCCATGGTCTTGTAACTTCCACAAAATGATTGGGTGGGACTATGGAAATAAGGGGCTTATGGCACAGAAGAGTGATTGGATAGCTGGCTAATAATGCAAACAAGTTGCCTGGTACCCTTGGGGGGGCATGCAAAAAATATATAGGGAACCTTAACAAGGGGATTGGTCAGTTCTGCCATCCCGCTAGGCTTAAAATGGGCCATCCCAGAGGTGGACTGAGATGGCCTCACTACAACCAAGAAGAGACAGGAGCAGAGTGCATCTTTTGGAACCAGAGTCCCTGTGCTGAGAACATCTTAGACCCAGGAGACAGAGACAGCTATAACACCAGAGACGGCACAAGACAGCAAGAAGTGGTGGCGTCAGAACCAAGAGACTGGTATGAGACAACACAGTGGGCTTCCCGGCCCACAGAACAAGGCGGTTACAGTGGGTGTGCCAACTCATGGAGTGAGAGAGCTGAGCACCTTCAGGCCAAGGCTTGCTGATGGAGTGGGGTGCCTTCAGGAGCTTATTGGTGGAGGTATAGAGTTTACAGTACTCGCCTGTGCAGGGCAGAGGCCAGGCTGTGGGGCCAAAGGGCTGACAGCCAGAGTGAGGCCTGCCTGTAGGCACAGATGAGAAGAGGCTGTCCTAATTGAAGAACTACATCCTGAATCATTCCTGATCCTGAATTGTACTCTGTTACTTCCCTAATAAACCCCATACCTGTGAGTTCTGTGTGGCCACTGCAATGAATTATTGAACCCAGAGGAGTAGAGAATGCCATGGGACAGTAGGCTGGTGTCAGAATGAGTAAAAGAGATTGGAGAGAAGAGGTCTGTCTGACCTCTGCCTCATAGCAATCAGCCTTGGGCTGCTGATACTGATTCTCTCTCCCGCCTTGAAGTTAGAGGAGGTCAGACGCCTCTGCCATACCATGTTAACACCAGGGCACCCTCTGCTATCTCAGCGCTCTCTGACCATCCCAGCCTGCAGACAACAGGCAGCACCACCCAGGGTTCAAGCCCTTCAAAGAAAATAAAAACAACTCAGCAGTCTCCTTGGACATCAATGTCTCTTACAAACCAACACTTTGATGCTTAAATATAAATCAATTACAAGCACATGGATTCAATAGGTCCTAAAATGAGTCCAGGATTAAAAATGAAGGAAAAGGATCTCAGGCCAGTGTCTGGGGACATTTGCTAGCTGCAAAATATTGGGGTTGGAGGTAAGTAGAATGGTTTGTGATATTCCACAGACCCTCACCCATGATGAGGCTTCTGGGCTCTAACTGATGCCATCCTTCTCACTCCTCCTCAGCTGAGCTATAATACTAAGTCACTAAACCAAAAACCAAACCCATTGCCAATGAGTCAATTCTGACTCATAGTGACCCTATAGGATAGAATGTAGTACAAATGCTCCATAGGGTTGCCAAGGCTATAATCTGTACAGAAGTAGACTGTCACATCTTTTTCCTGCAGAGCGGTTGGTGGGTTCGAACTGGGGACCTTTTGGTTAGTAGCCAAGCACTTAACCACTGCACCAACAGGACTCCTTACCAAGTCACTAACCAGTAATAAAAAGGAGGATGGTTTTACCCCATTCCATTGAGGAACACTGTGTACCAAGTGACCACCTGTGTGCTCTGCCAAAGCAGAGTAAGGAAAGAGATGGTAAGTAACTATGTCTTCAGGGAGATCTAAAATCCAGTAATGGAAGCTTGTACCCAACTTTCAGAAAACCCCCAACCTGATGGTAGAGTCTCCAGTAGAGCTAAGAAGATGTGATTTCCTTCTATAGCAGGTTTCTAACTTGATGAGAGACAAATTCTTGCGCTCAGAGAAATCCCTGTCCATCTAGTAAGATAAAAATAACATCCAGGGCATACTGAATAGGAAGATCACATAGGTTAAGTTTCTGAAGCTTGTATTGACAAAGCAAACATGAGGATGATTCAGATTGCCCTTAGATTCATATTCAGTGCTGCTGAGAACAATTATATTTAGTTTGTGCTAATAATAACTCATGGCAACCCGATGTGTGTCAGAGTAGAACTTCTCGATAGGGTTTTCAAGGCTGTGACCTTTTGGAAGCAGATCACTAGGCTTGTCTTCCAAGGTGCACCTTTCAGCTACTAGTCAAGCGCTTAACCATTTACACAACCCAGGGACTACTGGGTCACCATGAGTCAGAATCAACTCAATGGCTTACAACAACAACAATAACAACATTAATAGAAATACTACCACTACTACTAAAAAGTAGGGTCTTCCATTTGTCAGTGCCCTTGTGTGCTAGGCACTGAATTAGAAATTTTATACCCATGTGTACACATACATTTTCTTATTTAATCTTCTCAACAATCCTGCAAGGTAGGTATTGATAGCCCGATTTTGAAAATACGGAACCTGAACCTCAAACAACAGGGTTATATGACGTCTACGTACATTTATGTGGAGCCCTAGTGGCACAACAGTTAAGTATTTGGCTGCTAACCGAAAGGTCAGTGGTTCGAGCACACCAGCCTCTCCTTGGGAAAAAGACCTGGTGATCTGCTCGCATAAAGATCACAGCCTAGGAAACCCTTTGGTGTAGTTCTACTCTGTCAAATGGTGTCACTGTGAATTGAAATCAGCATGATGGTCCCTAACAACAATAACGTACATTTAGGTGCTTTCTACCCATGCCTACTTCTGTTGAGAGCTGTACTTTTGTCCTCTTCCCCCTCTGACACTGGCAGATAAACTCCATTGTCTTCCTCTAGTCTGTTTCCTTTCCAGTAAAAACTCATATTCCTTACCAGAAAGCCAAGCCCTGGACTCTGAAGACCATGGTGTTCAGTCCACATTGGTTACTAACTGACTGACTTTCAGGTTTGGGCTGTTAGAGCTGTGCTCAAGCAGCACTGCTGGTCCTCAGGTGTCTTGTGAAGTTTTGTGTGAACCAGCGTTCCTGGTTTTCTACGTGCATCTCCTCTACTCTCCACAGCACTGAGGCATGAGGCCAGGAGACACACCTGAGAGAAAGACAGTCATGGTGCACAGTGACTGTCCCCTTCCACTATGATGACGAGGGCTTTCTCAGTGGGCCAGGCTCACCACTCCTGGATGACTCCTTCCCCGGGGAACAGTTCTCCCCCCAGGAGGACCCTTACTCTCACATGCTCCATCAGTTCGCCAGCTGTGTCCAGCGAATCTTAATGCCAGTTTATGCTCAAGCTGGGACCAATGGATCAGTCAGTCTCAGCGCGTGGAGATGTCATGGACTAGTGCCAAGCACTGCAAAGCAGGGAATAAAATCTGGAACCAGAAGACCAGATTAGGCTACAGCAAGTTAATAGTCTCTACATACAACCACTCAAACCCAGCAACTCCTGGCTTCACAAAGCTAAGAGAAAGATTCGAGTCTGCAGGCAGAGGCCAAAGTCTAAGCTGGGTAGAAAGTCACAAGGGGTTTGTGGTTAACCCAAATCAGAGGATAGTTGTTGAGCAGATGTAGCTAGAATCCTCTAGAGAATATAATTCCGTAATTTTGAAAAAAATTTTTTTTATCTACATCACTCTTCATTCACGTGAACTATGTTAAAGAAACTCAGTATTTCTGATAAAATTGAGATGCTGCTTAAGGAGCACAGGATCTGATGTCAGACAGTTTGAGTTCAATTCCCAACTCCACCACTTACCCCACCCATGTGACCTTGGAAAAGTTTTTTCACTTCTCCACGCCTCAGTTTTTTGCATCTGTAAAAAGGGATAGTAATAGTGCCTACTCTAGAGTGCTGCTCTGAAGGTTAAATGAATACAAGGAGAGCTCATAAAACAGTACCTGACAAATGCTCAAAAGAGCTTGACCTACTGTTATCGTAGTAGATGAACACTGAGTGGCTCTAATGGAAGGAGGGGTGGCTATATGTATCCCACAGTCCACTTCCTCGCATGGCATACTTTGAAAATCACTATTCTAATCGAACCTTCCACCCAGTCCAAGAGTCCCCTCTACAGCATCTGAGCTCCACTTAAATATTTTGTTATAGGATCCTTGTTACTTTAAAAGATTGTTAGCATCTCTAGTTTTTCCAAATATCAAAGTATTCCCTTATGTTGACTCAAAAACCTCCTACCTACTGGAATGGGAGGTGCCACTGATGCAAGACTCAACAGGGTATAGCAGAACGACTATTTGTCCTTAGTCAGGCAGACCTAGAATCCTATACCCACAACTTCTTAGTTGTATAACCTTGGGGAGCTCACTTAATCTCTCTGAGTCTCTGTTCCCTCATCTGGAAAATGAGGATAATAATAGCATCTAACACAGAGGGGTCATGTGAGGATTGAATGAGGTAATATGCATAAGTGCCTGACACAAAGATCCCAACACCCATTGCCATCAAGTCAATTCTGACTCATAGTGACCCTGTAGGACAGAGTAGAACTGTCCTATAGGGTTTCCAAAGCTATAAGCTTTATGGAGGGGACCTGGTGCCATAGTGGTTAAGAGCTATGGCCGCTAACCAAAAGGTCTGCAGTTCAAATCCACCAGCTGCTCCTTGGAAAGCCTACGGGACAGTTCTACTCTGTCTTATAGGGTTGCTATGAGTCAGAATCAACTCGACAGCAATGGTTTCATTTTTTTGGTTTAACCTTTATAGAAGCAGACTGTCACATCTTTCTCTGACAGAGCAGCTGGTGGGTTTGAACCACTGACCTTTCAGTTAGCAGCCAAGCACCTAACCACTATGAAACCAGGGCTCCTTGGCACAAAGTCAGCACTGAAAAAGTGGCATTATTTCAGTTCTATCCATTGGCCTTAGTTCTGTCCTGAACAGCTACAGAGAAAAAATCAAATCCTCATTCCACATGAAGTCGGTCAGATAGTTAAAGACAGATGGCATGGATGACCCACTACAGCAGTTTACCAGACATAACCAGTTGCCAGGGACTAGACTATGACTCATGGCAACGCCATGTGTGTCATAGCAAAACATAAGGTTTTCAATGGCTGATTTTTCTAAAGTCAGTCACCAGATGCCCCTGGGTGGACTTGAACCTCCATCCAACCTTTCGGTCAGCAGCAGAGCATGTTAACCATTTGCACCACCTGGGGACTCCTTACCAGACACTACAAGTACTTATAGCTTACTTTAGACTTACATATGCCTGTCTCCTTGACTACACTGTAATCCTCTTGAGGGCAGACACCATTTTGCAGTCATCCCTGAAGTTCCCTGGCCTAGAAACCTGTCGATGCTAGGTGTAAATATTTGGGGAATAACTGAACGCACAAACACCCATAAACTATTAGTGAAGCCTCAGGGCCACAGAGATCTTGCTTATCACATGCAGAGGGTTGAGAATCTGTACCTTATCCTGGGCTCTTTGGCTGACAGAAAGCTTGCTGTGCCCCAGCCATAGAGAACATGATAGCACTGAACAGAAATCGCCCAGACACAATTGTCAAGCTTCCTCAGCAACCAAACTTATGAGCTCCCTGCACATGACCCCACACTTGTACTTTTTCTCACTTGTTGGGAGACATAACATGTTTCTACTCAGAATATTTCCTATGTCAAAAGAGGCAGCTCCAAACCATGGAAAAGGACTATGTTAATTAAACATTAACTTTCCTAGGCAGGTCTTGTCAGATGTATCATCTGAATCCATTACTTTGAGTGAAATGACTGTAGCTGTTTTTTACAAAAACGTCTCAGCACTGATGGGCAGCATATTAGAAATAATTGTATTAAATGATTTACTAAATCTTTTGGAAGAACAGGAGTCAACTGGGACATCTTTTTTTTTTTTTGCATAAATTACTCTTCTCTATTGTGAAGTGAAGTTTGGAACAGTAGGTAACGACGCTTTGGCCGACTGGGCTGGGTAATACAACACAATGCCTGTCATAGAACCTGTTGCTACAAAGCAGACATTTCACAACATGTCAGAATGCAAAAGGAAGGCAGGACAGGAAGGAGGAAGAAAGGGAGAGACCCTGACCAAGTACTTAGCATGGCAACAGCAATTTGATGAGAAAAACTATCCGGTGCCTAGGAGAAGAGATAAAATGCATGTCCCGGACATGGGAATGTTCTTCTCCCGCTTCCGTTACCGGAAAAACTTATCTTTTCTCCAAGAGTCAGGAGTGGCTTTTCGAGAGCCATTCAAATTCTTCTGCCCAGTTCCCCATGTGATCTATGAGTCACGAAGGAATATAGTAATAGCATAAATAACAACACTAATAAGTAGCACTTGTCAAATGCTTACCATACATCAAGCACTTTACAAAAGGTATGGCATTTAATCCTTTCAGTATCTCTGTGAGAGATATGTACTATCACTGCCAATTTACAGACAGGGAAACTGAGGCTCAGAGAGGTTATGTGAAGGTGCCAAGGTCCAATAGCTTACTCTGACAGATTAAAGACATTAAGCCCTACCTTATATCGTTCCTCACCTCATCTACTGATCAGGCAGGGGCCAGGAACAGTCCTTGTTTGTCTTCCTCCAATCCTGGCATAGATTTTAAACACTCAGATCATGTCCTTTCTGTCTTTGCCTTTAAAATGATACAGCCTCTTAGGTCTGGAGTCTGTCTTCATGAGGTTGGGCCCATTCCTTTGACCGTTTCCATTCAGCATGTGTGTGTGACAGAAAGATGGGGGGAAAAAAGCTGTTCAGAGACTGGCTTGGAAGCACAACTTTGTGCCTGGATGCTGTACCACACTTCTCTTTCGGTTAGACAGCATTCTCTAGTATAAACCCCAAAAGCCCCCAGGGCCTGCAGTACAGGAAGCAGAGGCTGAAAGGGCCTGGGAGCACCTGCTGCCTGCTCCACCAGATGGGCAATTGGGATTCAGGACCGAAGCTGAGGTTCCTTGGAGCGCTCCTAGGTAAGAGCCCTCCCTTCAGAAGAGCGCTTGTTCCACTGAAGGGTGCTGGCTCCCCCTGCAGGCTTGTCCTAGGAATGACCTCAGCTTTCAGCTCTGCCTTAGTCTGTCCTTCCCGTTTGGAATGAAAGATCCACCCCAAGCAGTCACCCTCACCATCCCACTCTTGGCCCCCTCCATGGGGTGGTGGGTGGGGGAAATCACTGAGGAAAAGGCCTGTCCCCTTCTGCTCCTGGCCAATTACTCTGAGCCTAAGCAGTAACCCTGTTGGAGGGAGGTTTGATGAACTATTCATCACATTCCTAAATAATTCATTTCCTTTTCAGAGCAAGCAACCCACAGGAGGTGTGAGGTTTTCTTAAGATGACACCTTTTGAGAGATGAAAAATAAAGCAAAATCTCTCTTTTGGAGAAACCATGATTGCTTAATATGCCATTTCCTGCATCTCTTTCTCAATGCTACAAAGCTCTTCTGCTCACCCCATTCCTTGCTACTGGGCTTCTATTGTTTACTTGGCTTTTTGTGATTCAAGCAACTCCACTTTATAGGACCCACTGTGTAAACTCTCCCAGCTTTATCCTGGTCTGTCCGAGCTCCAAAGGATTCCAGTGAACAAAAAAAACCAAATGTCTTTCAACCTGAGGGTCCAGAAGAAGGAGTGGGTACAGGCCTTGGAGAAGGAGGTGGGAAGTACTGTGTCAATCGAGGTGCACCTAGACCACTTGAGAGTTCACGATTGCCCCTTTGTTCTGACTCTGGCTTTCCTGACAGGGCTGCACTATTTGGCATTCTGCAAACATCTTCTGTCTCCTTCCTTGATTTTTAGTGACACCCCCATACAGCTCCCCTATGGGCCAGTTCTGGGCCAGCTAGGGCCAAACACATTGTGTGAGGCCTCTCTCCTTCTCTCCCCAACCACCCACACACCACAGGGACCCGTTTTGTACACGGGCAGTAGGCTACTGTGGACTGTGAAGGTGGAAGGGCCCAGGCAGAGACTAATGAACTTCTCTGGTATTGACGCTGCCTCCTCCTGCTGCCTTACAGCTCTGGGTCTCTGACTGCACCCTGGGAAGTCTGGCACCCCTCCCCATCTGCCCTCTCTCAGAGGATACCCAGCAGAGCATTTGCGTGCAGGTACCCTCACGCCCCCCACCCACATTGACCTTTGTCTAGTATCTTTCTCTTTTCTCCTTACTTAAGCATGTTAAAGAAAACATAAGGGATCTGTAGCCAGAGTTGGTAAGAGGATTGGTGGGGGGCGGGGGGGTTGGAGATTAAAAGGACACAGTCCCCAAATAGTTCAACGTTCAACTTACACTGATTTGACAAAGCATCACACAAGAAAATGAATACACTTAGAAATGTCTCCTACTTAACAAGCAGAAATCCTCATTTGATCAGGGGAACCAAGGAAGCAGCTAGAGGCAGGCCCTCTCTAGAGGCAAATATAATGAGAAAATCCAGATTTCTACACTACTTTCCTTGTAAAAGCCAGTTATTCTATTTCATTTCAGATTTGTTTCCACAGACTTAGTTTGTCGGCACTGCTTCTGCTTTTAAAGATCAGGATTGCTGTAATTAGCAAAGTCGATTGATATAAAGGGATTTTCATGAAGCTGAGAATCTAAAAGAGTATAGTGAGGTAGCCCAGGACACAGGGTGTGGCTTGGAGCATGATACCAGCAGATCTAGAAAGTTCAAATCATTGGAAGCCTACCACCACCTCAATGCTACTTTTATGCTTCTCCTTCAAGTTAAGAACATTATTTCACAGCAGCACAGATAGATAAACAGAGGTTAACTTAAAAAAAAAAGACAGTCCGTATGTTTTAGATCAGCTGTCTCAGAGCTTTTGTGATCCCGTCCCAAAAATGTTTTTTAGTATGCTCCCTAAAAGGGGAGTATTTTTTATTTATAAATTATATGTATACTTGTGTGAGAGAAACACTAATCTATGAGAAGCAATATATACGGTGATTAAGTGACACACTGTGGCACCAAACTGCCTGGAATCAAATCTTGACTCAGCTACTTACCAGCTGTGTGATCCTGGACAAGTTATTCAACCTCTCTGGACCTCAGTTGCCTCATGTGTAACATGGACACACTGATATTGTTATCAGACTACTATTATTAACAAAAGGGGTTTTGTGAGGATTAAATGACTTACTATATGTAACATGCTTACAACAGTACCTGGCGCCATGATGATTACATTATAGAAATTACCAAAAAAATGGAAAATTTTTATGTAGAAGATAAAATAAATATAAAGAGAAAATTTAATATTGTATTCCCTTGGGAGATCACTGGTCCGGACCAGAGGTCAGCAAGCTATAGCCCATAACCCAAATTTTATCCATGACCTACGAGCTAAAAAAGGTTTTTACATTTTGAAACAGCTGGAAAAAAAAAACACAAGAAAAACAGTATTTTGTGACGTGTGAACATTATATGAATTCAAAATTTTGGCCCATAAATAGTTTTATTGGAACATAGCCACAATCATCTGTTTACACGTGTCTATAGCTGCTCTCCTGCTATAGAGGGAGAGCTGAGTAGTTGTGACAGAAACTGTATAGCCTAGAAAGCCTCAAATGTTTACTATCTGGCCCTCTACAGAAAAAAAAAAAAAAACCTTCCAACGTCAGATCACTGTTTCTTGGTGTCAGAATCATCACATGGATCACAAGGTAGAAATGGAGACTTCCAGGCCCTGCCCTAAATGTACTATGTAAAGGGGGCTAATAATCCTCATTTTTCTAAATCCCCTTAATAACTCTAGCTCCATCTAGGCTCAAGCTTTAAATATCATCTAAATTCTGTTGCTGTTGTTGTTACGTGCCATGGAGTCGGTTCTGACTCATAGCGACCATAATTACTACACAATGAAACACTGCTAGGTCCTGCTCCATTCTCACAATCCTTGCTATGTTTGAGCTCATTGTTTCAGCCACTATGTGAATCCATCTTGTTGGGGCTCTTCCTCTATTTCACTGACCCTCTATACTACCAAGCCTGATATACTTCTCCAGGGACTGGTCCCTCCTGATAACCCATTGCCTTTGAGTCAGTTCCAACTCATAGCAACCCTATAGGACACAGGAGAACTGCCCCATAGGATTTCCAAGGAGCAGCTGATAGATTTGAACCACAGACCTTTTGGTTAGCAGCCGAGTTCTTAACCACTGTTCAACCAGGGCTCCGGTCCTATCTGATAACAAGTCTAAAGTACGTGAGACAAAGTCTCGCTACCCTTGCTTCTAAGAAGCATTCTGGTTATACTTCTTCCAAGACAGATGTGTTCGTACTTTTGACAGTCCATGGTATATTCAATATTCTTTGCAAACATCATAATTCAAAGGCATCAATTCTCCTTCAGTCTTCCTTATTCATTGCCCAGGTTTCGCATGCATATGAGGTGATTGAAAACACCATGGCATGGGTCAGGCGTGCTTTAGTTCTCAAGATGATATCTTTGCTTTTTAACACTTTAAAGAGGTCTTTTGCAGCAAATTTGCCCAATGCAATACATCATCTAATTTCTTAACTGCTGCTTCCATGGGTGTTGATTGTGGATCCAAATTCTAAGAACTCCCAAATCTTTATCTCTAGCCCAGAATTCCCTTTTAAGTTTTAGACACATATATCACAGAGGCGATTTCACATTTCCACATGGATGACTATTTGACACCATTGACTTAGAATATCTATGACTGGACTTTTGATTTTATACCTCATGTCTTCTACCAAATGTATCCACCCCACAATCTTCCCTATCTCAGGTAATGGTATCAGCAGTGACTTAGGCCAAAAACTTCACAGTCGTGCTTGACTATTTTTCTCCTACTCCGCCATGTTGCATGAATCAGAAGTCCTGTCAACTCTACCTCTAAATTATATGGAATCAACTCACTTCCAACCACGTCCATTATCACTACCCTAGTCCAAAGCATTGTCATGGCTCACAAAGATGGCTACAATAGCCCTCTGTTCTGCCTGCTTCCACTTGTTAAAGTATAATATTCAAAAAGGTAAAAATCATGACTCTCATAGACGAATAAAAGAAACACATATGA
Organism: Elephas maximus indicus; assembly: GCF_024166365.1. NCBI lineage: Eukaryota > Metazoa > Chordata > Mammalia > Proboscidea > Elephantidae > Elephas > Elephas maximus. Next base: position 27,490,362 of record NC_064846.1, on the reverse strand, counting down.
AAGATTTGAGTCAATTTGTTAATTAATGGAGGAGCCAGTTAAGACTTTATATCTTGTCCAAAGACCATTTGAGAAGCTGAATATTTATAGGTTACGTTAGGATACAATTGCTGGGTTAGATATAAACCTAGTTAGTATGAAACACAGGCACAACAATGACCTTTGGGGTTATCTGTTACAATGAGAATGGCAAAAAATTATATGCCTCTCCAATGGATACCAATCTATGAGTTAACCTCTCCTGCTACAGGGTTATGATAGAGTCCAGACGACAGAAAGTCAGGCCCAGCACTTCACTAAATGAATCCCAGATAACCTTTTTTTGCCTAGTTCCAATTTTTGCTTAATTTTTTATACATACTCTTATATTTTTTTTTATACTTCCCTATATTATTTTTTTTTTTATATTATTATCATTCCACACCACAGCCTGAAGGATCATTTTAAAGCATAAACAGGCTCAGAAAACTTAAATCTAAACTCCTTACTATAGCCTGAGGAGAACTATATGGCTGGACCCTGCCTAACTTTCTGATCTCAAATTCTATCACTCATGTTCATTGCTTTGCCTCTACTGGCCACACTTGAGTTTCTGTAACACGCTCAGCTCATCCCCACCCCCAGGGTGTTTGGAATTCCTGTTGCTTCTACCTGGAGCCATCTATACCCAGATATTCCCTTGGTTTCCTCCTACGTGTCATTCAGGACTTAGATTAACTGTCATCTGAGAAGACTCAAATTATCTACCTCTGTTAGTCTTTTGCGTCACTCTTTTATATCCTTCCTCGCAATTGCCACGCTCCCCCACGTGTCTGTCAGTTTGTCGTACTGTGGGGGCTTATGTGTTGCTGTGATGCTGGAAGCTATGCCACTGGTACACATATACCAACAGGGTCACCCATGGAGGGCAGGACCCAGCTGAGCTTCCAAACAAAGACAGACTAGGAAGAAGGATCCGGTGGTCTACTTCTGAAAAGAATTAGCCAGAGAAAATCTTATGAACAGCAGCGGATCATTGTCTGATATACTGCCGGAAGATGAGCCCCTCAGATTGGAAGGCACTCAAAAGACGATAGGGGAAAAGCTGCTTCCTCAAAATATAGTCAACCTTTATGGCGTGGATGGAATCAAGACTTCAGGACCTTCATTTGCTGATGTGGCACTACGCCTCAAAATGAGTAGAAACAGCTGCAAACATCCATTAATAATCGGAACTTGGAATGCAAAAACTATGAAACTAGGAAAATTGGAAATCGTCAAAAATGAAATGGATCACATAAACATCAATATCCTAGGCATTAGTGAGCTGAAATGGACTGATATTGGCCATTTTGAATCAGACAATCACATGCTCTACATTGTCAGGAATGACAACTTGAAGAGGAATGGCATTGCACTCACTGTCAAAAAGAACATTTCAAGATCTATCCTGAAATACAACGCTGTCAGTGATAGGATAATATCCATATGCCTACAAGGAAGGCCAGTTAATATGACTATTATTCAAATTTTACCCACCAACCACTAAAGCCAAATATGAAGAAATTGAAGATCTTTACCAACTTCTGCAGTCTGAAGTGGACTGAATATGCAATCAGGATGCATCGATAATTACTGGTGTTTGGAATCCAAAAGTTGGAAACAAAGAAGGATTAGTAGTTGGAAAATATGGCCTTGGTGATAGAAACGATGCTGGAGATCGCATGATAGTTGCTGCAAGACCAACGACTTCTTCCTTGCAGGAATGGACAGAATACCAAACAAGATGTTTAAAAAAACCGATGCAGCTCTAGAGTTGCTCACTCCTGTGTGCCAATAAATTTGGAAGACAGCTACCTGGCCAAATGACTGGAAGAGATCCATATCTACGCCTATTCCCAAGAAAGGTGACCCAACCAAATGCAGAAATTATTGAACAATGTCATTAATATCACACGTAAGCAGAAATTTGCTGAAGATCATTCAAAAGCAGCTGTAGCTGTATATCAACAGGGAAGTGCCAGAAATTCCAGCTGGATTTAGAAGAGGATGTGGAACCAGGGATATCATTGCTAATGTCGGATGGATCCTGGGTGAAAGCAGAGAATACCAGAAAGATGTTTACCTGTGTTTTATTGACTATGCAAAGGCATTCGATTGTGTGGATCATAACCAATTATGGGTAACAGTGTGGAGGATGGGAATTCTGGAACACTTCATTGTGCTTATAAGGAATCCGTACTTAGATCAAGAGGCAGCCCACTGAACAGAACAAGGGGATACTGCATGGTTTAAAGTCAGGAAACGTGTGGGTCAGGGCTGTATCCTTTCACCATACCTATTCAATCTGTATGCTTAGCAAATAATCTGAGAAGCTGGACTATATGGAGAAGAACGGGGCATCAGGATTGGAGGAAGACTCATTAACAACCTGCGTTAGGCAGATGACACAACCTTGCTTGCTGAAAGTGAAGAGGACCTGAAGCACTTACTAATGAAGATCAAAGACCACAGCCTTCAGTATGGATTACACCTCAATATAAAGAAAACAAAAATCCTCACAACTAGACCAATAAGCAACATCATAATAAATGTAGAAAAGATTGAGGTTGTCAAGGATTTCATTTACTTGGATCCGCAATCAACACCCATGGAGGCAGCAGTCAAGAAATCAAAATACATATTTGCATTGGACAAACCTACTGTAAAAGACCTCTTTAAAGTGTTGAAAAGCAAAGATATCACCTTGAGGACTAAGGAACACCTGACCCAAGCCTTGGTGTCTTCAATAATCTCATATGCACGCAAAAGCTGGATAATGAATATGGAAGACCGAAGAAGAATTGACACTTTTGAATTGTGGCATTGGCAAAGCATATCGAATATACCATGGACTGTTAAAAGAATGAAAAAACCTGTCTCGGAAGAAGTACAACCAGAATGCTCCTTAGAAACAAGGTTGGAGAGACTACATCTCACATACTTTGGACATATTATCAGGAGGGATCAGTCCCTGGAGAAGGACATCATACTTGGTAAAATAGAGGGTCAGCAAAAAAGAGGAAGAACTTCAATGAGATGGATTGACACAGTGTTGCAACAATGGGCTCAAGCATAGCAACGGTTGTCAGGATGGTGCAGGACCGGGTAGTGTTTCGTTGTGTTGTGCACAGGGTTGCTATGAGTCGGAACCAAGTCAACGTCATCTAACAACAAGAGCAGCAATTACCACCAGTTGCCGTCAAGTCTACTCCAACTCATGGCGAACACATCTGTGTCAGAGCGCTAGGGTGCTCCATAGCATTTTTAATGGTTGATTTTTCTGAAGTAGGTTGCCAGGCCTTTCTTTCCAGGTGCCTCTGGATGGTCTTGAACATGCGACCTTTCAGATAGCTGTCTCCCTCTGCCGTTAGAAAATAAATGGCACGAAGGCAGGGGCTTTCTACAGGTCAGAGATATGTTCCTAACATCTAGCATAGTGTCCGACACATAGTAGACACTCAATGAATACTCGTTGAATTACTGGTCTGGAATACATTTTGAGTTCCAGCCCTGGCTCCGTCACTAACTAGCAACTCTGTGGCTTTGGGAAAGTCCTTTTCTCTCTCTTGAATTTCAGTTTTACCGTGTATACAATACTGGTTTTTGAACTAAATTATCTCTAGAAGTACTTACCAGCTTTATAATATAGTCCATGATTTTATAAGTGATATATATCACAATCAATTTTTCAAAAGCAGAGATGAAGAGAGCAGAAGGCAACATCATCGCCGCCATCATCATCATCAACACAATCCACCACACAATCAGCATGGATTCACACTCACTCCTTGCCAGGCTCTGAGCTAGATGCTGAGAATACAGCAGTTGATTAAAAAAAAAAATCCATATGGTTCCCTCATGAGGTTAATAATCTAACTGGAAAAAGACTCCATATACATACAAAGGAAAATAACAATACAAAGTACTATGGTAAGTGTTGAATGGGTGGTAACAATAAAAAGAAATAATCAGAATTTTGATAACAGGTATAATTTACTGAGAGCTCACTATGTGCTGGGCATTATTCTAAGAATTTCACAGGTTAAGTTATATAAGCTTCACAAACAAACCTATGAAGGAGGTATCAGTAACAACCCTAGGAAGTAGGTAGTAATATTACTATGGCTATTCTTTTTTTTTATTCATGGATAGTAAATATTGGAAGGCGGAAAAAGAACAGTTCGCTAAAAACTGAGTACCAGCGAATTTGAAGGAAATAAGAGTTGAACCTCAAATGCAGGATGGCATTTAGACAATTCAAGAGGATGAAAGAGGCCATTCTAAGAAGGAACAACTTAAGCCAAAGTACAAATGGGGAAATGCATATGCCAGTTTTAGGATACAGAAAATTGAATGATTTCATGAGAGTAGAGTTTTCTGGGAGAAACTATTGACATAAGGTTGGGTAAAAAAAAGGTTGCAATTGAACTGTGGAGGACTTTGAATGCCATGCTAAGGACTGCGACCCTGTTCCTGTAGATAGTGGGGATCCATTGAAGGTTTTTGAGAATAGAGTGCCATGTTCAAAACTGCGGTCCAAGAAGATTAATGTGGCAATTAAGACACTATCACTAAAATCCAGGTGTGAAGTGATAAAGGTTTGTATCAGGATGGTTACAATAGAAGAGAGAGAAAATGGGGTTGTAAAAGAAATTAGAGACAGAATTAACTGCAATTAACCTGAAATTGATGACTGGCTTGATTTTTGACAAGATGGATATGACAAAGATGACCCAGTTTTCCATTTTGAGGTACTTTTGACAGAAATGGTAAAGTCTTGAGGAGTGGAAAATGAAAAGTTATAGAAAAAAACTTTAGGAAGATTGAGAAATCACTGAACTATCACCCTAAGAAGATTTACAGTAATGTAAATGTCAAGGTAATGCTGACTTAAATTCAGCAGAATAAAGAAAATGACTACATTATCAGGTACTCATGAGACATTAAAAAATAACATGGCTGTTACTATTCAGAAAGGCAGAGAAACCCCACTTGGTGAAAGGTTTATAGTTTACACTTAGCTAAAAACTGTGAAAAGCTATCTGAACTTAAGTAAAATACACTGGAAGATGAGAATATTCTGTTAATACATGGTATGATGGATAGCCTCCAGTTGCCCCTCTCCATGCACTTTCCAGCCTTCATTCACCCTGTTCCCAGGTGACAGATGGTGTATTGGCCCAAGTCTAATAATCAGTCTAGTGGGACAGAAGCCCCATCATGAGGTTCTTTCTCCAGTCTCAGAATATACAGTGGGAATAGTATAACTAGTAATTGGCTGACTCTACTCTGATTCCCTGACCCATGCAGTGAGGGCTATTATGGTGGCAACGGCCAAATACAAGCGCCTGGAATGACATCCTGCACCCATACACCCCGCCATGACAGCAAACCAAATGACATTCTGCATACCTGGGAAAATTGTAACGACCAGTGCTACCACCAAAGACCTGATAGACACAGGGGTGATGATTCCTACAGCATCCCCACTTAACTTCTCTGTTCGGCTGACGCGAAAGCTCAGATGGGTCTTGGCAAATGAGAGTAAATTATCATAAACTTAATCACCTGGTGATGTTAATCACAACTGTGGTTCCAGATATAGCCTCTTTACTAGAGAAAATCAAAAGAACCCCTGGCACCTGCTTTGTAGCTACTGACCTGGAAAATGCTTTCTTTTCCATTCCAATCAGTAAGGAAAATTAGAAGCAGTTTGTATATCCAATATACATGGCAGGGATATATCTTTACTATCACACCCCAGGGTTATGTCAGTTTTCCTGCTCTATGTCATAATACATTATGCTGCTCCTATTCGTGACAACATATTGGTAACTGAGCCTGATGAGCAGAAAGTATCAAGAATCGTGTATGCCTCCATAAGACACATGCATGCCAGAAAGTAGAAAATAAATTCTGCGAAAGTTCAGGGTTTGCCGTATCAGTGATATTTCTACGAGGTTCACTGGTCTGAGGCATGTCAAGATATGCTTTCTAAAGGAAAAAACAAGTTGTTACTCCTTGTACTGCTCACTGTGAAGAAAGAGGCACACTGCTTGGTGGGCCTCTTTGGATTTCAGATGCAAACATATCCTATATTTGAGTGTGCAGTTCCAACACATTTATCAAGTAATCCATAAGACTACTTCATGGCTTCTGGTTGGGTTTGGCCATTGGAGAATCTGGGAGGAGATTGGAAGAGGTTCCTCGCTGAAGGCTGCCTTGGTCTGACTGTGCTCCTCTCAAGTTAGCCTCTTCTATGCCATTTGTTCCTTCTGATAACTGCACCCGCCCCTTATTCCTTCAGCTTAGAAATACTACCAGCTCCCTTCACTATTACTATGCTACTTTTTGTGGATCCTTTATAACCACATCTCTGTAAACAGCCCTTTTTTGAATAGACATTCATCAAAGTATCCTAATCTGAGAGTACAGTCTGTTCCCTAATCGCACATTGAGACTGACACACTTGGGAAATGGGTTTTTGCTTATGTGCTATACCGTCTGGGGCAATATAGAATAATGGTTAAGAGCTTGGGTTCCGGAGTCAAATTAACCTGTGTTTGAATCACAGAGCCACCATGTACTAACCTGTGTGATTTTGGGCAATGTCTTTCACCTTTAACATCAATTTCCTCATCTGCAAAACGAGAATAATAATTGAATATATGTCACAGATTGTTGTGTGGATTAAATGAGACTATGTATACTTACACATACACACACATCTAAGTATATATGTGTATATATACATAGAGAGAGAGTATGCCTGGGATAGTGCCCAGCATGGCCTAAGCATAGGAATTCAATAAATATTATTCTTCTTATTCTGATTGTAGCTCATAGCACCCACAAAGGTGGGAAATACAGTTTGAAAATTCATTAATTAGGGTTCTGTTTACAATTGTATTGTTAACTCTAATTTCTTGCTTGAAATAGTCTCCTGACTTCATTATAGTAATTATTGCCTGTCAGTAAACGATGGGTTTAAATTTCTGCACATACGCTAAAATTTCACGCATCTTGCACTTCACAGTAGGAACCCAGTTTTAGTCAACACTTTCTTGTTCTGACATCTGCACTCAATGCATAGGGTCTTACTTAAGCAAAGACATAATTATCCATCAAAAATAAAAGTAAACAGGATTGTGTATCTCAAATTCATGACCATACACCCTTACAGGGAACATTCTCATATCCTCTGTATTAGACTGTCAGCAAGGCGGCACGTTATGGCACCAAACAAGGAACTAGAACCCCAAGAAACTGAGGCAGGGCTGGGGGTGAAGGGAAGGATCCAGGCAGAGGAACTTACCAGGCCTAAGAAACTACACAGGGGCCAGAGGTCAGGACAAATTTGAAGTCATGCGTCCAGGACTCACATCTTAGAGGCCATGAAGATCATGCAAGCAGGAGTCAGGGAATATATTTCATATTCAAGAAATATCTATTCAATACCTACTATGTACAAGAAGTCGTACCAGGCAGTGAGTTAGGCAGATACATGGGACATAAAAAATAAAGATAAGACAGAGCTCCAAGTCTAGGCAAACATCCTGAAACGAAGACATTTATAGGAAAAAGCAAGAGTCCAAGTATCCAGGCAAGAAATTGGGGTAGGAGACATGCAGTCCTAATAACAAAGATCTGGATATCCGAAGTCAAGTCTTCCTTTCTAATGGAACTTCTTTTATGCTTCCTTCAGGCCAGGTTCCACTTCCCAGGAATGGTCACCCTCTAGCTCACAAATGAAATAAGGTTAACAGTTGCAGACGATTGGAAGGAAGAATGAAGCTGAAATGAGAGAGAGAAGTAAATCCTAGCACACATGCATAAAATGTGCAAGTAAAAAAAGTTCATGAGTCCTCTTCAGTCCTGCCCATAAGCCAAACATTTTTGTTGCTTGTCTGTTTACATTTCCCACAGTACATTATTCATAGAGTGGAATACTCTAAGCCTGATAAAAATCAGATGGCCTTCTCATCACCAATAAAGGGAAGAGAGAAATATATGCACTGAGCTTCTGAGGCTGCAAAGGGAAATTCTGGACATTGTGCCCATAAAACTAGGGGTAAGAATCCAAACAAGATAGAGGAAAACAGGGACAGTCTGTGAGAGGGAGAAAACAACAACAAAAACAAAACAGAAAATGAAACAAACCAAAGACGAAGTGAGGCTTGGATTATGTGGTAACCACTCAGCCCATCATTCTATGATTATCCCAAGAAAACCTGGGTTGTGGGAAGAGATGGGGTGGGAAGAGATAAAAAGAGATAGCCAGATCCTACAATAAGCTGTCATAATGTTTAAAGGTACAGGCTGGCCTTCTGAAAATTCCAACACATAAAACTGAAATTGCTAGACCAAAAGCGGGACGTTACTATCCAAATTGCAAAAGAATCCTACTCTTTCTCCAAGATAAGGGCTTTCCCAAATAAACGTAATGAGCTAATCATTTACATCTAAACATTTGGCAAAAAACAAAGCTTACTACTTACTTATATTTTATCAGTAAATGATAACCATGTATTTTAGATTATATGATTTTCAAAGTAAATTTGTCCTTGCCTACACAATTCTACCAGGTACCCTTGAATAGTCAGGGGTTGACACATGACTTTGGCTGGGTTCACCCAGAAGCCAACCCAGAGGCAAGAATGTGAGTGTAAGTGGATGATTTGGGAGGTGCTCCTAGGAACAGCTGGAAGGAACATAGGAAATTGTGGCAGGAAAGGGAAGGAAGCTGACAGAGGGTGCATTATCAATCACCACTGTGAGTAATTGGGACTCAATCCCATTAGAGAACTCAGAGAGTTAGTGTAGAACATATCTCAGACTTACCCCAACAGAGAACCAAGGGAGCTGGGGAATTTACCCATCAATTCCCCAACAGCCCTTGGTTGAAGGCTGCTTCCTTGGGTCTGGAGGGTATGTTAACTCCCCAACATAGGTCACACAAGTTGCAGAGACCAGAGGAAGCGTGAAGGCAATGAGTCACAGCTGCCTGCAGTTCGAAACTCTCAAGAGGGTATAACCAGAAATGATGAGTGCCCAGGATACATAAGGGGAGCACCGACGGTGTCCGATGCAATGAACAACTTCCTCCAGCTACCTGAAGGATGGTGGAATAGCTTAAATGGCATTTCAAGGCACCTTTCAAACCTGGAATTGTTTTTTACTATTCAGTAAAACCTGTGAGAGCTGGAACTTGAAGGGAAGGCTTTGTATTTCCGGGTCTCAGTAACTTTCTGCCTCTGACAGGGTTCAGTGTTACCACTTCTCTATCGATTGTTTCAGTGGGAAATATTTGAATTTTCCATCTCTGAACGCTTTCCACCTTTCACAGGTTCCGGCTTTTGCAGGTTTTACTATATAAGGAGAATATGCAAAATTGTTATAACTACATACAATATGCAAATACACATGCAAACACTAATGACAGAACTTGAAATTAATGTAAGTTTCAAGAAGGGAAGGATCCCAGGTATCTTTTTAACTTACGCCCCACATTCCCCCTGTGCCCAGTACTGTGTCTGGCACATAGAAGGCATTCTAATCAATAAACATTTGTTGAATAAATGAATAAACAGAGAATCATAATTAAAAAGTTATTCAGTTTAGTTCATGTTCACACTTCTCTGGTCGTCTTTTTATCTCCAACCTTTTGTTTATTTTAACCAAAATCTCTTTTCTAGCAGAGGTCAGCTAACACTTCACAGAATCACGATTTTCAATAAGGGAAAGAGTTTCTCTTTAAGCTAACAAATGACTTTGTTGTATAACAGCATGACAGACAGGTCCTTAATGAATTTGCTAATAGTTCTTCCTTGTGTATGGTCATTAACTCAGGCTGAATCTTTAGCCGTAACAAGATGTGTGCCTATATCTATGCCACGTTCAGCTGTATTTGCATACGTATAAATAAACGGAGACCATGCAAATGGGTTGATTTTATCTGTATCAATTTTCTTTTATGGTACACTCCCAAGTTTTGACAATTGGTTTAGAACAATTTAGCTGCAAGCACTTAAAATATTCTTCAGCGCGGGGAAGTAATATTATGCCTTTCCACAGGCTGCAGGAAGAAAGTTCACAAGAAAATTAGGGCAATTTTGCATGGCAACTTGTGTATTTACATATCAACAATCCATTTAATGAAGAACACCAAAAAATAGCAGATCCAGTAGGTCCAGAAGCTGCAAACACAGCACATCCTGCCAAATTCAAAACAATAGTGGTTGAGCAAGCCTGGCCCTGTATTCTAATGTCAGAAAAATCTGATTTAAAAAAAAAAAAAAACCTCATGGTTTGCCTTCTCAGAACTAGGAGGAAAGAACTGTGTGCTGATCACATAGAATGGGGTCCTTATCTCCAAATCTCAGCTATCCAAGTGAACTCACTTCTCTTCCAACTTCCTTTCCTGGGCCTGACAGTGAGTCCATTAGTCATCAGAGACCGAGTGCCCACAGTGACCTGTACACTGAACTAAGCATTATTGAGGGGAAACACAAAAAACAAGGCCCAGTCCCTGCTCTCGAAGAGTTACGACCTGGTTACTTATATAGGACAAAGTTTTTAAAATAAAAATAACCCTTAAAACTGCATACAGAGCAGTATCAAGCTGTGTCATTTGAGAGTAGGGAGAGGAAGAGCGAAAAGGATTGTGGTTGAAATCTAAAACCCCATAAACTGGGTGGAGGGGAAAACAAACACTTATTAATACGCCTTAAAATAGTTATACTAGACAAGGGGTTGCAAACCAGTTGTCTCACCTGGAAGCAGTCTGTAGACTATCTGACCAGCCCGGTGTATTTTAAAATTGTGTATTTGAATGCCTACAGGCTCTCCACACCCTATTCATATCACCCCTGATAGTTTCAAACATTTACAGTTGCTTACGGCCTGGCCAGAAACCCTGGTAGTGTACTGGCTAAGCACCACAGCTGCTAACAAAAAGGTTGGCAGTGTGAATCCACCAGGCGCTCCTTGGAAACTCTATGGGGCAGCTCTACTCTGTCCTATAGGGTCGCTATGAGTCGTAATCGACTCGATGGCAACGGGTTTTTTTTGTTTTTGTTTTTTGGTACAGCCTGGCCAGTGAAGACATTTTATGAGGCACTGGTGGTTCAGTGGTAGAATTCTCGCCTTCCACGTGGGAAATCCTGGTGGGTTCCATTCCTGGCCAATACACACCTCATACTCAGCCAACGACAGCCATCTGTCAGTGGAGGCTTGTCTGTTGCTGTGTTACTGAACAGGTTTCAGTTGAGCTTCCAGACCACGACTGACTAGGAAGAAAGGCCTGGTGATCTACTTCTGAAAATCAGCCAATGAAAATCTTGAGGATAACAATGGTCTGATGTGCAACAGATCACTGCGATGGTGTAGGAACAGGCAGTGTTTCACGCCATTTTGCATGGGGTAACTATGAGTGGGGGGCTGATTCAAAGGTAGTTAACAAGAACAACAACTTAGAGGCACCCCTTTGAGACTTGGAAATATGGTTTTGGACTTTCCTACTATAAGTGTGGTCCCTGGACGAGCAGCATCAGCATCACTGGAGAGCTTGTAGGACACGCAGAACCTCGAGTCCCACCCCAGGCCAACTGAATGAGAACTGGAACTTTAACAAGAAATCCTGTTGATTCCTATGCACAGTAAAGATTGAGAGGCACTGGTTTAGAGCACATCAAAGAAATCTCTCCTAAAAAATAAGGACCGTGTTACCCACCATGTGATAGGACCGGCTAAAACTAAAATCAGCTTAAAAAAAATTTGAGATCAGAATCTCACTTATATGAAATAAGCAAATAGAAACCAAAGATTATTAGTGGGTACCAAGGATATATGGAGCCCTGGTGGTGCAGTGGTTAAGACATCAGCTGCTAACCAAAAGGTTGGCAGTTCAAATCTATCAGCTGCTCTGGATGGAAGGGGAGACTTTGCTTAGGGAGCACTGAATTTCCATTAATGATGGTGAAATAATTGGGAAATGGATAACATGAAGGTTCTAATCAATGCCACCAAATTATACATGTAGAAATTGTTGAATTGTTAAGGTTTTCTTGAGTATATTTTCACCGCGAAAAAAAAAAATAGTGATCAGGTGAGCTCAACACAAAGAAAATGTATCCTTTAAAGTAGTGGCTCTTAAATGTCAGTGTTCATCAGAATTACCTGAACCGATTGCAGATTCTCAGGCCGTACCCCAGTGGAAATTCTGGATGAGGAGAATTGGGGTGGGGACTAGAAGCACATCTTTCAAACAAGCACACACAGGTGATGCTGATGCAGGTGGTCCCCAGAATACATTTTGTCTTAGGCAGAGTTTCAAGTAGCCTGGGCCTCCCCCCAAAACATGGACTGTTCCTTAGAACTTTCTAGCCCAGGGACTCTGAGGACTCCAGCGAAACAGCTGCACCCCATGCTCCTCAAGCAAAAAGGGCTGGACAGTGTCAAGGGACAGTTGTTACTGTCAGAGTGTGGCGGCCAAAGCAGCCTGGCCCATACCCCTTCTCCCAGGTGCCCATGTCAGGTGAGCAGACATTTTGTCTCACTCTCCACTCAAGACCCCTGCCTGGACATCACCTCCAAACCTCATCTGAAAACACAATTGCTGTAGGGGCTGAATTCATGGCTGAGACCAATCAGAGACCATGGCCTGGGTAATGGTGTTGTCAGTTTACCCTGGGCTTTGTACCCTTTGGAAACCGCAACTCAGGCACACAAACTCCAGTTATAAACCCTGGGTCCCTCCCACCATTTCCAGTCCAGCTGCTGCGCCCCAGGGCTCACAACCCTCCCCTGTACCCCAGCCTTGATATCGTGCCATAGTCCCCATCCCATAGCATCAGAAAAGGTCACATCTATTGGGGTTGGGAGCAATGAGCAAGATAGCCACAGGAAGAGATGGAGGAAAAGAACTTCCCAAGAAGAACAAAGGCACAAATAAAACCAACCAAACCAACCAACCCGTTGCCATCACGTTGATTCTGACACATAGCGATCCTATAGGACAGAATAGAACTGCCCTAAAGGGTTTCCAAGGAGCGGCTGGTGGATTCAAACTACCAGCCTTTTGATTATCAACTGAGCTCTTACCCACTGCGCCACCAGGACTTACAAAGGCACAAATACCATAGAATATTTATTTTCAAATTTTACTATATACCGTCTGGGAAGCTGGTTAAAATGAGGATTTGGGGAGCTTCCCATTCAGATTCAGTAGATGTGAGGTGGGGCCCAGGAATCTGCATTTTAACCATGACTTTAGCTGATTTGGATATGGGATGATGTTGGTAGTCGCAGCGGAGTGTATTCCGGCTCGTGGGGACCCCACGTGTGTCAGAGCAGAACCGTGCTCCATAGAATTTTCAGTGACTGATTCTTCAGAGGGAGAGCACCATGCCTTTCTTCCGAGATGCCTCTGGGCGGACTCAAACTTGGAGCCTTTAGGTTAGTAGCCAAGTGCTTAACCATCTTGCACCACCCAGGGAACCATGGATATAGGATAAGTGTAATCAAAGGACCACACCTTGAGAGACACTATCTGGATCTACTGCTTTGGTGGCACTACCCGTCCTGCTCCAGCTTCACACAGATGTGACATTCCACCTCTGAGTTCTGGTTTAATTGCGACAACTGAGATCTTTCCCTGTGATGGAAAAGGGTGAATGAGCAGGGCTCTAAAATATTGTTTAAAATAAAGGATGGAAATTTCTTGGAGAGAGGCCCGAGATTGGGGGTTTCAGAGCCTGTAGCCCTTTATCCCAGATTTCCGACTTCTTTTCCTACATCTAAACATAGAACTTCCTATTAGTTATCTTCCTCCTCTGCAACAGCTTTCTAAGTTGCTTCTCCCATCTGAGTCTTTACTTTGTGCCAGGCAGAAAATCTCCATGTCGTCACCAGACCTTTCTTCAAGAACCCCTTGGTAATAGTTCTCAAATTTCTGTATGAACTGTCTAGGAACTTTTGCAAAAATGGAGATTCTTGGACCTGACTCCCCCCTCCATACACACACACACACACACACACACACACACACACACACACACACACAATTTTATTGTTGATTTTGCTTTTGTTTGTTGATTTGTGACGTAGGAGACCCTATGTGTTAGAGTAGAACTGCTCTATAGAGTTTTCTTAGCTGTAATCATTATGGAAGGGAGCCCTGGTAGCACACTGGTTAAGCGCTCTGCTGCTAACCAAAAGGTTGGCAGTTTGAACACACCCAATGGCTCTGTAGGAGAAAGGCCTGGCAATCTGCTTTCGTAAAGGTTACAGCCAAGAAAACCCTATGAGGCAGTTCTACGCTGTCACATGGGGTTGTTATGAATTGAAACCAATTAATCAGCACCTAACAAGTATAACAATCTTTATGGAAGCAGATCACCAGGCCTGTTTCTTTGGCAGTGCCCCTGAGTGGGTTCAAAGCCCCAGCCTTTTGGTTATCAGCCTAGTATAAACCATTTACGATACTCAGACACCTTCCCACACTCACAATTTTAATTTTGTAGATTTAGGGTAGGGCCCAAGAATTTGCATTGTAACAAGCTCCCCAAGTAATTCTGATACAAAGCCCAGGAATTCACAAAGGCCCTACCCCATAGTCCTTCTGCATTTTTCACTGGGAACTCAGGAAACACCATTCGAAACTTTCAGATTCTGCAGTAGAAGGACAGGGGAGATGTTTAGGGCCTGAGAACCTTCCAGGGTTTAGAAAATCCCACAAGCTTGGAGGTTCCTGAGTAGGGGTGTAGTGTGATAAAAACACTGCAAGTGATTATTGGAGCAACTACATCCAGGTGAACACAGCCAGAGAGCAGAGGGGGTTAGAGACTCAGAAGAACAAAGCAGAAGGTGAGGTGCTATAGAGAAAGAAAATCAGTGGGTCCCCTAATAGAGCACCTCGGCGTTGCTTAGTTGTCTTTTTCCTTCAGGAACTTTAATGAGGGTGGAATCCTGAAAAATATGTCAGGAGAGAAATGACTAAGCCTTGCTTGGAAAAGGGGCAGGCAGATCTCAGGGACCAGCAACTTTCTGGGAAAGCAGGCCCAGTGGGCGCCGCCATGCTCCATTCGCCCTTGGCACTCTTAAATCCGAGTGTGAAAAGTTTTTAAAAAAAGAAAAGAAAGAAAGAAAGGACAAGCAAGGAGCAAAGCAGTAAATACACGCCGTGCCTAGGGGATTGGCAGGGGGGCTTGTGGGGAGAAACAGATGAGGCTTCAGAGCTGGAATCTTTTTTTTAATTGAGTAAGGAAATAATTCCATAGCACTAAGTGCCACATCACACCCGAGACTGAGCGGAGCAACCCGGCCCAATAACGCATGCCATATGGTGAGTTAGAAGCCAAGTGTGCCTGGTGCCCCCATCTCAGAGGAAACTCTACCTATCAGAAGCTGATAATTTTGCCGACCACCTGGGGTTCTGTCGCTGTAGCATCCCCTGGGACCTGAGACTGCACTGTTTCCCCCAGCAAGGGCTGCTGGATGCATCAAGCAGAGGTGGATTTCTCAAGCTACACGTCTCGGAGCAGCCAAGAATGATGCAGTCTGTCTGCTTAAATGGAAGAGCTTGCACTGATTTCAGCCTTCGGGATCAGAAATGCTACTTTATTAGCAACAGCCATTAAACCCGTGGCCGTCGAGTAGATTCCGAGTCATGGTGATCGGATGAGTGACAGAGTAGAACTGCTCCATGGGGCGTTCCCGGCTGTAACCTTTACAGAAGCGGATCACCAGGTCTTTCTTCAGTGGTACAACTGGCTGGGTTTGAACCACCAGCATTTAAGTTAGGAGTCGAGTGCAAACTCTTTGCACCACTCAGGGAACTAGTAACATGGAATTTCAGAGATATGCATGATGCCCCACTGATGTCCCTCATTGCAACTGTCGCAACTGTCGTGGGTTTTCTAGTATTACACTTCAGTAGATGAGGCGTCGAACCTTGCTCCAGATTTATCTTTCTATTCACACACACAAACTCGGACCCCATTATAAAACTCCCTTGTCCTGTGTGCAAGAAGCACAGGTGACGCAACGGTTAAGCCCTTGTCTGCTAACCCATAGATCAGCTGTTTGAACCCACCAGCAGCTCCATGGGAGAAAGATAAGGCAGTCTGTTTCTGTAAAATTACATCCTTGGAAACCCTATGTGGCAGCTCTACTTTGTCCTACAGGGTCGCAATGAGTTGGAATCCACTCCATGGCAATGGGTTTTTGTCCTGTGTGCCATTAAGTCAGGCGCACAGGTGAATGTTTGCTAATCCGATAAATGAGTCCAGCTCTTTTAGTAATCTAGTGCTGTTGTAACAGAAATACCACAAATGGGTGGCTTTAACAAACAGAAATTTATTTTCTCACAGTCCAAATTCAGGGTGCTGGTTCTAAGGGAAAGATTTCTCTCTCTCTTAGCTCTGGAGGAAGGTCCTTGTCTCTCTTTGAGCTTCTGCTCCTGGGGCATCTTCATGTGGCTTGTCATTTCTATTCCCCCATCTCTGTTGCTTTTGCTTGCTTTTGGATACCTGGTGGCGCAGTAGTTAACTGCTACAGCTGTTAACCAAAGGGTTGGCAGTTTGAATCCACCAGGCGCTCCTTGGAAACTCTATGGGGCAGTTCTACTCTGTCCTATAAGGTCGCTATGAGTCAGAATCCACTTGAAGGCACTGGGTTTGGTTTGGTTTTGGTATGTCCCAAAAAAGATTCCTTTAAGACACACCCTACACTAATCCTGCCTCATTAACATAACAAAGACAACCATTTCCCAAATGAGATTGTAACCACAGGCAGGAAGGTCAAGATTTACAACACATATTCTTGGGGGACACAATTCAATCCAAAACACCAGCCTAACATGTTAGTGAGCACCAATGGCCTAATGATCACACATAGCAGACAGTCGTCAAATTGAGCTAGGCTAGGATAGCAGCTCTAGCTCCTATTAGCTGCTCACTGAGTTGGCCTTGAGTGAGTCATTTAACCCGTGTGCCTCCATTTCATCATCTGTACACCAAGGAATTCATAATATAGATCTCCCAGGGTTTGAGAGTGTTAAATGAGATAATGTACGTCTAATATTTAGCACAAAACCCACCACACGGTCATTTTGATGTTGCTGCTGAAGCCCTTCCTCCTCTCAAGTCCTCTGCAGCTCAGCGGGGAACTTCTAGAGACAGCTTTAGCAAGGGCAATGCTGGATATCAAGAGGAGGCAGGTAAGGGCAGGTGAGCCCGGGATCTTGTTTCTTCCAGTATACCCAGGGCACACATCATCAGAAATCCTGGATCTGTCCTCAGTGGTGGCTTGGACCATGCCTCTTCATGCTTCAATCTCGTGATGCACAAGATGGGACTGTACTGGGGCCAACTGGTCTCTTTCATATGAAAAGAAAGACGAGGGGTCTAAAGACAAGGTGGGACTGCTCTGGTCCTTTGTATTACTCAGTGTGCTATTTTTGGCACTCTGTCCTCACAGTATGTCTATGTTTTTCATTCCTTGCCAGAACCAAATTCCAATTAGGGGTTCATCAACAGTAGGAATTCTGCTGCCGAGAATAAAAAATTGTGACATGTTTGTTTTAAAGCTGATTTTGACTTAATAAACCATCTGTTGAGGATAAACTGGTACCTTACAAAGGATTCTTCTGTAGGTAAACCAGAAAGTTGAAAGGTCCAAACCAGTGTCTTCCTATAGACAACCCTTATGCTAATGGTAGAGTATACGATTTTAACATTTTAGGCTTCATGTACAACAGCTGATCAGATATCTAATTAAACTTCTACTCTGGGCAATTGGGAAATGCCCTGAGCCTCATCTATCAGAGTTAAAAACTGGGGGAGACTAGTGGAAGATGAGCTATCTGCATGCGCAACATGAATGAACAAGCTAACTATAACCACACAGGGACCAGAACTAAAGAGTGCATGAGAAGGGATCCTATCTTCCAGAAAAAAGACACTACACCCTTAAGGTGAAGTGATCAGTGGCCTTTTCAGGCAAAACCTGAGTATCACAGGGTAAGTAGGGCATAAACCAAAACCAAAACCAAAACCAAAACCAAACCAGTTAGCATGCTGTTGACTTGGACTCGCGGCAACCACGTGTGTTTCAGAGTAGAACTGTGCTGTACACTGTTTTAAATGGCTGGTTTTTTTGGAAGTAGATCACCAGGTCTTTTTTCCAAGGTACCTCTGGGTGAATTTGAAATGCCAATCTTTCAGTCAGTGGCCAAGCACTTAACTGTTTGCATCACCAAGGGACTCCTACATAGGGCATGTTGTTGTCCTTATTTGCTGTTCAGTTGATTCAGACTCATGGTGACCCCATGTGTGTAGAGCAGAGCTGCTCCATAGGGTTTTCAGGGCTGTGATGTTTCTGAAGTAGATCTCTAGGCCTGTCTTACAAGATACCTCTGGGTGAGTTTGTACCACCAATTTTTTGACTACTAGTAAAGCATCGAAGGTGCTTATTTATCTAAACAGTATACTAACAAGTCTTCAGTGGGTATTTCCTGAAGCTACATCTCCCCCACCATCACCATTCTAGTCATAGACTCAGTTTATCAAAATTAAATAAATCTGATCAACTTAAACAACACTAATGAGACAGAGGCTGTGTCATCTGCATAACACAGATTGTTAGTCTTCCTCCAATCCTGATGCCAAATTCTACTTCATATAATCCAGTTTCTCAGATTATTTGCTCAGCATACAGATTGAGTAAGTATGGTGAAAGGATACAACCTTGACACACACCTTTCCTAACTTTAAACCATGTATTATCCCCTTGTTCTGATCAAAAGACTATCTCTTGGTCTATGTAAAGGTTCTCCATGAGCACAATTAAGTGATCTGGAATTCTCATTCTTCGCAATGTTATCCATAATTGGTTATGATACAGAGTCGAATGACTCTGCATAGTCAATAAAACATGGGCAAACATCTTTCTAGTATTCTCTGCTTTTAGCCAGGATCCATCTGACATCAGCAATGATAACCCTCATTCCTGTCCTCTTCTAAATCTGGCTTTGAATTTCTGGCAGTTCCCTGTTGATGTACTGCTGCAGCCACTTTTGAATGAACTTCAGCAAAATGTTACTTGCATGTTATATTAATGAAGTTTTTCGATAATTTCCACATTTGGTGGGATCATCTATTTTTGGAATAGGCATAAATATGGATTTCTTGCTGAAAGCAAAGAGGACTTGAAGCACTTACTGATGAAGATCAAAGACCACAGCCTTCAGTATGGATTACACAACATAAAGAAAACAGAAATTCTCACAACTGGACCAATAAGCAACATCATGATAAATGCAGAAAAGATTGAAGTTGTCAAGGATTTCATTTTACCTGGATGCACAATCAACAGCCATGGAAGCAGCAGTCAAGAAATCAAAAGACGCATTGCATTGGGAAAATCTGCTGCAAAAGACCTCTTTAAATGTTAAAAAGATAAGATGTCACCTTGAGAACTAAAGTGCGCCTGACTCAAGCCACGGTGTTTTCAATCACCTAACATGCATGCAAAAGCTGAACAATGAATAAGGAAGACCGAAGAAGAATTGATGCCTTTGAGTTATGGTGCTGGCGAAGAATATTGAATACACCACGGACTACAAAAAGAACGAACAAATCTATCTTGGAAGAAGAACAGCCAAAATGCTCTTTGGAAGCAAAGATGGTGAAACTACATCTCACATGCTTTGGACATGTTATCAGGAGGGACCAGTCCCTGGAGGACACCATGCTTAGTAAAGTAGAAGGTCAGCCAAAAACAGGAAGCCCCTCAAGTAGAAGAATTGATACAGTTGCTCCAACAATGGGCTCAAGCATAACAACGATTGTGAGGATGGCAGAGGACTGGGCACTGTTTTGTTCTGTTGTACATAGGGTCGCTATGAGTCAGAACCAACTCGATGGCACCTAACAACAATGAGAGAGAAAGCAGTGATGCAGATACACTTAGTTTTACCATATCAGGACCTATTGCTCCTATAGCCATGGCACTCAGGTAGCTAGGTTAATTAATTTGAATGAAATCAGGGACCAAACTGGCAGAAGCTATAAAAATATTATCGACATACGGCAAACCCCTAACCATAAAAGTCAACATCCCTGCTTCAGCCTCTTTCAGAGAAAAAGAGAGCCTTTCACAAAGTTTTTATGACCCCCACTTCCTCAGTCCCCTTCCTCTAAATCTATCCACCTCCCAAACACAACACATATGTGACCAAGGGGTGGTGGGTATAGGCAATATCAAGAGAGATTATATAAATTAATTTGGTGTTAGAACCTTCAATTTCTATCCTTGGTTGTCTCTGATACTCTCTGTTCCAATGTCTTATCTCATCCTTTGATCTTCAAACCAAGCAATGACAGGACTCCTTGGCACCCATGCCAACCCTGAAAAATCCTAAATTCTACAGTTTTATGTATCAGAAAAGGGAAGCATAAATTCTTTGTCCACCTTTACCCTTATTGACAGGGGACCTATAACTGGGTCCAAGCCATGCCTGCGTGACACAGACATTCCAGCTTAATTAATTAGATGGGGAGGAAAGGAACAAAGGGAAGCCATTATATCGAGGGATGGTCATTCAAAGCCTTTCTGACTTCAATGACAATCAAGATTTAGCATAAACATAGGGAGGAAGCAAAATTTAAAAGGTTTCTGTGCCACCTTGCTAGTTCACTGTTAATTCTATTTTAATATTAGACTTCTGAATGAATAATATTATAATGACTATATAATTTCAGGATCCCTGGTGGTACAATGGTTAAGTGCTGGGCTGCCAATCAACAGGTCGGTGGTTCTAACCCACGGTTCTGCAGGACAAAAGACCTGGAAAATCTGCTTCCATAAAGATTAAAAAAAAAAAATACCCCAGTGCCATCGAGTTGATTTCGACCCATAGCGATCCTATAGGACAGAATAGAATTGTCCCATTGGTTTTCAAGGAGCAGCTGGTGGATTTGAACTGCCACTCTTTTGGTTAGCAGACGAGCTCTTAGCCACTGTGTGACTTGGGCTCTGTCTCGCAAAGATTACATCCTACAAAACCAGAGGGGGCAGTTATATCTGTCACATGTGGTTGCTATGTGTCCCAAATCAACTGGAAGGCATCAAACAACAACATACATAATTTATCTGTATAACTTCGACATGATACAATTGCAGCTTTTAGGAAAATCATACCTCGGCTTTTGCTTCCTAACTTATCAGTAACAGAAATGGTGGGTATTCTAGGAAAAGGAAGAAAGGACACTGGTACAGGTTTTCTATTATCCATGACATAGGCCCCATTGTGGTACCCCACCAAAAAGAAAGAAAGAAAAAAAAAAAAGTGGCCCAAATCCCATCATGTCTCAGCAGGTATCTTGTTGACCCAGCCTCAAAAGCAAATGACAACTGAAAATCTCATGCTTTCTTAGAGTGATCGAGCCAACGTTCATTTTGCCCAATCCAAGAGCATGAGATGTCAACAGCCAGGTCCATGTGGCACCTCTCACTGTCACCACATCTTAAACGCTCATCAAAGATTCTATAAACCTCTTTGATACTCAGGCCCAAGCCATCATGTTGTGAGCTGGTTGAGGCTTCCTTTGTTAGCCACAATTCTCCTAAAAAGGCTTTCCGTATTGGGCTTTCAGCATGTCCAAACCAAACCAAACCCACTGCCCTTGAGTTGATTTCGATTCATAACGACCCTGTATGACAGAGTAGAACTTCCCTACAGGGTTTCCAAGGCCAAAAATCTTTATGGAAGCAAACTGCCACATCTTTCTCCCGTGGAGTGGCTGGTGGGTTCAAACCGCCAAACTTTGGGTTAGGAGCCAAGTGCTTAACCACTGTGCCACCAGGGCTACTTTTTCAGCATGTAGACATAAACAAAAGCAAGGCCCAATTGTAGCTAGCTGTGCCATCCCTCTTCTCCCAACCACTGAAAACGAATGAGCCATTGGCAGAAGTTCCATCTCTAGCTTTGGCAACCCACTGTGTGCGCCAGGGCTTTAAATGGGTTTGGTCTGGTTCGAACTCTTGGTGAGAATTTGCATTTCTACCCCAGATACACTGAACCAGAATCTACAATTTAACTAGATCCCCAGGTGATTCTAGTGTATAATAAATTTTGAAAACCACTGCTCTACCAGTGGAAACCCTGGTGGTGTAGTGGTTAAGAGCTACGGCTGTTAACTAAAAGGTCCGCAGTTCAAATCCACCAGGTGCTCCTTGGAAACTCTATGGGGCAGTTCTACTCTGCCCTATAGGGTCGCTATGAGTTGGTAATCGACTTGATGGCAGTGAGTTTTTTGAGGGGCTCTACCAGTGGTTCTCAGAACTGGTTCCTAATCAGCAGTATTAGCATCGCCTAGGAACTTGTTAGAAATGCAAATTCTCAGTGGGATTAGAACCTGAATGAAGCCTTGTTGTGTGCCAATTACCATGATCACAACACTCAAAGGCTCAGCTGCCCAGAAAAGGGAGCCAGGCTGAGGCAGTTCCTCTTACCTGCTTTTCACCAGGTGTGATCTCTATGGGCCCATCCATGATCACATATGAGGCCAGGGATTCTGTTCTTGCCAAAGCCCAAGAGAGACAGTGGTATCCATCAGCAATCTAAGAGCTATTAATCTCAGGACTTTCCTTTCAGTCTGAAGAATGCCCCTTCACTGGTTCCTGTTATTAACATACCAGGGCAACACAAAGATTTCACTTTTGGATTTCTTTATCTTTTCCAGCCTGCTCTGTGCCTCTCATCTGCTGGGCTGGTATAGAGAGGGGAGGGAGAGCAAGTTGTAAGAGGGAGGAGAGGATGGGGAAAGAAAGAAGCAGCAATGTTGGCTGTAACCTCTGCTTTATGAAACATAAGGAGCTCCCTCGAGCCTGTACCAATATCTGAAATTTCAAACAACATTCATTTCTTTGACTTCATTTCAATTCATCAGAGGTGTATGGGGTATCCACTTAACGTAAGGCGCTCTGCTAGATGTGGTCCACCCACAGCTTTAAGAAAATGGTGGTAAAGAGGGGAAATGAGAAATATGCAAAATGAACTAGGAAATAGACAAAACGAACTAGGAAGCACAAGAGCACATCATGGATACGCTAGTAGAAGAGCAAGGGAATAAGAGATGGGAGCATAGACACCTCGCGGGAGAGCACAGGGAGCCTCCCCTAGGAGTTCAGAGCACTGCTAAGTGGCGAGGTGTCAGGAAGCATGAGGGGAAGCACCTTCTCCAAGTTGTAAGACTTTAAAACCTGTCAATGTCATTTCCAGTCTGGCCTCAAATGGCAGCGGAGTAGACACTCATGTTTATCACATGATTTGAGGAGCAAAGAACACCTCCTCACCCTAAAGTCCATCCCTGACCAGGAAACTGTAGAAACTGAAGTAGTCCACCTAGAGGTTGCTCTTCCAGAAGACTTGTCCCTGCATCCATATTCCTCCATAAAAGGATAAATAGAGAAAATCACCATCCACAATGCCAGGGGGGTCCTGGCAAAACCCAAGGGTGCCAGGCATCTAGGGGGTAGAGTTGAGAGGGGCTGCAGGGAGAAGATAAAAGCCAGACAGACCCACTCAGCCAAATAACCTCTGCAGGGAGCTGGTTAAGAGGAAGTCAGGCAGCCTTCACCTTGACTCCTGACCCTGTCATTTAATTTTGGACATCAATTTCCTCATCTGTGCAACAGGCATAATGATGCCTACTTCACAGGGAGGCTGTGGGGCTTAAATGAGATAATGCTTGTATAGTATTGAAAGGCCTAAACAAAAAAAAAATTGTTGTTGAGTTGATTCTGACTCATAATGACCCCAAGTGTGTTAGCGTAGAACTGTCCTCCATAGGGTTTTCATGGCTGTGATCTTTTGGAAGTAGGTTGCCAGGCCATTCTTCTGAGGCTCTTCTGGGTGGGTTCAAACCTCCAAACTTTCAGTTAGTAGCAGAGTGCTTAACTGGTTGCATCACCAAGGGACACCCTACTAGAAGACAGTGCATGCTTGAGAAATATGTCACAACTCTGTCTATTGTTGGCCCTGACAGTAAAAACCCACTGACGGTAAAGAGATACGTTAATGAGGAAAAAATACTTAAACTACTGTGCACCTACTTGGGACTCAGGGGTGGAAGAGGAG
Source organism: Elephas maximus indicus (assembly GCF_024166365.1). Lineage (NCBI taxonomy): Eukaryota > Metazoa > Chordata > Mammalia > Proboscidea > Elephantidae > Elephas > Elephas maximus. The sequence goes on along the minus strand of NC_064846.1, from coordinate 27,466,199 downwards.
TGGAGATGTGAAAGGGAGAAATACAAGCTGATCTATCAAAATAGGGAGGCTGTTTAAAAAAAAAGTTCTAGAGGATAATTCTGGTAGGAGCCTGGGCCTATAGGGCAAAACAAAAGCCTGAGTGGGAGCAGTTGGAGTGTGTCTGGCAGGAGGAGGACTCAGGCAGTGGTCAGAGTTGACTGACTGAGGTGGCACGGAGCCGTATCTCCTACCTCCAGGTGTTTGTCAGTGATGGCGAATCAGGTTAGAACTTTCAGGAATGGGGTCACACAATGAACATGAATTGAAGTGAGACTGTTGTGTACGTGTGCAGAGGGGCTTCTGGGGTTGCAGGGGTGGAGCCTGTGATTGCAGGCTCTAGTGTGCATTTGGAGATTTGCAGCAGGGTGAAAGGGTAGAAGGGCTAGGGAAGTTGGGAGGGGTGGGACTCTAGATTTGTCCATAATAAAAGGCAGCACCTCTCTTCCTTTCTGTCCCTTTTAACTCTCCTTACTTCTCTTTATGTTTTCGCAATGCTGTCTCTTGGTTAGTCACATGGCAGTATTGATGCCTTTATTAGAGAAGTTTCACACGATGCCGTGCCTTTGAATTCCCAAATGAGATGACTTGGTTGGCAAGCTCTGTGTGATGGTCATCATAAAATTCACAACACAAGGTGTAACTAAGAGCTTCAGGCAAGAGAAAGTCTTTTGAAGCAAACAAACAAAACTCCACACAGGCGAATATAGAAAGCGAGCAGATCTGGAAGCATTAGAAAAAATAGCACAGTGTTTCTGAGGTGGAGCGAGGGTGTACAGGTGCTGGGGGTAAAGTCAGGGGTGATGGTCTCCAGCTTCCATCCTACCACACACCTCACTGCCTTATTACCTTCCTTCCTCTTTCCTCCTCACACTTGTGTTAATTAGTTAGTGCTGCCGTGTTAGACCATGCAACTTCATGCCTTAAACTTCCCAACTAGATGACCTTCTGTGGTGGCCTCCAACAGAAAAGCCTAAGCCAAACTATGCCCAGGGGCAACTCCACTAGCATTGAACCTAGAGAGAGGCAGAAGGGCCACCCTGGACCAGATGCTGTGGGAAAGAGAGATTCTAACCTAAAGGAAGAAGTAGGACTGGATGTTTGGCAACAAGATATAATGCTTCTGGATAAAACCTGAATTTTCTGGCTCTGGAGAAGACACACTGGTCTCTGAAAGAGAAGGTCTAGGGAATCCACACCTCTCTTATAGAAGTCTCTCCCCTCTTATCTACGGGAACAGGATAGAAAATATTTGCTCTGCTCTCTGGCTTCTCTTTCTTCGGTGCTTATTACTTTATAATCGTACTCTCCTTCATAATTGAAGGCTAACCTTTTCAGTAAGAACAGAATACAAGCCCATAGCTATTCCAATTTCTAATTGTTTTCTATCAGTGCATGTTATTAAGATCCCAGGTCTTTTTGCTAAGCTATTTTGAAGATGAAGCACTAATCATTTGGTCGTGCAGTCGCATGATTGTTACAGGCTTTGTGGCTTTTGCGAGATATTCAAACTATCACATGTTGAAATATGACAAAGAAGATGCCGTGGCTCAACCACAAAGAAAGGAGTGGGGACGGGGACGAGATAGGCAGACAGCAAAAGGAACAGAAAAAGCAGGGATAGAATGAGGTGGGAGGGATGAAAGAGGGAGAGAAGAGAGATTGATTCAGGGAGATAAGCTTCAGCAGATTCATGCACCCAGTTTCCTAAGTCAGCAGGGTCAATTTAGAATTGATCTGGGAGACAGAAAGTTTGAATGCCTTCTATACTTGTTCCTGCTCCCCACCGGCACACTATATTTTGACGATTGGTCTTTGGCACATGACTAGAAAACGCATAACTGCGAAGGCAGAAAGCACTGCACATATTAAACAGTGGTTGGTGCAAAACACAATTAGTCTAACAGCGATCTGCATTTGGTCCATTTCAACCCACCGGACTGCTGGATAATGGGAATTGGAGCCTGAATGTCTAGGCTGGAGCAGAATACACCCCCTGGATTTTTTTATTTTCTTTTTGAATCTCTGTTTATCAAGCTCCCTGAGTGATGCGAAAATCTATACAGCAGAGACAGTATCAACATTTTTTTTTTTTTTTGTAAAAGAAAATGCACTTTTTTTCAGGTAGCTCATCCTCTAGGCTGCAGATGGAACACATTTTTTTTTTATAAGTCTAAGCATTAATTAGAGAGATAAAGAAACGTATCTCCCTTTGTTCGAAAGGAGAATTCTATTGAGCCTTTGACAATGAAGCTGCTTAAGGGACAGCCTGAGTTGCTGTTTACGCATGGAGCTTCTGTAGGAGGGAGATAAAGAGCTCACTTGTGGAGGACTCTGGCTTTGTGCCATCTTCTCGCTGCGTCCTCTGGACTCCAGTGGGAAGTTGAGTGCTGAAAAGTAAATAAAAGGCCTGCAAAGGCCAAGACGAAGCCTGTGACTCGAAGCCACAAACCAGACAGCTCCATTGGGGTACCTAATTGCCTCGGAAAGTGTTTGTGAGGTTTTGTTCCTGTTTGAGGCCCTGCTGTTTCCCCGAGCATCAGCTGACAGATTATGGGGAGCTTACAAAGCCAGGCCACTCAGGAACCCGGCCAAGATGGACTTTTCATAGGCACAGAAGGCTCTATGAGGCCACACTAATAGTTTATCAGCTGTGTTTGGGGGGTGCTGTCCACAGGCAGTCTGCTTTAAAAAGACGCTGTGGGAACAGGGGAGAAGAGGAAAACAGCAGCACCCCCAAGGCTACCTCCTCTGGGTATTGAGTGTAGACCTTTGAGAACAATGTATATCTCCCTACATCATGCCAAGTGCCAACCTAAGGTAGCTCCCGGCTATAACTCCAAGTCCCTTCCCTGAACAGAGTGGCCATCTGAGCCACTCAATTATGGTCTTTGCTGCCCATAAGGTCACTCGAACACCCCCTCACTGGATCCTGCGGCCTTACTCTTTTTGGACTTTAAAAAAAAAAACTTGTAATTGAGGCATAATATACCTACAGAAAAATGCAAACATTGTAAGAAGAATGAATTTTTCATAAACTAAACACATACATAGAACTGACACACAGATCAAAAAATAAAAACATTGACCGCACCCCAAAAGCTCCCCAGCTCCATATCAGTTACTATCATACAGGGTAACAACTATGCTGAATTCTACCAGCATAAATTAGTCTCATCTGTTTTTGTGCTTTATAAAAATTGCATCCTACAGTGTATACCCTTTTGTGTCTAGTTTCTTTTGTTCATTATGTTTTAGAAGCTCATCCACAAGGTTGAATATAGTTTTAGCATGTCCATCCTCATTTTTATATATTATATGTTCACCCAAAGTAATGCCAATTTATTTATTCATTCAGCTATTGAGGGGAATTTCAGTAGTTTCCTGTTTTTAGCTGTCACAATAGGGCTGCTATGAACATTCTAGCACATGTATTTTGGTGAACATATGTATGTTCTGATAGGCTTCTGCTTCCCCATCTCTGCCTGGCTGAAAGCTCTTCCTGATCCCAAATATTACCAGCCAGCAGCTGACAGGACTAATTATTGTGATTTGAAATGCCAAGGGTGGCAGACAGAAGCTGGGGTGACCCCATGTTCAAACCCTGGCAAAATCTCCCACGCTTGAGTATGGATGAGACTTGTGATTTGCTTCTAAACAATAGAATATGTATGATAAAGGTGATGGGATGTCACTGCTGTGATTAGGTTTCTGATATATAGCAGTGCTGAGGGGATCTCACACACACACACACACATACATGTGCCTATGGGCCTACTGATAGAGCAGGAACGCATACTATAGGGGAAAGAAATGGCTCTCTTTTCCCAGTTTTCATAAAGTGGGAATGACTATTTACAAGAAGAAAAAGGGCAAAGGGCACAAAAGCCAGGTTTCTTTAAAGAAAGGTTCCCAAAAACATATAGAAAGGTTCCCCAAAATCCTACTGCCATCCCATTGGCCTTATATGGCCACATCTAACAGTAATAATGTAGTTCTTTTTATGGTTGGTCATAAGTTCAATGAAAAATTGGTGGTTTTCTTACTATAGGAGAAGGATAGAATGGAAAAAGGGGGTAACTTTGCCTGTATGGCAAAGCCAAGGTTATGGTTTGAATCTGATGAGTGTAGCGATGCATTGGAAGCCCTTGGCTTTCTGGAGACCATTATTAAAACAAAAAGGGTTACTAAACTGAATGGGATCCTGGAAATTAGAGCCTACAGATTAACTTCTTCAGTATCCTATAAAGTACTATAATACATCCAATAATGTTCTATTCCTTCCCCTCACATCACATTGGTCACTAAATTATGTTCATTTTATCTTATTTCATTTCTTTGTTCTCCGTTGCCAGTGCCATGATCAGCTCCAATCTGGATTGCTGCAACAGCTTACTGAACAGTTGCAGACACCTTGCATCCAATATTTCCTGCCCTCCACACCACACAATATTCCCAGGATATTATATTGGTCATTTAATTGAATTTACTGGAGTCCCCAAGTGGTGCAAATACTTCTCACACTTGGCTGCTAGTGAAAAGGTTGGGAGTTTGAGTGCACCCAGAAGTGCCTTGGAAGAAAGGCCTGGTGATCAACTTCTGAAAAATCAGCTATTGAAAACCCTATGAAGCACAGCTCCACAATGACACACATGGGGTGGCCAGGAGTCAGAATCAACTTGATGATAATTGGTTTGTTACATGAACTTAAACAAACCCCTCCATTACACTGCTCAGAAATACCTTGCCACATTTGATACAGATGAATAGTTCCCAAACGGGCTATGTCAGACGGAACAATTCCTGACCAAGTTTTCTAGTTTGAAGTGAACTTCCTAGTTGTTATTATGTATCCACTTCTTATTTTGTCTCTCATAACTATCCGGGGCTCTTTCCCTTCTCCATTAAGGGAGACACATGTTCATCATCCCTCTGAACAGAATTCAGACATTCATTCCTACTCCTCCAGAGCAAAGTCTATGGCCACATCCCTGAAGGTCACTGATTCCTAAAACCAAACTTGGATAGTTTATTGTATAATAACAACTATTTCCTCCTCTTCCGGAGCCTTCTTTGAGACTGGCAGAACCTCAGTGCCAGAAGGAAAATGATAACAGATGGAAATTTGGATCTACACAAAGGAATGAAGAAATATATAGATAAAAAACCAAAACCAAACTAATTGCCGTCGAGTCGACTCCCGACTCATAGCGACCCTATAGGACAAAGTAGAACTGTGTCATAAGGTTTCCAAGGAGCGCCTGGTGGATTCGAACCACCAACCTTTTGGTTAGCAGCTGTAGCTCTTAACCACTATGCCACCAGGGTTTCCATACCTATTAGAATAGCTGAAATCTAAAACACTGAAAACACCAAATGCTGATGAAGGTGTAGAGCAAGGGGAACTCTCTGCATTGCGGCTAGGAACGCAAAATGGTACAGCCACTTTGGAAAACACAGCCAGGAAATTTCTTACAAAGCTCAACACAGGCTTACCATATGATCCAGCAACTATATTCCTAGGTATTTAACCAAATGAATTGAAAACTGAAGTTCACCTAAAAACCTGCACACAAATGTTTATAGCATCTTGAGTCATAACTGCCAAAAATTAGAAACAATCAAGATGTAATTCAACGGGCGAATGGATAAATAAATGGTGGTACATCCATACAATGGAGTATTATTCAGCAATAAAAAGAAATGAGCTATGAAGCTAGACAAATATACACGGAGGAAACTTAAATGGATATGGCTAAATTAAAAACGCTAGTTTGAAAAAGCTACATACTGTAGGATTCCAACTATGTGATATTCTGGAAAGGAAAAACTAGAGAGACAGTAAAAATATCAGTGGTTGGCAAGAGTTTAGGGGAGGGGGAGGACACAGGGCATTTTTATAGCAGTGAAACTATTCTATAATGGTGGGCACATGACATTATGCATTTGTAAAAACCCATACTATACAACACAAACAGTAAACCCTAATATAAACTATGGACTTTAGTCAATAATAATGTATCAACATTTGTTCATCAATTATAACAAATCTACCATCACCCCTCCAAAATTAAGTTCTTTTTTAAAGCATGAACATAAGTTCTTTTAGGAGTAAAATTATGCTTATATTTTTCCTTGATTAAGCCCAAATGCTTTATTGTCATAGCATAGATGGGAGAAAACTGACAACCTTCTTAGACTGGAGTCAGTGTCGTTAGAGGTAACGGACTCCAGCTGATGTCACATGACTGCTACTGAAATGTGAGGTATCTGCCAGCCTGAACCTCCTACAGCAGTGGCTTCTCCTTTGTTGTTTTATTTTTTCACTTCTAACATATTTTATTTCTGTTATTTGAATTACAAACCTAATACAGGTAGTCCTAGACTTGGAACGTATGTATTCGAGTTACAATGAACCATACTTGGGACTGTCTTTTTTTTTTTTTTTTACATGTTATCATTAGTTATATGTACTAATACAATGTTCAATCATATCTGTAAGTTTATATGAAAATGCCCAACCTTCAAAGACAAATAAGGACAGGATTTATAAAGACAGTGATAATAAAAGGCAATAATAATGAAAACTAAAAACAAATGAGGTATTCAATTCACAACTTACATACTCGTAGGAATGGAACCCCCTCATAAGTCCAGGATTACCTGTATAAATTCATTGTAACAATTAAAGAAAAGAATAAAGGAGTATCTAAACTAATACTGATAGAGCACTTGTAACCCTTTATTTTTCTGTGGTAATTACTAACAAATTGGTACATACCGTATATTTTTTATTCAGTTTAATCAAACATATATAAACAAAAATACATAATTACAGGTTTCTTTGTTTTATATAAAATGGGACGATTATGTGAATATTATTCTGTAACTTACTCTTTTTACTGAACATACCATGGATCAATTCCACGTCAAAATGTATATGATCTATGTTTTTCTTCTTCCTGCCGGATAGTAGAACAAGTCGTGGATACGCCATAATTTATCCAGACATTGCCCTATTAAGATATCAATGGGTTCTTAGTTCACTATGATTATAAATAGAGTTGGAATAAACGTTCACGGACATCTAAAAAAATTAACAATACTGCCAACCAACTTGACCTAATTGCTATTTATAGATCATTCCACCCAAGAGCAGAACACATATTCTTTTCTACTACACAGGACATTTACCAAGACAGGCCATATTTTGGGCTGTAAATTAAATCTCAATACATGTCAAAGCATTCAAGTCTTAGAAAGTATATTCCTTATTCACAATGGAATTAAATTGTAAATCACTAAAAGAAAGATAGCTGGAAAATCCACAAATATCTGGAAACAAATAACGGATAGGCCAAGGAAGAATTCACACGGGAAACTAGAAAGTATTTTGAACCAAATGAAAAAACGACATATCAAAGTTTGGAGTTACTGCCAAAGCGGTACTTAAAGGGAAATTGATAGCACTAATTGCCTATGCTAGAAAAGAAAAAGGATTTCAAATCAATAACCCCAGCTTCTACCTTAAAAAAACGAAAAGAAGAGCAAATGAAACCAAATTAAGAAAAAAAGACAAATCAGCTGAAAGCAGGCAGGGCAAGGAAGGACAGATGGCAAAGGGCAATGCGGAAACTTTCGGAGTGTTGGATGTGTTCACTATTTTGACCGTGGTGACAGTTTCACAGGTGTACGCATCTCAAAATGTATCAGATCGTGTACTTTAGATACACGCACTTAAACTATGTCATTTTTTTGTTGTTGTTAGTTGTCCTCCAGTCAATTCTGACTTATGGTGACCCCATGTGTGCCACGTAGAACACCTCCACAGGGTTTTCAAGGCTGTGATCTTTCAGAAGCAGACTGCCAGGACTGTCTTCCAAGGAGCCTCTGGGTGGATTCAAACCATCAACCTTTTGGCTAGTAGTCAAGTGCTAAACCAGTTGCATGATTCAGGACTCCTGTATGTCAATTACATCTCAATAACCCATTGCCGTGTAGTCAAGTTTGATTCATGGTGACCCCATGTGTTACAAAGTAGAACTGCTTCATAGGGTTTTCAATGACTGCAATTTTTTTGAAAGCAAATCATCAGGCCTTTCTTCCATGATGCCGCTGGGTGGGTTCCAATTGCCAACCTTTTGAATAGCAGCCGAGTGCAAACCATTTTCAGCACCCGGGGGCTACACCTCAACACCTCAATAAAGTGATTTTAAAATGCGATCCAGATAGAAAACTAAGTGTTCCCTTTACTTCAAGTTAGCAATTTATTTCTTTAAGTACCTACTCATTCCAGGAGCCTCTTCCTTGCTCAGGAAAGATCAACTGCAAAAGGGGAGAGGATGAAAATGCAGGTAGCTATTTGCCAAATGCATATAATAAAACTTGATTCCACTAAGTTCGCAGGGTTCAGTGAAGATCAAAAGTGATAATGAACATAGCTTATTGCAAAGTTAGAAAATGGGATAAAAATATAAGGGCTTATCTCCCTAGTTCCAGCTTCCCGGTGAAGTGAATAAAAGGATGACCTAGAGCCAAATTTGGAAGTGGATAAAGTTTGTCTTTGATGCTCTCTCTCCTGGCCCTGATGCCCTCGTGTTTTGACTCCAAAGGCTCTAGTTAGTCCTATTATTCTCTTTTCCTCTCTGTTAAACTCCTATCAAGCTTTTCGTCTCCCCCAGAGATCCCACTCTCAACTAAATGACAGTATCCACTAAATAAGCAATTCAGACAAACGGATTTCTTAAACTCTATTTAATAGTACGTTCTCTTTGGCTCTGAGTAGCTTAACACTCCTTAAATATTAATTTGCCCAAAGTCCTTCATTGACTGGTTCTTACTAGGAGGTAGCATTTGGAGGTAGATGGCCCCTCACTCAAATTATCCTTTCAGAAACTGATTTCCAACATGCCTTGCAAATTCCTTCTGTTGCGTGTACAATGCTGCAGTTTTTCTGCTCTAGTTATTTTATTACAAACCAGGGATCTATTACATGAGCACTCCTAGAACTCCTATAAATCTTCTCCCTCTCCCCCCTCCCATGTGTGTACACCTTAAAAAATAAGAAGAAAACAAAGCAGCTCTGATCAGTAACAGCAGGCAATATGCAACTTAATCCCTTATATGTCACATTGGGATTATAATTAAATCGTTAAAATGCATTGCTAATCTGTAAATCTGGCCTAATTAGCATAAGTGTGCTCTATAATTATTAGACACACAGTGCATGCTGGTGACTTTAACAGACTACATGCAGTCATTGAGTTACGAATGTCAGACTTATATACAACCCATAGTTACGAACCAACCCCCATAAACCAAAAACCAAACCCTTTGCGATCAAGTTGATTCCAACTCATAGCAACCCTATAAGACACAGTAGATAATTGCCCCATAGGGTTTCCAAGAAGCTCCTGGTAGATTTGAACTGCTGACCTTTTGATTAAGAGACCAGATCTTAAACAGTATGCCAAAAAACTCGAGGTACATACAATGGCTCATAGTAACAAATGGGTGCTACCTTGCAACGCGCATCAAGACACTGTATTATTATTATTACTGTATTATTATGTTTGCCCACCCAGCTGTCAGTTTGTAGTACTGTGGGGGCTTGCCTATTGCTGTGATGCTGGAAGCTCTGCCAACAGTATTCAAATACCAGCAGGCTCACCCATGAGAGAAAGGTTTCAGCTGAGCTTGCAGACTAAAATGGACTAGGAAGAAGGCCCCAGCAGTGTATATCTGAAAAGAAATAGCCAGTATGAATATCAGCAGAACACTGCCTGATATAGTGCTGGAAGATGAGCCCCTCAGTTTGGAAGGCCCTCAAAAGATGACTGGAGAAGAGCTGCTTCCTCAAAGTAGAGTTGGCCTTAATGACCTGGATGGAGTCCAGCTTTCCGGAAATTCATTTGCTAATGTGGCACAATTCAAAATGAGAAGAAACAGCTGCAAACATCCATTAATAATCGGGACCTGGAATGTACGAAGTATGAATCTAGGAAAATTGGAAATTGTCAAAAATGAAATGGAATCTACAAACATCAATATCCTAGGCATTAGTGAGCTGAAATGGACTGGTATTGGCCATTTTGAATCGGATAACCATATGCTCTACTATGCTATGCCAGGAATGACAACTTGAAGAGGAATAGCATTCGTTGTCAAAACCATTTCAAGATCTATCCTGAAGTACAACGCTGTCAGTGATAGGATAACATCCACATACCTACAAGGAAGATCAGTTAATAGGCTATTATTCAAATTTTGCCATAAACCACTAAGGCTACGGATGAAGAAATTGGAGATTTTTACCACCTTCTTCAGTATGAAGAAACCCTGGTGGTGTAGTGGTTAAGTGCTACGGCTGCTAACCAAAGGGTCAGCAGTTCAAATCCACCAGGCGCTCCTTGGAAACTCTATGGGGGCAGTTCTACTCTGTCCCATAAGGTCACTATGAGTCGGAATCGGCTTGACGGCACTGGGTTTGGTTTTGTTTGTTTGTTTGTTTCTTCAGTATGAAATTGATCGAACATGTAATCAGGATGCATTGATAATTACTGGTGATTGGAATGTGAAAGCTGGAAACAAAGAAGATCAGTAGTAGCAAAATATGGCCTTCGTGACAGAAGCAATGCTAAATCGCATCACAGAATTTTGCAAGATAAACGACTTCGTCATTGCAAATAACTTTTTTCACCAACATAAATGGTGACTATACACGTGGACCTTGCTAGATGGAATACACAAGAATCAAATTGACTACATCTGTGGAAAGAGACAATGGAAAACCTCAATATCATCAGTCAGAACAAGGCCAGGGGCCAACTGCAGGTCAGACCATCAATTACTCATATACAAGTTCAAGTTTAGACTAAAGAAAATTAAAACAAGTCCACAGGAGCCAAGTACGACCTTGAGTATATCCCACCTGAATGTAGAGACCATCTCAAGAATAGATTTGACGCATTGAACACTAGTGACTGAAGACCAAACGAGTTGTGGAATGACATCAAGGGCATCATACATGAAGAAAGCAAGAGGTCATTCAAAAGACAGGAAACAAAGAAAAAACAAAAATGGAGGTCAGAAGAGACTCTGAAACTTGCTCTTGAATGTTGAGTAGCTAAAGCAAATGGAGGAAATGATGAAGAAAAGGGCTGAACAGAAGATTTCAAAGGGCGGCTCAAGAAGACAAAGTAAAGTATAATAATGACATGTGCAAAGAGCTGGAGATAGAAAACCAAAAGGGAAGAACACACTCGGTGCTTCTCAAGCTGAAAGAACTGAAGAAAAAATTCAGGCCTCGAGTTGCGATAGCGAAGGCTTCTAAGGGGAAAATATTAAACTATGCAGGAAGCATGAAAAGGAGATGGAAGGAATACAGAAGAGTCAGTATACCAAAAAGAATTGGTCGACTTTCAACCATTTCAGGACATAGCATATGATCAGTAACCGATGGTACTAAAGGAAGAAGTCCAAACTGCTCTGAAGGCACTGGTGAAAAACAAGGCACCAGGAATCGACAGAGTATCAATTCAGATGTTTCAACAAATGGATGCTGCACTAGAAGTGCTCACTCGTCTATGCCAAGAAATACGGAAGACAGCTACCTGACCAAGCGACTGGAAGAGATCCATATTTATGCCTATTCTCAAGAAAGGTGATCCCACTGAATGTGGAAATTATAGAACAATATCATTAATATCACACGTAAGCAAAATTTTGCTGAAGATCATTCAAAAGCGGCTGCAACAGTATATCGACAGGGAACTGCCAGAAATTCAAGCCGGATTTAGAAGAGGACGTGGACCCAGGAATATCATTGCTGATGTCAGATGGATCCTGGCTGAAAGCAGAGAATACCTGAAAGATGCTGGGGTGATAATAAAGGAGGGTGGGGGGTCCCTACAAATTGAAACTATCTCATTCTGTGCTCTACCCTAACGTCACTGGATGGATGGGGTGAGATTTGAAAACTTGGTTCATTGTCTTTCAAAAATTCTCCAATACCTAGGGAATCCTCTTTCTCTTTTTCCACCACCTCTTCAAAGGAAAAAAAAAATCCATCAGAGAAGAATGGACTTTTGGAGTAATGAAATGCTAAATATAGCTCCTAAAGCTAGAAGAAAGGAATCTTCCAGAATTCTCCCAAAAATGGCCAGCTGATGCCCTTCCTGCTTTCTTATCACTAAACCAAACCAAACCAGTTGTCGTGGGGACAGTTCTGACTCATAGTGACCCAGTGTGTGTCAAAGTAGGATATGCTCCAAAGGGTTTTCGGTGGCTGATATTTCAGAAGTAGATCACCAGCCCTTTCTTCCCAGGAGCTTCAGGTTGAATCGAACCTTCAAACTTTTGGTTAGCAGCTGAGCACATTAACTATTTGCACCACCCACAGACTCCTTATTTCTATAGGGTTCCTTCTAACACTGTTCTTCCAGGATCCTCAGGGCCCATAAGCATCTTGGTTAATTTTGATCGATGCTCATAAGAAGCTATTCCTTCCCATAGACTTCATTTCCTAAGGGTCTGGGCTTGGGTATGTGGCTGCAGTAGTATTTTTGATTTGTTAAATCTAAGGCAGTGGTGGGGGGGTGGATTCTTCCTGATATTCCCCCTCTTTGTTTCCCTTCATTCAAGCAAGTAGTTGTTCTGTGCTTATCATCTCATGAGAAGCATGCAGCAGAGTAGAAAACAGAACTAGCTGGCAAGTCATTCTGGCTTTGGAGTTTCCAAAGTGGAAACCTTTAGGAGAAGGAATTATATGGTAAGACAAAATGTCTTGGACAGAATGATGAAGGGTGACAGATTTTCCCCCAGGTGGGGGAAAAAAGAATAGAAGAGAGGCTTCCCTGGAAAACAGAGGAGCTCTATTTCCCCCACTTCCTTACCCTGCCTTCAAGATGGCAGAGAACAATGATACCTCCACAGTACCCCGTAGCACTCAGATTCTGGTCTCTCACACTGTTTTTCCACAAAAAGGAAACAGCTAGTTCCATGTCTGAGGCAGTAATATACAAGCCGAGCCTGGAATATTTTTTTTTTTGTGAGTGTGGCAAAAAGCAACAATCCTTTCAATGGCCTTTCAATGGTGTCATGTGAAAAGGACACAGGAGCTAATTTGAAAGAGGCTTCCTCTGGTCAAAGTTGTGACAATTTGAGCATCAAATAGGGAATAATGACTATAGTTAATTGAAATACATGAAATCTTGGAGAAGCCATGCATCCATAATGATGGCCAGAGAGAAAAGACAACAAATGATTCTAAAAGAGGGTGAATAAAATAAAATACATTTCTACAGAGTCTTATTTTTCAGTCATGAGGTATTACTGATTCTTTTATTAATGGAGAATACAGAAATGAGAATGGTAAATATATCCTTTCGAAGACATTTTCCTATCCAGGGAAATAATCAGAATGACTTATACACCTTGTCTAATCAGAGAGTGCCAAGTGAAAGATCTAGAATTCACTTAAAAAATAAATTTAAATATCCTTAAGATATGTCTAAACCTAAGAATATGAATGAATACGAAAGGTATTAACATATCTCGGAATCCCAACAATTTCCAAGTCCTTTAGAGTGAGGATACATACATTAATATATCTTAGTTTTATCAAGTGCGATGGAAGCTGCAGACTTGTTAAGTAACATATATAACTTTAATCCAGAGAAATGATCTAAGACACTGATCACTCACCACCTGAGGTTATGGAATCACTCAGAGAAAGCCATAGAGTTCAGGATGTTTTATCAGTGTTGTGAATGAGAATCCAATGGGCCTCCAGGACTAAATCTATGGTGGTAAATGTCTTCAGTTATTTGGTCCTTAAAAACAAAACACCCACTGCCATTGAGTTAATTCCGACTCATGGCGACCCCATGTGTGTCAGAGTAGAACTGGGTTCCATAGGGTTTTCAATGGCTGCTTTTTCGCCAGTAGATCCCTGGGCCTTTCTTCCAAGGCACCTCCAATCCTTCAGTTAGCATGTTAACTACTTGTACCACCCAGGATGGGACAATTTAGAATTGAGTATAGTGCTGTCGACTCGACGGCACTGGATTTTTGTGGTTATAGTGATGTTTAAGAGAAGTAACTGATTATATTTTTGTGTTAAGAAGGAAGCCATGTATATTTGAAATTTTATATATTTGTGATACAGGAGATTTGCCCTGTTAGCGACCACCTTGCAAATCTAGTCTGAAATGTGTCATTAATTTAGAGTTATGCTTTCAAAGTAAAATTTTAGTAAACTGTTTTCAGTATTGATATAGCTAAGACCCTTAAGCTTGCCGTTTTTATAAATGTATTCACAATTTTTTAGACCATTTTTGTTCCCAGGCAAGGGACAAGCTTGAGGTGATGCAACTGTAAACACTGCTTCCCGCACAGACCTGGCTTCTGAGGTGCCTCTGAACAGGTTCCAACTATCAACCTTTTAGCTAGTAGTGGAGCATTTAACCACAGGCGCCACCCAAGAACCCTAGATCTACACACTGGGAATTCAGTAAGAGCAAACCTGACTGGACATCAGCAGCCTACTTCCTCCACACTGTTCACTATAGCCTGACAGGAATCCTCTAGACTCTAAGTTCTTCCTCCCTATCCTAGCCCAAACATCTCATTTAAGGCATGCATGGGCAAAGGGCAGATGATGGAATAAACCAAAAAAGCATCATTTATACCAAGATTGTCCAATATAGCAGGTTCTCAGTTTGCGTGTGTGTGTACTACCCTCTCTGTGTTGCTTATAATGTAAAACTGCTACAAATGTGAAATAGAACAGTACTGAGAGCTGACGGCCCTTCACCTACCTGTAAATTGATTGTATTGCCTGTTCCCAGGCAGTGGAATACACTGAGTCTTTGTTGTAGCATGACTTTTCTCTGGATGGCCCAAGGCTCATCTCTGCAGTGAGGACGATGCTCCTATAGATTCTTATTTTAAAAATGCTCCAGGACTACATTCTTCCCTGGGGAATTCCTCTTAACATAAACTCAGACGAAGCTTTTTATTTTGTAGGACTTACATGTACTTAAGGCTGTAAAAATCAAATTTCAAACACATATTCTTTACCACCCACAAAGCTCTGGTAAAGTAGAAGCAAAAGCAAAAATCTGTAATATGAAGCAAGGATTAAGTACTTTCTACCATAAAAAAATTTTTTTTTTTTTTACCATAAAACAGGCCTTAAGTGGCCTGAGACACTTCAGATTCTACAGAACCTATGAACTGTAAGTCACTGACCTGTGGAACTCAGCCCAAATGTTACTGTCTTCCAACTAGTAGTCCAGAGGTTTCTGTCCAACAAATAGGAGATCCACTGGAGTCTCCTAGACAAGAACTGGAGTTCCTGGGTGGTGCAAACAGTTAAACTCTGAACTACAGCCAAAAGGTTGGCAGTTCAAACCCACCCAGAAGGTCTTGACAGAAAGACCTGGCAATCTGCTTCTGAAAGGTCACAGCCTTGGAAACTTGACGGAGCAGTTCTACTTTGCACACATGCAGTTGTCGTGAGTCAGAATCAACTCCACGAAAACTAACAAGAAGTCAAGGGCTAATGTCTACATTTCTTTTCACAGTGTATGCAGGCTGCCAGAACAACACTGGACTTCTCCAAGACATCCAGGCCAACTAGGGACTAAGTCCATCAAATGAATTCCAGAGAAAAACTGCCTCAAACCCAGATGTCCTGTGTCCTATGCTGTTCCCCAGACCCACTGTCACAGTTGTGTGGTCCCCATACCACGCAAATAGGTACACATGTCTAATTGCAAGCCCACCTCCATCTGTGAACCAGAGTGCCAAAGACTCAAGCCACTACATCAAAACAGGCTAAGCCTAATTCCTCTGAAAAACATGGGTACAGCTCAAGATTTCCAAAGCCCTATACAGTGACTTTAGCCTAGAAAGGAAAAGAGGTCATTCTTGGTATCCACAACTTGCTGGGTAAAGTCCACAATGAAGTCTCAAAGAGATACACGGACAGATAACCTCAACACTAAGTAATATGAACTGGGAAATAACTGAAGTAATACTGACCAGAATCTTCTTAACTATCCTCACCTCGGTTATCATTATAGCTTGCAGTCACCCACTATGAAGGGCTTCGTATCCTGCCTCCCACCATGTCCATCTCCCTGGGGTGTCTCTTACCGTGTTGCTAAACAAGTGCAATCTTCAGCAAAATACGTTCAAAGCCAAGCCAATGTGTAGATAGAAATGTGTGGACCCGCAAACATAGAGGGCAGAATATGAAGAAATTAGCCCCTCCATTAACAGACATTGTTACATGACAGTAATTAGAAAAGAAAAAGTGCCAAAAAAATGATTGAGCTCTAATGTTTTCCTAGACAAACACAGACCCCTGCCAAATGGATGTTACCAGCACCCTTTTTGAACAGACTTTTGGGAGATTGCTAACTAATGACTATGTCTTAGGCTATGTTCTCTAGAGAAGCAAAACCAGTAAAGCATACAAATATATTTTTAGAAAGAGATTTATATTAAGGAAATGGAGAACCCAAGATCAACAAATCAGAGAGCAGGGCTCTGGCTCACAGGCTTCAAAGACCACCGAATCCCAAGATCATCAGGCAATACAATAAACTGCTAGCTCATGTCCCAAGAACCAGAGGTCAGACAGACAGGAGCCAGCTGCAGGATACAGAGCAAGCAAAATCCCATGAACCTTGCCAGAAAGTCTACTTGTATTTGATGCAGGCCACATCCCCAAGGAAACTCCCGTTCAACTAATTGGCTACTCACGGCAAATACCATCATGGAAGTGATCATATTCTATCAAATCTTATCGTGGAAGTGATCACAGCATCATATGTGCCAAACCACTGAGAATCATGGCCCAGCCAAGTTGACACACAACGTTAACGATCACAGACTACTTGTCCCTGGCTGAGTGTCACAAGGTATCACCATCTCTGAGGATCACAAGGATCCTCCTCCTCCCTGCTATCAGAAGGCAAATCTTGCGAAGGGATCTTGGGCTGTACTCATGCAAAAGACAGGCGGTATTTTGGTGTAAGGATCTGGGGTATGGTAGGACCCAGCCTCTAGTTAGTGAGTACTTCTCTACTTACTTCCTGTAATGCAGGTTTTATAAATGACAAAGACTTAATTAAAAATTCTGAGTCTGCACTCTTTACCACAACAACTTCCAGAAAATGAAGAAAACTACATTTTGTGCACACCTGAGTTTGGTACTGAGATTCATTGCTGCTGCAAGTGCATGTGAGCAGAATTTCTAAATATAGGAGCGTGGGGCAGCTCCTAGTGGCAGCTTCTATGAAAACCAGACTGGCCAGTCTAAAGAGACCACGTTGAGAAGGGAGAGCCAGAAAGGAATCTCAGGGGGTCTGACAACACAGATGCATATAGAGCAAGACATGGGGCAGGCAGTGAGAAAGTAGGAGGGGCCTAGAAAGCTTCATTCCCTAAGCCAGGAATGTAGCACATTTTCAGATGCTTTCTGCAGACCTGAGCAGGTAAGGCCTGAGATCTGAAGATGCTTTGGACATGTTTTCAAAATATTTGTTTGACATTCATTTAGTGGGAGGGTAGGGGAAAACTAATTTTTCTATTACAAAAAAAGTCATTTATTTACTTCCACTGGCTCAAGAAATTTTAGCAGCACGTTGCCCACTTTTCTTAATTCTTGCTCTCCATTTGTCTCTTGCAAATTTCTGAGCCAACAAATTTCTTGAAAGTCATATTAAAGGGTTAATTATATTTTATAATTATATACATAATTTTATAATTATATATTAAAGTTAATAAATCAAATCTTTTGTGGCCATTATCAGCACTATGCCATACATTATTATGTGTGAAAATTTCAACTGGTTGTGACTATAATGTGAGTTTGTGTTGTTTTGTGTGGGTTGGTTTCTCATTTTCACTCAAGGATGTTGTCTGCTTTGGAAGGGGCAGAACCAATTCACATGCCACTGGTTATGTGAAGTCCTGTATGGAAACCAGAATACACCAGCGCTATAGGGTCACTACGAGTCGGAATTGACTCGACGGCAATGGGTGTGGTTTTGTTTTTTTATATACTGAAATAAACCAACTGGTTTATTTCGGTAATATTTAGGACCCATTGAGACTGGCACCCTGGAAAGACTTCCAGCTGGCTGCTTCTCAATTGGCCGCCTGGCCTGGGTGAGGGGATAATGCCCTGTGGGCTTGAGGGTACTGCTCAGGAGCAAACCCTGCATCTCCCTCCTGAAACAGGCCTCACTGTTCCAGCTCATTCCTGAGGAAAGTGGGGAACAGGTTCCCACGACTGATACTCTCCCAGCGGAGCAGGTACTGGAGGTGGCAGTGGCACTACCATATGCCCAGCACCTCCTTAAGTGTGCATTTTGGTCCCCTCTACTAACAGCAGAAAGGCGCTCTGGTGGCACAGTGGTTAAAGTGGTCGGCTGCTAACTGAAAGTTTGGCGCTACAAACCCACCAGCCGCTCCGTGGGAGAAAGATGTGGCAGTCTACTTCTGTTAAAATTTACAGCCTTGAAAACCCTACAGGGCAATTCTACCTCTCCTATAGGGTCACTAGGAGTCAGGATCGACTCCATGGCAACACATATGGGACTGACAGCAGTACTTCGTGATGGGTAGAGATGGAACCACGCCAGTACGACAGGGAAGGGCAGGCTTGCCATGGACCAGGTAGAGATGGAAGGTGAAGGATATACACGGGGTGGGGGGCAGGGGAGCGGGTTGTGGCTGGAGAGGAAAACTCCTGTCCTGAAGCAAATCCATTCTATCTAACCCACTGAATAAAGGCACTGATAATAATTGTCGCCTGTCCTCTCCACAGTGGCACTTGAGTATTATCAGCAGAGAGAGGGGCGTGAGCAGAATTTGCTGCCTAGTCCCTTTTCCCACTCCCCCTCATTGGTAATGACATTGTCTGAATCCCCCCACCCACTTCTTCCCCAGACTGGAAATGACTACAAGTCTTTAAGGGAAATGAAAATCAGATCACGCTATGGAAAAGTTGAGGAGTTTTGCACAAAGTCCAGAAAATGGAACATTAATCCTAGGTGGTTAAATGAATTTCTGAAACAAATCGTGCATTTGGCCTTATTATCTGTCTATCCCAAGACAGACGACCTGGGGATAGCAAATGCATACATATGAAACACAAAAATAAAACAAGGCCATAAGCTAGAGACTGTGAGGTATATACTCTTAGACACGTCTAGCTGATGTGTACAGTCCCCAAGTGAAATAAAGAGGTGACCAATTTAGAGAGGGAAGGAAAGGTGACTTGAACTCCTAGCACAGTGGTCCTCAACCAGGGGCAATTTTACATTCCAGGGAACATTTGCCAATGTCTGGAGATATTTTTGGTTGTCACAACTAGGGAGGGAGGGAGGAGGGCACATGCCACTGACCAGGAATGCTGCTAAACATCCTACAACACACACACAACAGCCAGCAGGACAAAGAATTACTCAACCCAAAATGTCAATAGTGCCAAAGTTGAGAAGCTCTACCGTAAAACTTGAGGGTGTATCAGAATCCCCTGGATGGCTTTTTAAGCCCCAGATTGCTGGGAGCCACTCCCAGATTTTCTGATTCAGTAGATCTGGGGTGGGGCTTGGGCATTTTCATTTCTAACAAGTTCCCAGGTGATGCCAATGCTGCGGATCTAGGACCTGCACTTTTCAGACCCCTGCCCTAGTTCTTCCCAATGCTAATTGCCCTTTCAATTATCTACCTGCTGGAGAACCTGGTTAGCCCAGCATGCTCAGAAGCTTATCAGTGTTCACAAAAGGAGGAAGCGCACTACTCCCCTTTAAGCAAAGAGACATCCCAGAGACTTAATTAAGGTTTGGGAAAGTATCCCAGGAGGCGGGGGTGGCAGGGGGGTCAATAAAATTGATCCAAATAAATTCTTTGCACATACAAAATAAAACTTGCATGCACAAAAAGAAATTTGATCAATAAATTAGTAAATTCAGAGTGAGGAGGGAGTAATTAACAGGCCCATTTAAACTGCGGAATACATTAAATACAGAATGAGTGACTCCGCCGGGACCACTGAAGCAGGAAACACGGATGCGTTTGAGAGGCCTGGAAGATTAGAAACATATTTCAACCAGGGGAAAAGAAGAAAGAGAAGGAAGAGCCTGGAATGATGAAGATGCCAAGAGGGGTATATATCAGGGCCTTGGGAGCTTCGGACTTGGAAATCCTATGAAAAGTTTAATGGAATTGCAGCTGCACGCTGTGTATTTCCCAGACACAGGAAACTTCTAAGTCATCTGCTGCAGGAGCTCTCCAAGCCACACCTGGTCCTGAGCAGTTAGTATGTCAAGTCTCTTTACATGGGAGTAAACAAAAGGTTGGAACATGGCAGACATCATTGATCAAGACTTCTATAATGATCTTGAGCACCCCAGCAGTCTACAAGATCCCATGAGGGCAAGACAGACTCAGGTACCAGTACAAGCTAGAGCTGAGGACCATAAGCACACAGTTCATGGAAGCAAATCTCTGAGGGAAATAAAAGGCAGTCCTACCTCATACCCACACCCACATACTGAGCACATTCTCCCCATAAGGTGGGGCAGGAAGGAAACCAAATGTATGCTAAAGAGGCTGGATAAACTGAGGAATGGAAGAGCCATAAACGCATAAATTGCTACTAGGATGATGTTCCTACCAGGATATACCTAACCTTTAATTTAGATGTAGAGTACTTCTCAATAAAGGTCAGATCACTTGCTTTGAGGTTGGTTTCAAAGTCTAGTTCCCACATTCTCCCCTAAGTAAGTCCGTTAAGGCTTCTGTTGGCAGTGGAATGCTAGAATGGACAAGCCATGAATAAGAAACACTGTGATGATTCCTTTTTTTTTTTTTTATGTTCATAGCAGCTTTAGTCACAATATCCAAGAAGTGGAAACAGCCTAAATACCCACCAACAGCAATATGAATGAGCAAATTGTCCTATATTCACACGGTGGAATACTACTCCACAATAAAAAGAACAAACTATTGCTGTAAAAAATTACAGTATTTTATGCAAATAACGCGCATGTTGTAAGTTTTGTGCCAACAACGCAACCCCCTTGCATTATTTTCCTAGGCATGCTATGAGCATTATAAACGTGGGTGCACTATTTATGTGGGAACACTATTTGCAGAAAAATACTGAAATTTCACAGACATAATAATGTTGAGCAAAAGAGCAAAACCAGTCACAAATGAGTATATAATGTACAATTCTGTTTTTATGAACTTCATGAACGGGCATAACTAATTGATAGTGAAAAAAGTCAGAATAATAGCTAATTACTTCCAGAGGAGGAGAGGTGAATTCATTGTGATGGGAAGGAGTATGATGGCGCCTTAGAGAGCCTGGAAGTGTTCTAAGTCTTGATCTGGGTGGTAGTTCTACAACCGTATAACCAACTAGTCGCTGACGAGTCTATTCTAACTCATGGTGACCCATGTGTCAGAGTATAATTGAACTCCATACGGTTTTTTAAATTTTTTAAAATATTGTTTATTTTATTGTTGTTGAGAATATACACAGCAAAACACCAATCCAACAGTTTCTATACGCACAATTTAGTGACACTGATTACATTCTTTGAGTTGTGCAACCATTCTCACCCTCAATTTTTGAGTTGTTCCTCCCCCGTTAACATAAACTCACTACCCAAAAGGTTCCAGTCTATTCTTTCAAGTTGCTGTTGTCAATTTGATCCCATATAGTTAGTTCTTAAAAGAGCATACTGCTCACAGAAGACATTCTTTACTAGTTTAAGCTAAACTATTCTTTGGTTTTAGGAATGATGATTCCTTTATATCCCTGGAGAACCAGACCTAGGCCAAGAATGGTGAATTAGCAAGATCCAGACCTCTTTGACATCTCTACCTCCTTATCCCACCCCCTCAGTCCTCTATGAAATTTAAATATGTTGTTGTAGTTGGTTACCTTCAGGTATATTCCACCTCATGGTGAGACTCAATGTGTGCAGAGTAGAACTGCTCCATGCGGTTTTCAAGGAAACAGATCACCAGATCTCTCTTCCCAGGTGCCTCTGCATAGGTTCAAACTACCAACCTTTCAGCTAGTAGTCAGGTGCCACCTAAAAAAAAAAACCTAGGGACTCCTTAAATACTAGCTTCTCATCCCTAATAGAGCTCAGTATAGCTCCATGAATTTCACTCTGAATTACTGAAGGCATGAGAAGTGATTTTTGCTTTCCATGGAACCCTGGTCCCTGAAACAACTAAGAATATTTCCAAGCCTGAGGAGCTAACTCTGGTACCACGGGAAGAGCACAAGCGTCTGATTCAGAAGACGTGGGGCAGGTGTGTCTTAAGTTCTCTGAGCCTCATTTCTTTCACAGGTATGTTGGGGGCCTAAGGTCCCTGGGTGGCACCGTTTGTGCTTTGCTACTAACCAAAAGTTTCGCGGTTCATATCCACCCAGCAGTGCCATGGAAGAAAAACCTGGTGACCTGCTTTCAAAAATATTATAGCCAAGAAAACCTGATGAAGCTCAGTTCTACTCTGTAACACATGGGTCACCATGAGTAGGAATCGATGGATTTTTCTTGTTGTTGTTTTAGTGTTGAGTGCAGGCCTTAACCTTAATGGAGTAGGTGGCAAGTTACTATGGGTAAAGCGGCCTCCTCTCTTTCCTAATTTGTCTCTGCTGCTTTCATCAGGCCTTCCTCATTAGCTGAGTGGGAAGGTTTGCAGCACTGAATCGGCAGCTATTCCCATAGGCAATGTTTTAGTTCTACTCTTTTCTCAGGCTCGAGGCACAAAAGCACATCCCAGGGTGAGGTGCTTTGCCACACATTTGGCTGACACCTGCCTCTGAAGAGAGACTGGAGAAACCATTTTCCCAGGGCAGCCCTGAAGCTCTCAAATCAGTAATGCCATCCAAGGCTTCCTTCATAGTTAGGCACAGATCCCCCACTGCAGATGCCCGGGAAGAATTCTTTCAACGTGCTGGCCCACCCTTTGCGTCCCCTCAAAGTGTGAGGTCAGCTGAAAGGCATGAAGCAGTAAAATTCAGCCTTTAAGAGGTAGAAGGAGGCTTGCAGTCATGCAGGCTATTTGCACTACAACATCCCACCTTCGAACATCTCTACTGAGAGGAACTAAGTAGCCCTGGTGGTGCAGTGGTTCAGTGCTTGGCTGCTAACAGAAAGGTCAGCAGTTCGAACCCACCAGCTGCTCTGCAGCAGAAAGACGTGGCAGTCTACTCCCTGAAAGATTACACACACGGAAACTCCGTGGGGCAGTTCTACTGTCCTACAGTTGGGCTATGTGTTGAAATGAACTTGAAGGCAAAGGGTTTGGTATTTCAGACTGAGAGGAAGCTCGGCACCACATGAGGCAGCTCCTCCCACTGTGGAAGAGCTCTAAGTCCAGCCATCTACTCAATCCCCCATCTGCCTCCCTATATTCCCCATGGAGCTACATGAAATATGTCTGTCAACCCTGCCACCTAATGCCATGTTATTTGTGTACTGTCTTTGCAACTTTACTGAATGGTTTGTTAGGGCATGGACCATGCCTCCTGTTCCTTTTGCATCCCCTAGCATTGGTGATTAGCTCTAAGGCTGCCATGTAGTGTTCTTAGTTGTGCTCTCTTAGGGCTTCTGTTGAGCTTAGTTGGGCTTAGTTGAGTCTCTTCACTCTGGTCACCAACCCCTTCAAGTAGTGCCCCTCCTCCTTGTCAAGCCTGAGTTATGTTCATTCGAACTTCCCCACCTCTTCTCAGATCCAGAGCTACCATTGACAAGCAAAGTTCACGGCCATCCTTCATAAATATCCATGGTAAAGAGTGATTTGCTTCAACTCCAACCACACCCAACATACACAGACACACACACAAACCTATCACTACCACTATATCTAGGTGAATGTGGGCACCTATGAACTTTATAGGTATCCTCGAAGGATGAAACAAAAATTGCAGAATGCAATATAAAACCTGAGGAGAGACAATGAAGAGACAAAAGCCAGAGCACTTTACATTTCTTCCTCAGACCATTATTAGCACAACAGCAGCCAAGTGTCTTTCTCCCTGAACCATTTATGAGTTGGTCTGCATTCACAGCAACATGGAACCCCACCCTTAAAATGTCAAGTGATTATATCCAAGGCACACCAGCAATGATTCCTGGAATGTTCTTTTCAGTTTGCTCTCCACAAACTCAATTCTTATTATCCTTCAAGTACCTTGTCCACTCTGACAACTTCTAGGAAGTGTCCCCTCCCTTCCTGAACTCTTATCAAGCTTCTCAATGCCAACACCTATCTTTTGAAGGAATATTAAATTTTATTTCTCATCAGATTGTTAAAAATGTTTCTATTCTGCCACATGTAGGTTGCAGCCTTCGCAAAGGATGGACTATGATGGTGATACTTCTGCATTTACCACAAGGCCTAGGACAGGGATGGCCACACAGTCCAGATTTAATTAAATAACTGCATGGTTTAGAACCATCTAGAGAAGGTAGCTAACAGTGAATCAGGTAGGCCACTTGACCTGTGATTCCTGCATTATCAACACATCCTTTGAGCACCTATGATGTGCGAGGCACCAGTCCAACTGAGTGTGATAGAATCCCCTTGGCAAAAATGCCCAAATCTTCTCTTTTTACAAACCCAGGACACACAACTTCTTCTTCACTATGTTGTTCTTCACATACAAAATTCCGCCTGGTCATATCTTGGTGGGCCCTATGAGCTGCATCTCCAGCAGTGAAAGTGCCTTTGCCTGAATCTTCCAAAATCTCATCCTCAATTGTGGAGAGACTATAACACTTATACACTGCTGAGGGGAATGTAAAATGCATCTCCAGCAGTGAAAGTGCCTTTGCCTGAATCTTCCAAAATCTCATCCTCAATTGTGGAGAGACTATAACACTTATACACTGCTGAGGGGAATGTAAAATGGTACAACTACTTTGGAAATTGATTTGGTGCTTCGTTAAAAACCTACAAATAAAACTACCATGTGATCCAGCGATCCCAGTACTTGTAATATATCCTAGAGGAATAAGAGCCTTTACACGAACAGATATATGCACACCCATGTTTATGGCAGCACTGTTTACAATAGCAAAAAACATGGAAGCAACCAAGGTGCCCATCAACGGAAGAATGGATAAATAAATTATGGTATATTCACACAATGGAATACTACCCATCAATAAAGAACAATGATGAATCCATGAAACCTTTCATAACAAAGAGGAATCAGGAAGGCATCATACTGAGTGAAATTAGTCAATTGCAAAAGGACAAACATTGTATGAGACCACTATTATAAGAACTCAAAAAATAGTTTAAACAGAGAAGAAAATATTCTTTGAGGGTTACAAGAGTGGGGAGGGAGAGAGGGAGAACGGTTTTCACTAATTAGATAGTAGATAAGAACTATTTTAGGTGAAGGGTAAGACAACACATAATACAGAAGAGGTCAGCACAACTGGACTAAACCAAAAGCAGTTTCCTGATTAAACTTCGAATGCTTCGAAGGCCAGCGTAGCAGGGTTGTGGGTTTTAGGACCATGGTTTCAGAGGACATCTAAGGAAATGGGAATAATAAAATCCATTAAGAAAACACTCTGCATCCCACGTTGGGGAGAGGCATCTGGGGTCTTAAACGCTAGCAGGCGGCCATCTAAGACACATCAATTGGTCTCAACCCACCTAGAGCAAAGAAGAATAAAGAACACCGAAGACACAAAGTAATTATGAGCCCAGGAGGCAGAAAGGGACACATAAAGCAGAGACTACATCAGCCTGACAATAGAAGAACTAGATGGTGACCACCTACAACCGATGACTGCTCTGACAGGGAACACAACAAAGAACCCCTGAGGGAGCAGGAGACCAGTGGGATGCAGACCTCAAGTTCTCGTAAAAAGACCAGACTTAATGGTCTGACTGAGACTGGAAGGACCCTGGAGGTCATGGTCTCCAGAATTTCCATTAGCCCAAAACAAGAACCATTCCCAAAGCCAATTCTTCAGACAGGGATTGGACTAGACTATGGGATAGAAAATAATACTCGTGAGGAGTGAAATTCTTGGATCAAGTAGACACATGAGACTATGTGGGCAGCTCCTGTCTGGAGGGGAGATGAAAGGGCAGAGGGAGTCAGAAGCTGGCAGAATGGACACAAAAATAGAGAGTGGAGAGAAGGAGTGTGCTGTCTCATTAGGGGGAGAGCAACTAGGAGTTTATACCAAGGTGTATATAAATTTTTGTATGAGAGACTGACTTGATTTGTAAACTCTCACTTAAAACACAATAATTTTTTTTTTTTAATCTCATCCTCAGGGCACTCAATGATCAATAGCCAAAACTTGTGGAAATGACAGGTGAGGTTGAAGATACAGCTTGGGGGAAAAGTCAGCTTTCAACAGCAAACCTCATGACATTCTCATTTAGAATCAGCCTGATTTCTCCATTCCCAAAGGCAACTCTTCAGACAGAGATTGGACTGGACAATAGGATAGAAAACGATACTGGGGAGGAGTGAGCTTCTTGGATCAAATAGACACATGAGACTATGTGGGTAGGTCCTGTCTGGAGGGGGGATGAGAAGGGAGAGGGGGACAGAAGCTTGCTGAATGAACACAGCGAATACAGGGTGGAGAGAAGAAGTGTGTTGTCTCATTAGGGTGAGAGCAACTAGGAGTATATAGCAAGGTGTACATAAATTTTTGTACAAGAGACTGATTTGTAAACTTTCACTTAAAGCACAATTAAAAAAAAAAATCAGCCTGGTTTCTAAGGGCCTTTTTTTTTTCTTCCTTTTTTTTAAAAATTGTATATTAGGTGAAGATTGACAGAACAAGCTAGTTTCTCATCAAAAAGTTAGTACACACATTGATCTATGACGTTGGTTAAGAACCCCAAGACATGTAAACACTCCCCCTTCTCAACCCTGGGGTCCCTATTACCACCTTTCCTGTTCCCTCCTGCCTTCCAGTCCCTGCCCCAGGGCTGGTGTACCCCTTTAGTCTTGTTTTGTTCCATGGGCCTGTTCAATCTTTGGCTGAAAGGTGAATCTCAGGAGTGATCTCATTAATGAGCTGAAAGGGTACCCAGGGGCCATACTCTCAGAGTTTCTCCAGTCTCTGTCAGGTCAGCAAGTCTAATCTTTCTCTTTGAGTTAGAATTTTGTCCTACATTTTTCTCCAGCTCTGTCAGGGCCTCTCTATTGTAAATCCCTGTCAGAAAAGTCAGTGGTGGTAGCCAGGTACCATCTCATTGTACTGGACTTAGTCTGGTGGAGGCCATGGTAGATGTGGTTCATTAGTCCTTTGGACTAATCTTGCTCTTGTATCTTTAGTTTTCTTCATTCTTCCTTGCTCCTGAAGGGGTGAGACCAGTGAAATATCCTAGATGGCCGCTCACAGGTTTTAAGACCCCAGACGCTACTCACCAAAGTAAAATCTACAACATATTCTTTATGAACTATGTTATGCCAATTGACCTAGATATTCCATAAGACCGTGCTCTCCATAGCCCTCAGTAAGGGCCTTCTAAAAGCAAGCAAAAAAAGGAGCTTAGTGTGTAAGGGAGCTGGTGTGCTTGGTTGGCCATGAAGTTATAACAATTCCTAATGAGACACTGTCAAGCATTAAGAACATCTATATGTGCAGAACTTGGCTCCTGAGAATGTGGTGTGGGGGGACACGCAACAGTCTGTATGCTCTGAATATGCTTCAACGGCTTTTGCACATCTCTGCTTGGTACAATTCTTTTCAGAAGTACACTGCCAGGTCCTTCTTTCTAGTCTGCCTTAGTGGGAAAGCTCAGTTGAAACCTGTCATAGGTGACCCTGCTGGTATTTGAATACCAGTGGCATAGCTTCCAGCATCACAACAACAAGCAAGCCCCCACATTATCACGAACTGACTCACTGGTCTATGCCAAGAAGTATGGAAGACAGCTTCCTGGCCAACTGACTGGAAGAGATCCATATTTATGCCTATTCCCAAGAAAGGTGATCCAACCAAATGCAGAAATTATTGAACATTATCATTAATATCACATGCAATCAAATTTTGTTGAAGATCATTTAAAAGCAGCTGCAGCAGTATATTGACAGGGAACTGAGAAATTTAAGCAGGATTCAGAAGAGGACGTGGAACCAGGGATATTATTGCTGATGTCAGATGGATCCTGGCTGAAAGCAGAGAATACCAGAAGGATGTTTACCTGTGTTTTATTGACTATGCAAAGGCATTCGACTGTGTGGATCATAACAAATTACAGATAACATTGAGAAGAATGGGAATTCCAAAACACTAAATTGTGCTCAAGAGGAACCTATACGAAGATCAAGACACAGTTGTTTTAACAGAACAAGGGGATACTGATTGGTTTAAAGTCAGGTAAGGCATGCGTCAGGGTTGTATCCTTTCACCATACCTGTTCAATCTGTATGCTGAGCAAATAATATGAGAAGCTGGATTATATAAAGAACACAGCAACAGGATTGGAGGAAGACTCATTAACAACCTGTGTTATGCAAATGAAAGTGAAGAAGATTTGAAGCCCTTACTGAAAAAGATAAAGATTCCAGCCTTCAGAATGGATTACACCTCAACATAAAGAAAACTAAAATCCTAACAACTGGATCAATAAGCCACATCATGATAAACAGAGAAAAGATTGAAGTTGTCAAGGATTTCCTTTTACTTGGGTTCACAATCAACACCCATGGAGTCAGCATTCAAGAAATTAAAAGACGTACTGCATTGGGCAAAAATGCTGCAAAAGACCTCTTTTCAGTTTTAAAACACAAAGATGTCACCTTGAAGAATAAGGTAAGCCTAACCCAAGCCATGGTGTTTTCAATCGCCTAATATGCATGCGAAAGCTGGACAAAGAATAAAGACGACCGAAGAAGAACTGACGCCTTTGAGTTATGGTGCTGGAGAAGAATACTGAATACCCCGTGGACTGCCAAAAGAACAAGCAAGTCTATCTTGGAAGAAGAACAGCCAAAATGCTCCTTAGAAGCAAAGATGGTGAAACTACATCTCGCATATTTTAGACATGTCATCAGGAGGGACCAGTCCCTAAAGAAGGGTATCAGGCTTGGTAAAGTACAGGGTCAGTGAAAAAGAGCAAGACCCTCAAGCAGATAGATTGACACAGTGGCTGCAACATTGGCCTCAAGCATAACAACGATTGTAAGGATGGCACAGGACTGGGCAGTGTTACATTCTGTTGTACACAGGGTCACTATGAGTCGGAATCGATTTAATGGCACCTAACCGAAACAACAGTAAAGACAGGGACCATGTCTATTTCACTCACCACTGTATCCCCCACAGAACCTACACAATAAACCAAAGAAAAACAAGCTCATTGCCATCAAGTAGATTCCAACTCACAGTGACCCTATGTGTTACAGGGTAGAACTGCTCCATAAGGTTTTCTTAACAGTAATGTTTACAAAAACAGATTGCCAGGCCTTTCTTCTGCACAGCCACTGGGTCAGTTCAAACCAGCAATCTATCAGTTAGTAGTCAAGTATAAACCATTTTCACCACAGTACTCAAAAACCATTTTCAGAATAAATGATAACAAGACAGTGCAACAGAGTACAAAATGCAGGGAATTTCAAGTCAAGCGAGCTGGGCTTCAATTTCAGCTTAGCCATATACTAGCTGCCGGGTGATATCAGGTGAATTACCTAATCTCTCTGAGCCTTGTGCTATGGCTGCTAACCAAGAGGTTAGTAGTTCAAATACACCAGGCTCTCCTTGGAAACTCTGTGGGGCAGTTCTACTCTGTCCTATAGGGTCGCTATGTGTCGGAATCGACTCGACGGCAGCGGGTTTGGTTTTCAGTGGGTTTCTGAGCCTTAATTTCCTCATTTTTATATGAAATAATAATATCTACTTCACTGAGCTGTATGAAGGGGAAAAAAGATAATGGATGAGAAAGTAGTTGGTAATCTATAGAGTTCTCTGCAGAGATGAATTATTTTAATGTTAGTGTTTTCTCTTCACAAGGCCTACCACAGGCACCTGAACACCCCACCATTACTCACACCCTTGGTTTTTTTTTTTTATATCTAGGAGACATAATACATTGAAAACCATTGTAAACTTGTAGCTTGATCATTTGACTTTCTCATTAGCTGGCAGAAAGGAGGGTCCTAATAGGCTGCGGTTCAGGACAAGCAGTTTTGAGGGAAGGGGTGATGTGTCTTAAGTTTCTAGAAAGACCAGGGGAGGGGACAACTGCAGTGGTGACCCTGGTAGAGCCAGGACACTGAGTTGACAGGTAAAGGGAAAACAAAAACGGAGGTGGAGGTGCCAGTTACGAACTTTCTGTGGCCCGTGTGTATTTCCGGGACACTCGACTATACAAGAGCTGTCTGTGTGTGCTACAGAGAGGGGAGGGAAGCCAAAGAGCAGGAAACGGACGCCAAGGGAGCTGTACTTAATCATAATAACCATTAGTATTGACTTTGGTGCCATCTTAAAGGAGCCATTTGTTACAAGAACCAATAGTCAAAACCCCAAGCCAGCCAGGCTTTGTCTTATGAGCTCTAAAAATAATGGTACTTTACTGTTCATTTGTTTTAATTTTCCAAATTCAAATGCAATTTGAAATCAATTCAAAAATTGATTTCTTTCTTCTAAACAAAGAGACGTTAAAACGAGGAAGGAAGGAAGGAAGAAACAAGGACAGACAGGGCTTTTCAGTGAATCACATAATAATATACCAAAAGCAGGAGCCCAGGGCAGTAATTATTCCCCTCACTGAGACGTATGAAAGGAAAATGGGTGAGAATTATGACCACAGGAACAATATATAAAACCTCTCCAGAGCAGAGGCCAACAAATCACCTACTGAGAGCTTCAACAACTCTGTGTAAAAGCTGGAGGAAACACAGTTAAGGTCGATCAGCTCCTGGTTTTTAAATGACCACGTCATTTTAATCAACTCTCCATGTCATTCTGCATCTCCAGCTGGCAAACTGGCAAAGAGAGATTAGAGTTGTTTGCTCTCTTTAAACAGCATGAAAACATGCTTGTGTGATCTTCCAGTTAAAACAGCTTGGAAAAGGTCAGTGGATTATTTTCCAGCCAAGCCTTGGGAGGGTGTCTCCTGTCTCAGTATAGTCACTACAATCCAAAGTCTCGCACTCCACCTTATAGGACCTTGGTTCCAACAAATTCCCCAGCCTCTGATTCACAATAGCCAAACTCACAGTAAACAGACTGATAACCTTGACAGCCAAGTTGTTAATAGATAATGGTAACATGGGCCTATCCAACAACCAGAATACTTGAGCCACTATTCAGGTCTTCAGGAATGAAACCAAACTCATGAAGCAACTCTAAAGAAGATAAAATAAAGACGAACTTAGAGCCAGATAAATCTAGCTTCAAGGCCTCATGTAATTCAATTATTTGGGTCTTAGTCTTCTTATCTGTATAAATGAGAATAATATTTACCACATAGCACTGTTTTTGATGATATTTGAAAACACTTTGTGAGCTGGAGAGCATGGTACAAATGGAAGTGGTAATTTTGGGTAATAAGAAGGCAGTTTGGTGCATATAGAATCTGAGTAAGGAGAACTAGAGCTCTGTGGGCAATTTACGTCCAGTGTAGTAGTCCCTAAGGAGACCTGGTGGTGCAGTGGCTTACCACTCAGCTGATAACTGAAAGGTCAGCAATTTGAATCCACCAGATGCTCCGCAGGAAAAAGATGTAGCAGTCAACTTCCGAAAAGATTACAGCTTTGGAAACCCTATGGGACAGTTCTGCTTTGTCCTATAGGGTCACTATGAGTCAGAATTGACTCGATGGGAATTAGTTTGATTTTTTCATTTTTATAGGAGTCCCTCGGTGATACAAATGGTTAACACACTGGTCTGATAACGAAAAGATTGGAGGTTCCTTCCAGTCTACCCAGAGGCACCTCAGAAGAAATGTTTGGCAATCTACTTTTGAACAATCAGCCATTGAAAATTCTCTGGAGCACAGTGCTGCTCTGACACACGGATCACCATGAGTTGGAATCAACTCGACAGCAACTGGTTTTTGGTTTTATGGTGGAACCCAAAGCATTATCCACACTACACTAGGGACTGCCTTCCCAGACTAAAATCCACCACATGTAGTTTCTCTCCCTCAGACCAAGCTGGAGATGGAGAGGTCCCAGCTCTCTAACTCACCTTTTTCAAAATTCCTTATCAAACACCAAAAGCATCTGTCTTCCTGACATATCCTCAGGAAGCACATGTTGAAATTAATGAGACTGCAGGGTATCTCCCCTGAATTTCCTTTCAGAGGGATAACTTCCTGGGGACATTTCTCTGCCCTGCATTTAGATACACCCATGTGTCATTTCTCTGTCTTAGGGGTGTTGGCCTTGGGCAAATTATTCAATATTTCTGTGCCTCAATTTCATCCTCTATATAATGGGAAGATGACTAATATCTATTTCATAGGGTTGATGTAAAAATTAACATGATATAAATAAAATGACTAGCAAGCCATGAATAAATTTTAGTTATCACCATCACTATCAAAGGGTACTGAAGGTGAGACTTGGACCTGCATCTTGTTATTACTCTCAGTTGTTTACAGCCAAGCAGATTAAACAGTTAGACAGATTAGCATACACAAATCTCCAACATGGCTCAGAAAACGGAGGGAATAAATACAAAGAGAAATATTTACAGACCAAAGCACTATGTTAAGAGACCAAAGTTTGCCGTTGGGAGCCATAGATGGCTTTAAAAGTGGCTTCATCTGATGTCCTCAGACTTGGGTCTGGGGTCATGATTAGCAAGAAAAGGTTTATTTTCTGTGTTTGAGGCCTTATAGGGATTTGGCCTTAGGCAGAGATCAAAGTGAGCTCAAGGGTCAGGAGAAGCAATCCGGGACTCTTAGACTACAAAGTCTGCAGAATTTTCAAGGGGTTCAAAAGCCAATAAAAAAAAAAGAAAGAAAACATTGCCATTTTTATCGATTGAATTGAGTCCCCAAAAATATGTGTATCTATTTGGCTAGGCCATGATTCTCAGTATTGTGTGATTATCCACCATTTTGTCATCTGATATGATTTTCCTATGTGTTGTAAATCCTACCTCTATGATGTTAATGAGGTGGGATGGGGGGCAGTTATGTTATCAAGGCAGAACTCAATCAACAAGATTGGATTAAATCTTGAACCACTCTCTTTTGAGATATAGAAGAGAGGAGCCAGCAGAGAGACATGGGGACTTCATATCACGAAGAAAGCAGCACCTGGAGTAGAGTGCATCCTTTGGACCAGGGTCTCCTATGCAGAGAAGCTCCTAGTCCAGGGGAGGATTGATTATACAAGAACCTTCCTAAAGAGCCTACAGATAAAGCCTTCCCCTGGAGCTGACGCCCTGAATTTGAACTTCTAGCCTACAAGATGGTGAGAAAATAAACTACTGCTTGTTAAGGTCATCCACTTGTGGTATTTCTGTTACAGCAGCACTAGATAACCAAGACAGCCATCAATTCCCACTCATGTCCACCCCAGGTGTTACAGAACTGTTCCATAGGGCTTTCTTGACTGTAATCTTTACAGAAGCAGATCACCCTGCCTTTCTTCCAAGGCACTGCTGTGTGGGTTTGAACATGAAACCTTTAGGTTAGCAGTTGACCATTTGCACTACCTAGGGACGTCTAAGGCGCCCTGGTGGCACAGTGCTTAAGAGCTTGGCTGCTAACCAAAAGGTCAGCAGCTCAAATCCACTAGCTGCTCCTCGGAAACGCTATGGAAGAGTTGTACTCCGTCCTATAGGGTTGCTGTGAGTCAAAATCTGACTCCATGGCAACAGGTTTGGGTTTTTTTGTTGTCGTTATTGTTTTTTTAGGGGCCTCTATACCTTGCCTTGTCATTGTTAGTTATGTTGCCCTGTAGTCAATTCCGACTCACAGTGACCTCATGAGTGCCTAGTGCCTCCATTTTGGGTGCAAACAAGGAAAGGGAGATTGGTTTTGGTTTGGTCGTTTCTAAGCACTTTAAATTCTCTTTGAGAATAGACATACACTTAAAAATGGGAGAAGAATTTTAGTGTTGACTTTTACCGGGTGAGGGTCAATTTGGGGCAATGCATACATTATTTAATGCTTTCTGAAGAAGTTGTTCTAAGACTGTGAATAAAATTTTTAAAAAACCAAACCACACTCATTTCCATCAAAACGATTACAACTCATAGTGACCCTATGGGACAGAGTAGAACTGCCCTTTAGGTTTTCCAACGAGTGCCTGGTAGATTCAAACTGCCAATCTTTTGGTTAGCAGCCGAATGCTTAATGACTGTGCCACCAGGGCTCCATGAATAATATAAGCTGAAAACAGAAAAGAAAAGGCAGCTTTCTGTCCTAGTTCGGTAAATTTCAATGAAATAAAGCCCTGTCAAAACCTACTTCAAAAGCTTAGGGGAGGGGATACACATGAAAGAGACACAAAAAGTTTTAAGAAGCTAAACTCCCATCTCACTGAGCCCTACACCCTATAACCTCAAGGGAGAGGCTCAAGGATTTTCTTTTCATTCTCTCTAAGACTACCATACAGAAGGTCTTCTTAAGTCTCAAAATCAAAATGGCCTCCAAGGACCTAATTCATCCACCATGTTAGAAAGCACAGCTTCTGGTGGAGGAGTAAAGGGATTATACATATAGACCAGGTAAACTGCTCGTCCCACTGCTTCTCTCTCTTAGATCTAAGTCTTCCATCTCAAGCATCTAATCGAAGGTACCCTTATCGCTTGCAAGGCCCAACAGAATCATGGATGTACCCAGGACAAAGAAGCCTATCAAGGACAATCAAGGCCATCCCTTCTCTAGACTTTAGGAAGAAGGACTCTCTTTGCTTTGCTTTTGTCTTTCTGTGCTGCATTTGCAAGAGGAGTGAAGACATTGAGGGCCAAAACCAAAGTTGGGCCCTAGAAAAAAAATCAAGGAGGTTACTTGGTCTGCTTCTAGTCTAAGCCATAGTCAACAAGGATAAGAAGATTCCTTTCAAATAAATGGTTCAGCTTAACTAACCAGGAGAGTAGCTTTCAGAGAGGTTTTAAAAACCTGCCATGTTTGTTCTTGTTGTATGCCGTTGAATTGATTTCAACTCATAGTGACACCCTGTGATAAAGTAGAATGCCCCATAGGGTTTTCAAGGCTGTAATCTTTATGGGAGCAGATTGCTAGGTCTTTCTCCTATGGAGCCAATGTGTGAGTTTGAACTGCCATCCTGGCCAGTCTAAAGAAGATACCAGTGGTAAAAATACTAGACTAAAATCCAAGAAACATGGGTTCCAACCCTTGGAATACCACTGACTCTGTCCCTTACATCATTCAAAACTCTAAGTTTTGCGAGGGCAGGAACTATTTGTCTTAATCACTACTGAGCATTCACTCAATAAATAGGTGTTGATTAGCTGGGTCGGGGGGAGTGGAACCTAGCCAGCAGTCAAAACAGTCTGTCCAAACAGAGAATGTATAGCTTCCTGATTAAGATTACAGTCTCTGGAGCCAGATTGTCTGGGTTCATCTCCCAAATCTAATACTTATTAGCTATGTGACATTTGGCATTTTCCTTAGTATCTCCACATCTCCGTTACCTCAGCTGTAAAATGCAGAGACTAACAGTTTCAAGTTCATAAGGTTGTTCTGAGGATAAAACGAAGTAATTCACATAAAGGGTGAATAACCATGCACACAAAAAATGTTATGTATTATTACAAAACAATCTGCCTTCCTTACTAGAAATATTCTTTGGTATGTGTAACAGAAGGACTGTACCCACAGAGTTTGGGATCCTTGGTTATGCAAACAGTAAGCACTCAGCTGCTAACTACAAGGCTAGCGAATTGAACCCATGCAGCGGCTCCATGAAAGACCTAGTGATCTATGTCCATAAAAATTACACCAAGAACACCCTATACGGCAGTCACATTGAGTTACTATGAGTCAGTATTGACTCAATGGCATGCAACAACAATGAACCTAGTTACATAGAGACTAGAAGACCACTATGCTACTGGTGTACATTTCCTCATTGCTCCCTTCCTACTTCTCAATTCCATCCCATGCATGTTATCTACCCTCCCTCAAGCTGAAATGCCTTCCCCCTCCTTCATCTCCACCTATCCAACCTTGCACAATTCGACCTCCTAATACTGTGCAATTTAACCCTTAATAATTGTCTAATCCTTTCATGCTGCCTATGTTAAACAGACCCAAGAATTGGGACATTAAATGCCACGATTCTTAGTAGGTGCTCAAAAAATGTACAGCAAGTTAAATCACAGAGTTGGCACTTTGGAAAAAGGTTAAGAGAGTGTGCAACCATGCCTCAGCAACTAGGTCATGATCAGACATTAGTCAAACACAGTTGATAGCACAATTTGGTCCTTTGTAGATCAAGGGCTCCAGTGTCAGACAACCTGGATTCAAATCCCAACTCCACTGCTTGCTAGCTGTACAATCTTAAACTAGTCACTTAACCTCTCTCAGCCTCAGTTTCAACTGTTTAATGGGCATGATGAAACAATCTACCATATATGATTGGTGAGAGGATTTAATGAGTTTGTATAAAGCATTTAGCACAATGGAAGGAGCCCTGGAGGCACAGTGGTTAAAGCACTCAGATACTAACTGAAAGGTCAGTGATTCAAACCCACCAGCTGCTCCGTAGTAGAAAGATGTGGCAGTCTGCTTCTTTAAAGTTTTATAGCTTTGGAAACCCTATGGGGCAGTTCTACTGTGCCCTACAGGGCTGCTTGGAGTCGGAATCGACTCAACAGCAGTGGGGTTTTTTTGTTTTGTTTTTATTTAGCACAACACCTGGCAGATTTTAAGTGTTAGCTACTTATATTACTATAAATTTCTTTATTACATTAACTGAGGCAGGGCCTTCCAGGAATGGAACACAGGGGTTGTAATACTCTGATAGAAGAAATTGCTAAGAAGGGATCAAAGCCCAGGAAAAGGCATGGGAAAGATAGGCCCAGGTGAGGAGCCTTAGGGAGACGGCCTGGGGACCTGTGAGAAGTCATACTATGAAAGAAGACTCCTAAATTTGGAGCACCCAATGCAAATTTCTTCACCTTCACAGGTTTGCCTTCAGATGGTTCTTGCAGTAACTGGAGTATGCCAGCCTGGCCCAAATTGTACTATAAGAAAGAGAAGTGCGAACGCTGCACTTTTGAAAGGCGTCCCAATTGGTTTATTAAGTAATTAACTTCCTGATGCACAGAGGACAAAGCACTGAGGGGCCCTAAGAAGCCAATTAAAGCCCAAATGGCTGGATTGTTGCAAAGAAAGTATAAATGGGGGAAAGCTTTCCCTTTCTGAGGCTACCTCCCACCAATCTATTAATTAGACTGGGGAGAGGAAGAGTGGATGGCAAGGAAGCCAGGAAATTCCAACCTGAAAGACAGGTGGGAGACCTGGGAGCCTAAAAGAATTCAGGCAATGGTGAGTCTGTCGCTCAGTGAATGTTAAGCAGGAAGCTGGAAAGCACACAGCACCATGGGCTGGCCCTCTGCTGGACTGGGATCATCGCCCTCCACAGAGGCCCTGAGTCATCTTATACCGCCCTGTGATGTGGGTTAGCCACAGCTACTTTGGATCCCCAGGCTGGCCTTCCACTGCGTCCCAGAATGTACCTGAGAGGCTCCAGTCATTGGCACTCACAAGATAAACCTTCTAATATTAAGATGAATCAAGCATAACACAGAATATAAAGCCAAAAAGATGAACAGGTTAGGCTTCTATAATAGTTTTACTCTTCCATATTATTTGAAATAATATTTTAGATACACATTGCTCTCTCCAACCAAACCAAAAAGCTCCTTGAGTTATGAATCAATCCCTTACTCATTTTTCCATTTCCCATTAGTACCTAGCATAGTGTCTGCTCAAAGTACGCCTTCAATACATGCTTATTGAATTGAAATATTTTTGCACCTTGCAAATGGCTAAGAATGGAAGAGCAACAGAATTCGAAAACAGTATCCGGTCATCTGCAGCAACATTCCTTCTCTGGGGAGATTCCCTGCTCGACTAAAGAGGGCATGCCAAGAACTGTAGAGCAAAGCATGTGACAAGTTATACAAGGAATAGATTGCATTGGGATCTAGATCTCCTTACATTTCCCCGTCATCAACAATGGCTTGACTTCCTAAAAAGTACCCCTTAGAGTGAAAGAGAAAAACAGAAGACATATTAAGTTAATGTTAAAGGCATTTGTTTTTTAATTATTTGAGATTCAGATCTTATGTATGTAACTTGCAGCAGTGTTGAATAGCGGAAACAGCATGGACTTCCAACGGTATGACCTTGAACCAATTAGTTAACCTCTCTGAGCCTCCATTTCCCATCAGTAAAATGGCAGAATACTAATAAAGGCTACTTCATAGGGCACTTGAGGGCCAGCCAAGTTAACACGTGTAATGCACTTATAGACACTGACAATAAAAAAAAAATACTAAGCAGTTAATAAATGTTAGCAACTCTCTTTATGAGAATTAAATGAAATTCAATGAGATAAGGCATGTATAGCAGCAGTCACGACTTGAGTATAATTGGATTAGGACTCAGACGTGTTTGGATACATCTGGTACATTCGTTTAACAGCCCTAAACAAGCCTATATCTACATGAGCCGAGAAGGCTCCTGGAGGAGAACTGTGGTAAAGGAGAGCACAGAGCACATTGACCCGGACCAGGGAATGGTGTAGGTGGGGTAAAACAGCTTAGTCATCAAGGATTCTGAGTACACTTTGCCACTTGGGTTTGATTCCTAGCCCAATCCCACAGGGTTTAAGTCCCAATATGTAAGAATGGAACAGGCAAGGTTGTTAAAGAGTATTACTAAAGCCGTAAAGGGGAAAAAGATGCTGATTTAGGTTACTTTGGGAGACGGTAAAACTAAAGGCAAAAGGAACTATACATAAGCACTGTACTCTGTTTGATAAAGCTGTTTCCCTAGGGGTGTGTGGTTAATAATTCTGATACTGCTGCACATGTATACTAGAACTGAACGATTAAGTAAACAGATGGCAGATGGTGGGAGGTCAGATCCTCTCTGTTGGAGTGGGAAGCTACAGGTAAGCAAGAATGATCCATATGGTGATAACTTAGAGTAGGAGACATCAGCATGAACTCATATTTAGCTAATATAGATTCAAATGGTTATATATCAAAATATTGAGAATGCCTAGTTACCCAGATCTTAATTTCTAATACCATTCTCAAAAAAAAAAAAAAAAAAAACAGCATTCCTTGGCAAAATAACTGATTCTGGAGCTGGGGCAGGAAATATACAAGATTTGCTTGGAACTTCTCGTACTGTCAAAAAGTAAGCAAGTGCAAAAAAAAAAATTACACACATACACAATGATGGGGATATGTCAAATGGACATAGGACCCAACTGAAAGAGCACCCAATAGACAAACCTGGAATGATTTGAGCAGCAAAATAAATAACAGAATTATATTATAATCCAAAGTATAAAATAAACATCTCTGAGTCCATACTGATATAAATAAATAATTGAATAAATAAATAAATAAATGGGGAAGAAAAGACAAATCTCCCATGCCAACGAATGACAAATAATTGATAGCTCACCACTCCTTAAGTGTGGGCTACACCTCCTTCCAAAAAGTATACTATGAATAGGCATTCCCCCCCCCCAAAAAAAAGAGAAACTTTGCAGTAGAGAACCTGACAAACACTACCTCAGCCAGTGATCAAGGTCAACTTCAAAAGTACTAAGAC
This sequence comes from Elephas maximus indicus, assembly GCF_024166365.1. Lineage (NCBI taxonomy): Eukaryota > Metazoa > Chordata > Mammalia > Proboscidea > Elephantidae > Elephas > Elephas maximus. Next base: position 27,426,356 of record NC_064846.1, on the reverse strand, counting down.
ATCCTGATAATGTGCACCCTTTCTATCATGTGAAGAGAATAGCACTTTATTTCTGAGATCTCCTTCCCCAAGCCCCATAACCCAAGTCTAACCATTAGAGAAACAACAGACAAATCCCAATTGAGGGATGTTCTACAAAACGCTTGAGCAAAACTCCTCAAAACTGTCAAAGTCATAAAAATCAAGGAAAAGTCTTAAAAACTGTCACCAAAAAAAGAAAGAAAACAACCTGTCATAGCAAAGAGGAGCCTAAAGAGATAGAACTGTTAAATATAATGTGGTGTCCTGGATGGGATTCATAAACAGAAAAGTGATATTAGGGAAAAGAGGAAATATGAATAAAGTATGGATTTTAGTTATACTAATACATGAATATTGACTTATTAATTGTGGCAAATGTGCTTTGATAATGTAAGATATTAATGATAGAAACTGGGTGTGGGGTATATGGGAATTTCTTGTACTATCTTTCCAACTTGTCTGTAAATCTAAAAGTTTTGGAAATAAAAATACAACTCAAAAAATTTGTGAGGGTATCAGCAGTCCTGCTTTGGCACTTCTTTTAACAAAATTCTATATAAAGGGGAGAGACATAGACTCGCCTACTTTGAGACAACCTAGCCAGGTGCTCTGGCAACAGGGAGATATCTGGGCTTTGTTGTCAGGGGCCAGTAGAGCAACAAGAGGATCAGGTAGGAGACATTAGAGTCTGGGAGAGTAGTGGCAGCACCTAAGAAACAGCAGAGCCTTATAAATAACAAATGGGTGACAGAAACCTGATAAATACCTAATTCAGCAGAGGCAGTGGTTCACAGTGGCTGCAACAATGAGCTCAAGCATAACGACGACTGTAAGGATGGTGCAGGACCGGGCAGTGTTTTGTTCTGTTGTGCATAGGGTCGCTATGAGTCGGAGCCGACTCGACGGCACCTAACAACAACAACAACAACTTAACAATTCCTGTAAAACATTTACCATCACCTGTGCTCTTGACGTTACTTGCTTCTGTACTTTCTGTGTAGTAGAAGTACTCTGTACTGCTGTGCTGCTGCCTGTCTCTTCCTGACTCCCCCCTTTCGTGATATCATATTGGGAGCTTGATGTTGGCCATTGTAGGAAGTGGCAAACATTACAAATTGTTTTCTTCATTGTCTAGACTTAAGAAAGTGAAGGAAAAAGTGTTTAACTTAAAGTGTATCCTTTCTGTAGCCACTACATTGTGACTAAAAAGAAAAAAAAGGAAGACATATTCTAGTATTTGCAAACCATTATCCGATTTAACAAAGGAGTTGCTCACATCAATGATAAATGAATGAAGCTCCCACAAGCATCTTCATAGTTTCACTTTTTCTCCTACTCACGACCATAAATGACAATATCAACCAACATTTATGTCAGACTATATGCATTCATCAATTGCAACAAGAGGTGGGCTACAGGTACAAAAGTTCAGCAGAAATCAACAAAAACATTATGTGAGAATAAACTGGCTATGTGAAATTTAGAATAAACAGTAGTGTACATATATTTTTTAATTGTGTGCCACACACCCTTTATATCAGTAAAATGTAGAAACGTATATATATACATACATACGGAGCCTGGTGACAAAGTGGTTAAGCGCTTGACTGCTAACCGAAAAGTCTGCAGTTGAAACCCACCAGCGCTCCTTGGGAGAAAGATGTGGTAGTCTGCTTCCGGAAAGATTACAGGGTCGCTATGATTTGGAATCGACTCAACAGCAAGGGGGTATACACACGAGCACACACATACATTTTTTTTTTCCCCTGGAGAGTCAGTTGTTAAACTTTTACTAGCACACAACAGATTCCTCTTCCCTTTGGTCCCAATAAGACTATATACATATATTAGCAGATGGTAGAGTCCTCATTCATTGCTCACCTTTCTCCAGGTGACTAGAGGTTTGCTGGGCAACAGCTCCAGCCTGAGAAACAAAGATAAGAGGGACCGCGTGGGACAGCTGGGCAGAGGCTGAGGAATGAGTGTAAACTACCTACAGAAAACTGAAGAATTCAGGACCAATGTCCCTCATGTTAAGTACTTCTGGCCAGGCTTAGTTCTAGCTGTCTTTCTGCTTCCCCCCACCTGGGCCAACTGCAAGCCAGCCCAGCTCCTTTAATTCAACCTTGTCTTCCAAGCTAGAGTAAACACATTTGATTTGCAGAAACTTCTCTGGCAGCAGAGAATGCTATATCAAATTGAGGGAAGCATTTTTTACATATATGTTATGAGAGCATGGAAAGAAGGTGAAATACAGGAGTGAATAATGTAGTACTTGTTTATGTTTAGATATTTCTGAGCCCTGTCATCTTTACCATAGCTAATGGAAAGATGACTCTATTATAACCAGTTTCTAAGTGGACCTGCCATCATCATGGCTGAAGCTTGGTGTCATGGATTAAATTGTGTCCCCCAAAAATATGTGTCAACCTGGCTAGACCATGACACCCAGTATTGCGTGGTTGTCCTCCATTTTGTGATCAGATGTAATTTTCCTATGTGTTGTAAAACTATATCTCTGCCTATGGTTAATGAGGCAAGATTAGGTTACATTAAAGAGGAATAGGGTGGGATGCAACCCCCTTACTCAGGTCATAGCCCTGATCTGATATAAGGGGAATTTCCTGAGGGTATGGCCTGAATCACCTTTTATCTTACAAGAGATAAAAGGAGAGAGAAGGAAGCACAGAGAGAGGGACCTCATGCAACCAAGAAAGAAGAGCCAGGAGCAGAGCATCCATTCTTTGCACCCGGGATGCCAGCGCTGAGAAGCTCCCAGACCAGGGGAAGATTGATGACAAGGACCTTCCCCCAGAACTGACAGAGAAAGGAAGCCTTCCCCTAGACCTGGAGCCCTGAATTGGAACTTCTAGCCTCCTAGACTCTGAGACAATAAATTTGTTTGTTAAAGCCATTCACTTGTGGTATTTCTGCTATAGCAGCACTTGATAGTTAAGGCACTTGGCTTTCAGAGGGGCTATTGTACATTCACAGAGAGTAATATAGAACCAAAAAGTCATAGTCCTGCCTGTGGCTCCTGGCCCAATTACTACTAAAAATTAGCCAGCACCCATCCTTGACACAGTCTTGATTTCATAGTACACATAAAAACTATGCAAGAAATATTTACATTTTTTGTCTTGTTTTTGAGTACTAAGAAGAAGCTTTGTATTTTAATTTTGGTATTTTTAGCAGTTGTATATGTGTTGTAATGAAGAATGAAAAGAAAAAGGGTTAAGAGCATAAAGTCATAAACTGTCAGGGCTCATGGCAGCAGTGAGCTAAAGCCAGCACTAACTGGTTTACAAGAGCAGATTGTGTGCATCTCTTCCCAACACCACATTCAGTGAGGTGACCTTTAGAGCCTGAAACTGAATTTGATGGGAGTATTTACACCACGGAAATTGGCAAACACTACAAATTAAGGGCAACCCTCCACCCTCACCCCACAAGAGTGATTTATCAGCATACCACAATTCAGAGTGACCTTAGTCATCATCAAATGAAACCCAATAGAGAATACTAAAGAAGGCAGGTGGGATTGGGACACTAGAAGAAGGAAGAAATGCCGAACCTTGTGAGTTTGTATGGAAAAGTGATGTTCAAAAACCTGCCCTCTTACCATCCCCTTAGTACTTCATTCTTGTTCCCTTTCCTTGGCCCTGCACTGTAGCGCGCGTGTGTGTAACAGAGAGAGAGAGAGAGAGAGAGAGAGAAAGCAGGAAAAAAAAAATAGCCATAAATACTCCCCAATGGAGCACCACTCACAGAGCTAAGCCCACCCAGCAGTGGAAACACAGCTTCTTCTGCCTTTAGTTTTGGTCTCCAGAGGGACAAAAAGGCAAAGAGGTCATGGGTCCCCACCCGGTGGCCAGGAGAACAAATCCCCAGTACGGCTTAATGCAATGGTCTCCGATTACAGATTAGAAAAAATAATTCACCTGCTGCTCCAAATTGCTAGCCTGGACTAAGGTGGCAATTCCCGAGAAAGAGAGGAATTAAATGACTGAGTTTATTCACATCCACCTCCTTGGCCCCTGTCATTTTCCCTGGGACAGTCAAATGCACACTCAGCAGGGACACACACACACTCAGGAAGGCTCCTACAATGCCCATGCCCCTCCTCTTTAGTTGTCAGATTCTAAAAGAGCTCAGGAAAGAAGCCCTTAATGCTGGATCATAATCAGCTAACACTCACTGCATGCCCTACATTACACAATCAGGCCTGGCAAGGCACTTAACTGCAGTCTTCCTTTTCAGGCAGACTTAAATAAGACGCTCTAAACCACAAATATTGAGAGTACCTACTATGGAACAGGAGTCCCTGAGTGGCACAAACAGTTAAGCACTCAAGCCAAAACCAAACCAATCCCATTGCCTTCAAGTCAATTCCTACTCGGTGACACTATAGAACGGAGTAGGACTGCCCCATAGTGTTTCCAAGGCTGTAAATCTTTTAGGAAGAAGACTGCCACATCTATCTCTCAGGGAGCATTTGGTGGGTTTGAACTGCTGACCATTTGGTTAGCAACGAAGTACTTAACCATTGTACCACCAGGGCACCTTGTTAAGTGCTCAACTTCTAGCCAAATGTTGGTGGTTCAAACCCACCCAGAGGTACCTCAGAACATGGGCTTAGTGATCTGCTTCTGAAAGCTCATGGCCTTGAAAACCCTATGGAGCAGTTCTACTCTGCACACATGCGGTTGCCATGAGCTGGAAATTAACTGGATGGCAACTAACAGCAATAACAACAGCTATGTACCTGTGATATACAGATATATTCATCTACAGTGATACATAGATGAATAAAATATGGACCTTGGCCTCAAAGAGTTCACAACTAAGAACAGAAGACCCACATAAGACACTATATTACAAAACAGATGAAAATAAATGCTGAAGAGCAGCAAAGTCACAGAGATGTGTGTCTGGTACCAAGAAAGACGAAGGCCAAGGGGAGATATTATGAAAATTATTAGCTGATGTTTATTCAGCATTTACCATGCACCAGATTCTATAATAAGCCCTTTACATAAATCACTTATTTTAATCCTCACAACCACCAAGTAAGGTAGGTAACACCATCACCACTTTACAACTGAAAAAAAGTAAGGTGTGGAGGTAAATAAGTCATCTAAAATCATATAGCTGCTTAAGAGTTGGAATGGGGGTCTATCCCAGGTCTTTCTAATTTCAGAACCCAAAGCTTTGAAGCTGAAATGAGGTACCATTGGCAGTTTGAACCCACTCAGAGGAGCTTCAGAAGCCAGGCTGGGCGATCTGCTTCCGAAACGTCACTTCCTTGAAAACTCTGTGGAACAGTTCTACTCTGCACACATGGGTCACCATGAGTCGGCATTGACTCAATGGCAACTAACAACAAAAACCCTTGTGTAAGGATGTACAGACAATTTTATCACTGAAGGGCTAGCACCACAATACATTCATTCATTCTTCCTTCCTTTGTTCCTTCATTCCTTCGTTCCTTCCCTCCCTCCCTCCTTTCCTTCCTTCCTTTCTTCCTTCTTTCTTCTCTTTCGTCATGTGCCTAGTATGACCCAAGCACCATTTCAAGGTTACAGCCATGAAAACCCTAAAGAGCAGTTTGGCCCAAGCATTGTTTCAAGGCTACAGCCATGAAAACCCTAAAGAGCCGTACTACTCTGTGCACATGGGTCCTATGAAAAGAGATAAAATTCCCTGCCTTCATGGACATTACATTAGAATAAAAGACAATTTTTCTTAAGGAAAAAAGCTGCATGTATTGGGTCAAATACTTTAATAAATGCCTAGAGCAGAAGGCGACAAAACCCATCTGATAGAGACCACCAGAGACATCCTTGGAGTCTGACAGAATTAAGCTTATGAACTTGCCACAGGCAGAGGAACCATGAGGCAACTCACCAAACAAAGGAAGTGACAGGAGCGTTTTGGGTTTGTGGGCAAAGAAGAGAGTAAATAAAATTTAAATGAAGCAGTATTTTGATAGTCTCAAAGCAGAACAGGGCTCTGTGTAAAGGCCTTGGCTGAGAACCTGGCCCAGGGTCTTGTCTCTTTGAAAGCTACACAGTTAAATAAACATGGGTAAAGAAAAACAAACAAACAAACAAAAAATAGTTGCCATTGAATCAATTCCACCTCATGGCAACTCCATGAGTGTCGGAGTAGAAATGTACTCCATAGGGCTTTCAGTGGCTGAATTATTGGAAGTAGATCACCAGGCCTTTTTTCTGAGATGCCTCTGCGTAGACCCAAACCTCTGACCTTTTGGTTAGTAGCCAAATGCTTTAACCATTTGCACCGCCTAGGGACTCCAAAATGTGGAAATCAGTGTCCGAATTGCCCTCATCTGAAGCTCTGTATCTGGGTTGAAAATCACGGCTGCTTCCAGGAAAGAACAGGATATTCCATTTTTACTGATATGATTTCAAACTGAAAAGTTTCTGAAAGCCTACGATTTTATAGAACACAGATCCTCAGCATTATGTACTTGACTCACAAAAAGAACCTGAATCCCATTCGGAGCAAAGGAGAATGACAAAAACCAAAGACACATGTAAAATATTAGCCCAAAGGACTAAAGGACCACATGAACCACACCCTCCACCAGCCTGAGACCAAAAGAACTAGATGGTGCCTGGCTACCACCACAGACAGGTCAGACAGGGATCACAACAGAGAGTCCTAAACAGGAGAAAAATGTAGAACAGAATTCAAATTCATGAAAAAAGACCAGACTTACTGGTCTGACAGAGACTAGGGGTACTCCTGAAACTATGGCCCCTAAACACTCTGGTAACTCAGAACTAAAACCACTCCTGCAGTCCACCTTTATTCCACCTTTTAGACAAAGATTAGACAGGCCTATAAAACATACAATAAAACATGCTTCTTAGTTCAATCAAATACACGAGACCAAATGGGCAACTCCTATGGAAAGGCACGACAAGGAGGCAGGAAGGGACAGGAAGCAGACAAATGAACACGAGGAACCTGGAGTGGAAAGGAGGAGCATGCTGAAACATTGTGGGGATTACAACCAATGTCACAAAACAATATGTGTATAAATTTTTGAAGGAGAAATTAACTTCAGCTGTAAACTTTCACCTAAAGCAAAATGTAATTTAAAAAACACCACAACTCAGTTTTTACAGATTCAAAAGGTGATCTCCCAACCCTGAAGACCCAAGTCTTAACTGGCAACAAGGCCACGGAAGAGTGAGGAGATTGCTCTGTCAGTATAGAGATAGAGGGGAAAGAATTTAGAGTTTTTAGGCCAATATGGGAGGGAGGGATGAGGAGCAGAGAAGAGAGGGGGGCACAGTGAAAGAGTGAGATGGAGGAAGCCTATGAGAGTGGGAAGGGTGGGTGGGTGTTCTGACTCTGCCAAAAATACTTGGTGAAGCCTACAGAGCTCATGGATAGTTTGAGGGGTAGGGGGCAAGAGCTATGTTTCACACCAAGTGAACAGAGCGTGGAACAAGGACAGCATGAGTGCCCAGGAAGTATATGAGGTTCCCCTGCAAGTTATCAAAACTCTCTGAGATGTGTTTGAACTTCCACAGGCCACGAAATAATTTTAAGTCTTAGATCACAAGAAGAGGAAAACACCAAGATTTCACAAAACCTAGAGGACACATGACAAATCAAAGAAGTGTTCCTACAACCACAGGAAATAAATTCACAGAATACATAACCTCAAGAAGTAGACACCTGGGTTCATGCTAAACCTCTCTTAGTCATTAAATGCCAAATGCAGTGGACCCCCTGGGCGGTGCAAACATTTAATGCGCTTGGCTGCTAACCAAAAGGTTCAAGGTTTGAGTCCATCCAGGGGTACCTCGGAAAAAAGGCCTGGTGATCTATATCTGAGAAAAACAGTCCTTGAAAGGGGGAATAATTGTGTAGGGGGCACTAAGTTTCTGTTAATGGTGGTGGAACAACTTGGAAAAGGACAGTGTTAATAGTTGCACAGCATGATGAATGTAATTGAATTGGTCAATATTTTGTATTTTTTCAATAAAGAAAATATTTCAACTGTGTGTGTGTGTGTATATATATATATATCTCCAATAGATCACAGTTCTCTGACACACATGGAGTCACCATGAGTCATAACTGACTCAACAACAACTGGTGGTGGTTGCTTAATGCAAAAATAGACAGAGAAGTCACAAAGGCTAAGAAGTAAGCTGTTAAGACAAGTAAGATATTAAAAACTTAAGAAAACCAGGCTAGTTAAGACACTATTATTTCCATGTACTTCTTCCTCAGATAGGAGATGGTTCCATGAGGCTCTTGTAGTCTGACCCTACAAGTGAAGGTAGGATAATCAGTTATATCTGGCTAGAGGAAATCAAGTGTATAGGGTCGCTACAAGTCAGAAACGACTCGACAGCAGTGGGTGAGTTTTTTACAGTTGTGTTTTGCTGAGAATGTGGAGAGGGAGCTAAGGCTATAGGCAGGCTGGGCCACCTATAGGCAATGAGACAGAGATCATTGTAAAAACTGACTTCAATCTTTTCTCCGTTATCTTGATGTTGCTTATTGGTCCAGCTGTGAGGATTTTTGTTTTCTTTATATTGAGGTGTAATCCGAACTGAAGGCTGTGATCTTTGATCTTCATCAGTAAGTGCTTCAAGTCCTCTTCACTTTTAACAAGCTAGGTTCTGTCCCCAACGGTGGCTTAAAAATTTTATTAACAAACTTTGCAACATTTAAAAAATTGGGACCTATCATGTTGAAAATCAGGTTACCTACTTCAAGAAATCAGAAGATCTAAAAAGATTTGGTCCATGTTCTCATGTAGAGGCTGCCTCCTTTATATGGGAAACGTATTCTCCATTTACCCACAGTCATCACCATTCTTATTTATATCACTCAGCAGACTCCTGGAGGAGTTTATAATACTTGACTAAACTTCATGGTACTTCACTGAAAAAATAGTGACTATATCCCACCTCTACCCTCGTATACTCAAATTGTGGTTTGGGGGTGTCTTTTCAAAATCTAATACTGTGCCTTGTAAAACTGTGTTTTCTGGGCTGTGCATAGGGAAATGCTACCCCATGCCCCAGGTTCCTGTCTTTGTTCTCTGTATGGTCAGCTTGGTGTCTTCCTTTTGGTTATCAGCATTTGTTTGTGAAGAAGGACAACGTGACCTCTGGGGCAGGAGGACCCTTAGAGTGAAAAAAGCTGTTAGCAAATCAATCCTAAAGTGATTTATTTCCAAGCAGTAGATGGCAAGGAGGCAGTGTATATTTATCATTTGGACAAGGCCTTAATAAAGATAAATTTGGAGTTTGAGTTCCTCTAAGGAAGTGGTTCTAACTTCCGACATATGCCAAAACGCACTTCACAGCTAATTAGGTGGTATTCACATATGCTTTGCAAGTGGGTATAGTTATGCGGTTGGAAAGGAATGATGCATTTGTCCACACTTAGATGTGCCATTGATGGTCTGAAAAATCAGTGGGCTTTGCAACTGAGGAACAAAGTCAAAAGTTAAATTCAAAGAGATATGCAAAGCCAATAATTAATGTACGCTCATTACGAAAAAAATTTTTTTTTTTTTTTTTTTTTTATTTCGAGACTTTGTTGAGCTGGTATGGAGGGCAAATGTACAGAATGCCAGTCTTACATTCATGTGCGAAATAAAATCATGATTGCTGGGTTTCATTCTTATTGTATCCTGTGTGCATTTGGAAGATCTCTGCATTCACAAAAACAGGGGTAAAGGGCTGACTCCATGATCCAAATGACCTCAGAATCTGGTACTTTGGGCTCTCTGCCTAGGGAATCAGGGCCTAGATTAGGGTGATGCAAGCAAGGCACCTAGAGAGAAAAATGCAAGGAGGTACTCACACTTGGAATTGGGCAAGGGCAGGGTCAGGGCCCGAGGGTGAGGACCTCTTTCAATTTTGTTCCCTACGTGCTTGGCTTGGCCTCACCCTAGTCCCAGCCCTACTGGGAATATTTTCACTCTTGAAGTGTAATGGTCTAAGGTCTCACTGAGGGAATGGGAAGCCCACAAAATGTGGAAGGCCTACAAAATCAAAAGCAAGCATATGCAATAGCAACTTATTAGGACAGACAGCACAGGTAAACCCTTATACAGTCATAGTAAAGACGAGGAGGCAGTCTAAACTAGTGGCACATCTGAATGTCTTTTTCTCAATTTCAGAGATTTTTTTCAGTGGGTTAGTCATGGAAACAGAGGCAATGGGGGGGCACAGAGGGGGGGACACATGACCCCAGGCGCAAGTCCAAGGGAGCAACAGACAAGGTGCGCAATGACATTCCGAGGCACCACAAATATTAAAGGCAGACGGAAAAGAGGGGGAAAGGCATTTCTGCTGACTGGTCGCGATGCCTATTTAATTTGAAATTGGGGGAGGGGGCACAATTTAGACATTGCTCCTGGCCCTGGAATGGGGGGGGGCGCACAACAAAGAGATTGCCCCTGGGCGTTCGTTACCCTCCCTATGTCCCTGCATACAACTAAGGCCAAGGTGAAAAGTGAAGGATTCCAACTCTGAAGTTCTGTGATTTGTGACAGGTGCCTCAGTAGACTTTCTCAGGGGAACTGACAGAGACTAAAACTCATTCCTACAACTTGAATGAAGGGTCTCTAAAATCTTGATAACATGATTCATTTGCTTATGAAACCTTTTTCCATACAGAATCCAAAAGAGAGACCTCAGCCTCTTTCATTTACACCAAATGCCAAGTACAAAATGGTTCCAGTTACGAATTTCATCCTGCAGGTTGTAGGAGTAAGACAAGAGGCCTCAAATCTTCCAACTTTGCTCTACTAGATGGCAAAGCTTCTACTTTAAACCCTAGCCTACTTCATTACCTCTCCCTTCTTCCTCTTCAACCCCTAAGACCCAGAACGTAACTACATGTGTCAAGACTGAGAAAACAACAGGCCAAAATGGTGCCAGGTGGAGAATAGTCATTCTCATCCAGTGTTAGTTGGAACCCAATTTGAGACTTTCCAAATGGAAGATCATCGAGTGCTTCCAGGTGGAAAAAACCAACCACTTCTTCAACAGAATTGATGAAACTGGCTCATGATGCTTTGTGGGCACAGAATCCAATCTTGTTAAACAGAGAGGCTCTCTGGAAATGAATTCCTAACATTGAGGATTAGCATTTCCTTTGAAACGGTTATAGCACGTGAAGGGGAGAACTCCTTGATAAAATGCGGTTTCCATTTACTGAATTCCACTTAGCTCAGCGCTCTAGCAAGTTCTCCCTTAGTTTGGCAGGGCTATGTGGGAGTGGAGTTTTCAAGGGATCAGTTTCAAAGAAGTAATTGCAATAAGCATCATTCAGAACCAGACACAAGTGGTATTACTTTTGAAAGCTTATACTCCATAATCTGAATTAGTTGAAACTATCATCAATTATTCAAATACTTATAAAGTACTTATAAGTACTGCTGTGAAGTTGATTCCAACACATAGCAGCTGTGATGGTTAAGATTGTGTGTCAACTTGGCTGGGTTAAGATTCTCAGTGTTTATACGTGATCACTCCCATGATTGAATCTGTTGTGAATAGCTAATGAATTAAAAGGGAGTTTCCTTGAGGGTGCAGCCTGCATCCGAATATAAGCACACATTCTGGCTTTTTTGCTCAGTCTGGATCCTGTGGCTATCTCCTGTTCGCCTGACCTCTGGCTCCTGGGACTTGAACTATCAGCTTATGTTGGCATCTCCTATCTGGAGGGGAGATGAGAGGGCAAAGGGGGTCAAAAGCTGGGGGAATGGACACGAAAAGAGAGTGGAGGGAAGTAGCGGGCTGTCTCATTAGGGGGAGAGCAATTAGGAGTATATGGCAAGGTGTATATAAATTATTGTATGAGACTGACTTGATTTGTAAACTTTCACTTAAAGCACAATAAAATTTTTTTTAAAAAATTGTTGAATCCTGACCTACTGATTCAGTCTCAGGTTTAACAAGATCCACAGATGATTCTTATACACGTAAACAGTTTGAGAAGCCCAGACTAGAGTAATTCAGAGGAAGGAGACAGCACTTCCAGATGCTGGGCTCCAGAAAAGACTTAACACGGAAGAAGGTGGAATGGGAACCAAACATCAACAATGTGGTGTGAACTTCTAGATTATTCTCCTTTTCTTCCAGACATGTGGCTAGCCTACCTTCCCTAGCCTCCCTCACTGTTATGTGTGAGTGTGAGGCTAATTAATTTCCAATGGAATGTGAGCAGGAGTGGCATGTGTCACTTCCTAGGTCTTCAGAGAGTTGATATACCTCATCCATTCTATCTACTTCCTCCACTAGAACCTGGATCAGGTAGGCCAGCCTCAACCATTCACATTAGGGCCACATTCTAGGCTACAAGAGAGCAATAACTGGTTGACTTGACAATTAAAAAGAGCCTAAGTTTCTGAATGATCATGCGAAGCAGAGCTATCGGCAATTCTGAAATACTCACAAGAGGACCATTACACAACAAAAACATTATTTTTGAGTTTTTAAAGCCCTACTACTCTATGGTCTCTCTCTCTCTCTTTTTTTTTTTTTTTTTACAAGAGCCTCCATTTACCCTAAGTTCGCTGGGTGGTGCAAATGGTTTGAACACAATTATTAACCTAAATATTGGCAGTTCAAAGCCACACAGAGGCACCACAGAAGAAAGACATAGCAATCTGCTTCTACAAAGATGAAACAAACAAAAAAACAGTTGCTGTTGACTTGGCCTCATGATGATGACTTCAGGTATGCAGGGTAGAACTGTGCTCCATAGGATTTTCAAGGTTGTGACTCATCAGAAGTAGATCACCAGACCTTTCTTCTGAGGCGCCCCCGGGTGAGTTTGAACGGCCAACCTTTCAGTTAATAGTCCAACACTTAACTGTTTGTGCCATGCAGGGCCTCCTTCCATAGAGATTAAAGCTGATAAAACCCTATGAAGCAGTTCTGCTCTGTAATACATGAAACTGCCATGAACTGGAATTGACAAGATGGTAATGGGTTTTTTTGTTGTTGTTGTTTTATGTTTACCTTAAGAAATGCAATGAATACAGAAGATCAAAGAGGAACTGATGCCTTTGAATTATGGTGCTGGCCAAGAATATCGAATATACCATGGACTCCCAGAAGAACAAACAAATCTGTCTTGGAAGAAGTACAGCCAGAGTACTCCTTGGAAGCGAGGATGGTGAGACTTTGTCTCCCATACTTTGGACATTTTATCAGGAGGGATCAGTCCCTGGAGAAGGACATCATGCTTGTTAAACTAGAGGGTGAGCGAAAGAGAGGAAGATCCTCAATGAAATGGGTTGACACAATGGCTTCAACAATGGGCTCGAGTACAATTGTTAGAATGGCACAGGACTAGGCAGTGTTTCATTCCAGTGATAGATGGTGAGAGGAGTATTGCTGGTTGAGGCAGCAGCATAATCAGACACAGAGCCCTATGTACCACTGGATGGAACACTGTCCAGTCCTGCGCCATCCTCACAATTATTCTTATGCTTGAGCCCATTGTTGCAGCCACTGTATCAATCCATCTCATTAAAGGCCTTCCTCTTTTACGCTAACCCTGTACCTTACCAAGCATGATGTCCTTCTCCAGGGACTGATCCCTCCTGACAACATGTCCAAAGAAATAGAAATGTAGTGATGAAAATACCCCCCCGCCAAAAAAGAAATCCGACAAGGCGCTTTGAGGTCTCAAAGACGGAAATAATGATAAACTGTCATGTGTAGACTAAAATACTTGTGTTGTTAGCTGCTGTGGAGTCGGCCCCTGACTCATGGTGATCCTACACACAAGGGAAGGTAACACTGCCCAGTCCTGTACCGTCCCCATGATCAGGTGTAGATTAGACTGTTGTTTTCATTGGATGACTTATGGAAGAAAACTACCAGGCCTTTGGTCCTGGTCCATATAAGTCTAGAGGCTCCGCTGAAACCCGTTCAGCATCATAGCAAAACACAAGCCTCCACTGACAGACAGGTGATGGTCGTACACGAGGTGCATTGGATGAGAATTCTACCCAGGTCTCACTCATAGAAGGCAAGAATTCTAACACTGAAACACCATTGCCCTCAGTCTAAAATTGTTGTTGTTGTTACGTGCTCTCAAGTTAGTTCCGACTCATAGCAACCCTGTAGGACAGAGCAAAACTGCCCCATAGGGTTTCGAAGGAGTGGCTGGTGGATTTGAACAGCGGACATTTTGGTTAGCAGCTGAGCTCTTAATCACCGTGTCACCAAGGCACCAGTCAAAAATTAGTCACTCCAAATTCTACAGAAATATAGTAAACTATCATAGACCTTCAAATGTGAACTCGGGCAAAGAAAAGTATTCATGCAACGACAAAAAAATCAAACAAAAAAGCATGAAATTACAGAATCAGAAAAAGCTAGCTAGGTATCTACATATACTTCTCTTTACTATCTGCATTTATAGAAGTTAAACTGAAACTGAATTTTAGTAAATAAAATTTACCTTCCCAGTGAGCACCTCTCACTCCTGAGCTGTTTTCTCTCTAATTGTGTAAAGTAAACATCCAACACCTGAACATGGCTACTTTGCCCAAGATGCTATTATACAGGTAAAGGAACGGGAAACAAATACATTGTTTACTAAAGTCAATTAAAAAAATACATTTCAAATTTTTAAAAATGCTTTTATAATTTTGCTTTTCAGAAAACTATGATATTTGTATATGGGATATGGTTTAAGAGAATGCTCATCCATACAAAAAAAATAAATTCGTTTCATGATAAATACACAGGCTGGTGACTGGTTAGAATTCAAGGATTATAACAGGATCCAACTGAAGCACTCCTGAGGGTATGAGCACACAAATATTGAACTTGAAAATTACAGGCTTCAAGAGTGTAGAGAGTGCACTAAAGAAGTTGATTGAAATCAATTACCCTCCTGGAAATTGGGAGGTGTTCAGAGAACAATTAGGAAGAGTCCAATCCATATTCATTAATACAGAGTGGGTCCCCAAAGGACAGAGAGATATGTGCTGTGATTAACAAAGAAGCTTAAAAAAAAAAAGACAGCCTCTTATAAGAAATAGGCACAATAGACAGCAATACTCCTAAATCATATTAGAAAGAAGCTGCATTCTAATTCAGCATGAAATTCATTTAGAAGTAATGAGAAACGAGGGGCTCCAACTTAACTGTGTTTTCCAGTGCAGAGAGAAAGTGAAGAAGCCTCCCTTATTCCAGCCCATAGCCTACTTGATAACTTAATAATATTTCAGAGGCCAGAACAGGGCCTAACCATAAGCAGATGGAGCTAGGCTTCTGCCTGTGCGGTGGCATGGGGCATGGCACCAAAGTCCCTAGCCATAAGGCCCTCCCCTGCTGGACTACTATTGTTCTGGACAGTCTCAGAATTCACATCAGACCTTAAAACAAGGAACTCAAGACCTCTGGGTTCTAATCAAAGGCCTATTACCTATTTGCTTAGGGTCTTTGAGGTGACCTTGAAACCTTGAGAAACCTATAAAATGATGACAATAATCCTTGCTCCCCACGTGTCTGTCAGTTTTTTCATACTGTGGGGGCTTTCGTGTTGCTGTGATGCTAGAAGCTATGCCACCATTATTCAAATAGCAACAGGGTCACCCATGGATGGAGGACAGGTTTCAGCTGAGCTTCCAGACTAAGACAGACTAGCAAGAAGGACCTGGCAGTCTAGTTCTGAAAAGCATTAGCCAGTGAAAACCTTATGAATAGCAGTGGAACATTGTCTGATATAGTGCTGGAAGATGAGCCCCCCAGGTTGGAAGGCACTCGAAAGATGACGGGGGAAGAGCTGCTTCCTCAAAGTAGAGTGGACCTTAATGACGTGGATGCAGTCAAGCTTTTGGGACCGTCATTTGCTGATGGGGCACGACTCAAAAGAAGAAGAAACAGCTGGAAACATCCATTAATAATTGGAACCTGGAATGTATGAAGTATGAATCCAGGAAAATTGGAAATCATCAAAAATGAAATGGAACACACACACATTGATATCTTAGGCGTTAGTGAGCTGAAGTGGACTGGTATTGGCCATTTTGAATTGGACAATCACGTGGTCTATTATGCCAGGCATCACTACTTGAAAAGGAACTGTGTTCCATTCATTGTCAAAAGGAACATTTCAAGATCTAGTCTGAAGTACAACACTGTCAGTGATAGGATAATATCCATACGCCTACAAGGAGGGCAAGTAAATTTGACTATTATTCAAATTTACCCACCAAACACTAAGGCCAAAGATGAAGAAACTGAAGATTTTTACCAATGTCTGCAGTCTGAAATTGATCAAACATGCAATCAAGATGCACTGATAATTACTGGCGATTGGAATGTGAAAGTTGGAAACAAAGAAGAAGGATCGGTACTTGGAAAATATGTGTCCTTGGTTATAGAAACAATGCAGGAGATCGAATGATAAAATTTTGCAAGACCAACGACTTCTTCACAGCAAATACCTTCTTTCACCAGCATAAACGGCGACCGTACACAGGGACCGCGTCAGATGGAACACACAGGAATCAAACTGACTACCTCTGTGGAAAGAGAGGGTGGAACTAAGTATTTAGTGCTAACCGCTTAGTATTCATTAATGCTTTACTCCTTACAACTGCAACTGGAAACCCTGGTGGCATAGTGGTTAAGAGCTATGGCTGCTAACCAAAAAGTCAGCAGTTTGAATCCACCAGGTATGCCTTGGAAACCTTACAGGACACTTCTATTCTATCCTATAGGGTTGCAACTACCCTATGGTGGAGTCCCTGGGTGATGGGAACGCTCAGCTACTAACTGGAAGGTTAGAGTTTCGAGTCCACCCAGAAGGAGGCCTGGTGCTCTCCTTCCAAAAAAATCAATCATTC
Organism: Elephas maximus indicus; assembly: GCF_024166365.1. NCBI lineage: Eukaryota > Metazoa > Chordata > Mammalia > Proboscidea > Elephantidae > Elephas > Elephas maximus. The sequence continues at coordinate 27,409,447 of NC_064846.1, read as the reverse complement.
AAAACTCTCCGGAGCACAATTCTACCCTGACACATATGGGGTCACAATGAGTTGGAACCCTATGGTAATGAGCAGGCGTGGATTATCCAATAGACAAGGTCAGCAAGGAGCTTACTTTGCTTACCAGATCATCTATCGTGACCAATTTCACAATTTTTCACCGCCTTAAAGATTCTGCTTCTAGGTATGGCTGACATCTGTCTATCTCCCAAACCCACAGCACCTTCCTAAAGAATCAAAGCCTCTTTCCAAATTTACAATCCCTGAAAGGGCCAGATGACCCAGTAGGCAAGAAAAGCACAGGCTTACTTTTGCTTACTTACTAATCCATAGTGAACAATTTCACATGGGTTACCTTGCTTATTGGATCATCTGCCCCTGGTAATGCCTTCTATTATTATCCCCATTTTACAGGTGCGAAAGCTGAGCCTTAGCGAGTTTAACATGCCCAAAATCACAGTTAGTAAATGGTAGAGCTAGAATGTGAGGCAAAGCAGTTTGAATTCAGAGCCCATGCTCTAAACCACTGCACTGTACTCCCTCCAGGCACTGATATCTGACAACTGCATGGCATTTTACCTCCTCTGGGGTGTTTTTTCCTCCTCTGACCTCCTTCTGTACTTTATAGCATATACTTTCTAACTTTATCAACACCACAATCCTGTGAGGTAGGGTGTAGAGTAATGCTATTCAGCTATATGCATCCCCTCCCTAATGGAGTCAGCTTTGCTCTTCCCCGAAGCATTCTGGGGATGAGTTTGGGATGGACTCAGGCTAAGGTACAAGGCCGGGAGTGGCATGACTGGGCCTGCGGCCAAGGCCTAGGAATGCCTTAGCAACAAGAAGGAAAACATCTGGGTCTGGACATGAAGTCCCTGGGAACACTGACTGCCCAAGGACGTGAGAGAAAACAATGAGCCTTAGTCCCAACTGGAATGGCATATAAGCTTGGGTCCCTTGCTGGGTGGCTGTGGAAAATACTCCAGCCGGCCGCCACTGCAGAGCAGCTGCTTGCCCGCGTCAGTAAGTTTCCCCGAATAAATTCATGAATCCGGAAAGGGCTACGTGTCCATTCTTTGGATTATCTGCCAGGACGCACAGTGAGGGTCTTTCCTTGCTGGGGCAGTCCCCCGACACAGGGAAACCACCCCCCATTCACAGAGGGGAAACCAGATTCAGGGGAAATCATTTGACCAAAGCCACGCAACTAGTTAAGTGTTATGTGTTATCTGTTCTTCCCAATATTCTGAAGCTGCCTTACAAACTTGGTTTCCTGGGTACATGGAGATTAGGAAATGCTCCCCTGGCCAGCTGATGAGTATTCTATTTCCTAGAAATGCCTTTTGTTTACATTTTATCTGATTAAGTTCCCTGGAATTTAGGACTAGCAAGGCTCCTCCCGTATCAGGGCATAAGTCAGCCATAGTGAAAGTGAGCACCCAGGCCAAGTTCTAAGTTACTTGCCAGGATGGGGGATCTGACAGCACAATGCATTCCCAATGATAATCTGAGAAGCAGCTTGAACAGTTAGACCACTTTTTTTTTTTTTGGATAGACCTGATAGACTGCACCTCATAAGCCCTTCAATGGTAAATCCATATGCAACCATTATTCATTAGTATACTAAGCACAGCGCACAAAAGAACTCATCTGTGGAGGTTTTAAATGCAAAGAGTAATTTGTTTGAATGCAGAATTCAGCATCAGTCAATAAATGAAGGTCAAGATTTGGTGACCTCTCTCCAGCAGATATCAAATCAAGTGCCCTGAGTCCCAGCCCTCAATGCACTCCCCTCAAAGGCAACTGAAGTAAACAGGTAAGGCTAAGAACTAGGAGAATCTTGTTTGGGGCATGGCTTCATTCCCCTTCTGGCTATCTGCTCTCCCATGCCCAGTGCCCTCCAGCTGCCACCCCTTGCTGTGTGACATCTGGTATTGCCCTCCCTCCAGTAGCTCATGTCCCTCACCTCCCTATATCTATTTCAGTGACCCCTTTCCCCAGGATATCACATGGGATTGCATGCAGCTCTGAGAAATTAATTACTAAGTTGTTAATGGCTGAAAATGAGTTTTGTTATTCAGCTCCACACCTATTCTATCCTAGGTAACAGGAGGCAACATGGTACAACAGATCAACACTGGCCTGAAAATCCACTGGATTGAAAGTCAGAACAAAAGGGTCTTTACTGTTGGACTGTGTGATTTCTTCTCTCTGGGCATCAATTTTTTACCGGTGACCACAATTCATGGATTCCCAGGACTCCTGTACATGCCCGGAAAATCTATCCCTGTCTAGCCCACACTGAAGAGGACTTGGTTTTGGATTTCCATATGTTTTTCTACAGATAGAACTGACATTACCTGTGTAGGGTAATGCGATTCAGCTATATGCACCCCCTCCCTAACTGAGTCAGGTTTGGTCTTTCCCGAAGCATGCTGGGGATGAATTCGGGATGGACTTGGGCTAAGGTACAAGGCCGGGAGTGGCATAACTGGACCTGCGGCCAAGGCTGAAGAATGTCTTAGCAACAAGAAGGAAAACATCTGGGTCTGGACATGAAGTCCCTGGGAACACTGACTGCCCAAGGACATGGGAGCAAACGATGAGCCTTGGTCCCAACTAGAATGGCATATAAGTTTGGGTCCCTTGCTGGACGGTTGTGGAAAATACTCCAGCCGGCGGCCACTGCAGAGCAGCTGCTTACCCATGTCAGTAAGTTTCCCTGAATAAACTCATGAATCTGGAAAGGGCTACGTGTCAGTTCTTCAGATTATCTGCCAGGACACACAGCGAGGGTCTTTCCTTGTGGGGCTGTACCTCGACACTTGCATTTATACATAGCTCACTGCTCTCTAGGAGAGGCCCTCTCCTTCCTTAAATTGAATCTAACTCTACAGTTTGAAGAAGGAATGGAAAGAGAACGTCCAGAACATTCTTAGAGTATTTTAACTTAAGGCCCAATCTTGTAGAGTTATAAATGCCAAGATAAAAGCTTGAGATTTAATTCTCTAGGATAAGAAGAAGTCATGGAAGTTTTCTGAGCAGAAGAGTGACATGAATAAATGATCACTCTTACGTGCTAACATCCATGCTAAAAGCCTTACCTACTTACTTCCTTGAATCCTTAAAACAACCTCATGAACTAAGTATTTTCATCACATTTTACAGATGAGGAAATCGAGGCACAGAGAGGGTACAGAACTTATTTAAGGTCATGCAAATATTAAGGGAAAAGTATGGGATATAATCCAGGTCTGTTTGATTTCAAAGCCTATCAAGAAGAAAACAGATTACCACCATCCCATCCCACCAGTGCCTCCACCCCAACCCCCAACTGGCAGACACCGAAATGTTCAGGTGGAGAGTCAGGACCCCTTCTAATAGTGGCTAATGGAGCTGCCATCAGGCATTTTCACTTTGTGATAGAGCACTGCCTCATACTCTCCCTGAAGCAAGATTGGACAGCACTGGGACAGAAGAAAATTTGAGAGCCCTGGAAATCTGGAAGGGATGAAAAAGTAAGGCATAGGCCATCAAGGGGATAAAAGGCAATCAAGAAAAAAAGCCAGTGAAGGGGAGGGAGTTCCAAAGACAAACTTTGCTAGCTTCATAATTTTGCCAAGAGTTGGTTTATATATATTGCAAAAAGAAGTACCTGTAATAACAAACAAACAAAAATTTTATAATAAAACAAGTCGAGCAACGTTCTCTCGGACTGACACTAGGAATAAAAAAATGAATGTTATTCCATATTGCAATCCACACAAAATAGTTCAAAAATTATATTTTAATATAAAAAAAAATTGGTACAACTAGCCAAGAAGATGGATATCTCAAAATTGTTGCTATAGCTAATGGCATCTCAAGATCTCTGTTGTCATTTCTTAAACTGTATCTCAGTCCCAACTCACACACCACCTTCAGCAACATTAAAGAAATTAGAGCCACCGGTAGCTTGTCTCCTGGTTTTGTGTTTTACTCTGGAAGCAGTGACAGTTTCTGGTCCTAATTAAAAGTGGCAGCCGGGGGATATAAGGGTCCAAACGGGAGTCCCTGGGTGGCGCAAACGGTTAAGCACTTGACCACTAACCGAAACACTGGCAGCACAAATCCACTTAGAGGTGCCTCAGAAGAGATGCCTGGTGATCTGCTTCCAAATGGTCACAGCCTTGAAAACCCTAGGGGGTAGTTCTCCTTTGCGCACATGGGGTCGCCATGAGTCAGAATCGACTGACAGCAACTAACAACAACCAACAGTTGTGTGACCCTAATACTTTGCAGCATGTTTTCTCCTGTTCAAAATGGACAATAGAGAGCCTGACATAACTAACGCCGTAACGATACTCTAAGTAACCTATACGTTTTATTTGCTCAGCATTTTGTACACTCACTTTCAACATCCATTTTATTACACCAGCTGTACTGGTCTCTTTCCAAAGGGGTTTGGGGCCTTCTAGGCTCTTGCAGCCTTGGTCTTCCTTCTTTTCCTTGTTCTCTTGGGAAATGGCCTTCAGCCTGCAAGGAGGCAGCTAGAAAAGCTGCTTGGTGCTTTTGGTCTGTAACTTTATTCTTGCTCCTTATCTCAAAGTAAACTTGGCAGACTAGTTCCACTAGTCCAGTCCAGATGTCCTACATCCATACTTTTAGTCTGATAGTTTCTTGTAGCTGTTTTGTAATATATACTCATTCAACCATTTGAGGGCTACCTGCTTGAAAACACTACGTAATTCTTGCAAAAATGATATATAAGCTCTGATGTAGAAATTGGAAACCCTGGTGGTGATATGGTTAAGCGCAATGGCTGCTAACCAAAAGGTCGGCAATTTCAATCTACCAGGCGCTCCTTGGAAACTCTATGGGGTAGTTCTACTCTGTCCTGTAGGGTCGCTTTGAGTCGGAACTGACTTGACGGCAAAGGGTCTGGTTTGGGTTTTGGACGTAGAAATTGCTTTTCAGGACTCTAGAAAGACAGCCTGGGTTGCTGCCCGACTGCCCGTTGGTGTAACCTCCTAATAAACTTTCTCTTTCTGACTTGGAATTCGGTTCATTGGCTTGACAGCTCCGGGGTACGGGCCCTAATCAGGCAACAGTTGCCTCACCTGTCTAGTGCAGTGCAGCCAGGTCCTTACAACATATGAGATGGCTTTTAAAAACCTCAGCTGAGCACAGATCCCAAAAGGTAGGGAAATGACAAGAAGAGTACTTGTGTATGTGTGTGCATGTGTCCATATGTGTGTGTCACAGAGAGAGTGAGAGAGATAGCAGCAGCACCCAAAGACTCATAACTCACTGATCACAGAGAGAGGTGAGACCTTGATACAGAAAAGACTCTATGGCTGCTAGGCCTCGCCTCAGTGGCTGGGCTTTATGCAATCCCTGCACTCCTGTAGGGCTGTGTAAAATTTCCCTCTTAAAGTTGTAATTCAAAAAATGTTTTTAACCTCTTAGTATTTGCCAAGCAGGCACATGGGAGAAACATTATGGCCATAAAAAAAAAAAAAGGCCATAGAGGTGAAGAAAACACAGTCCCCAATAACCTCCCTTCAGTGCCCTTACTCTACTTCATATATATTACTGGACTCACAACTTCGCATCTAATCAGGAGGGAACATTCTAGAAGACAGAGAGCATCCTCATATCTCCAGTGCCTAATATAATGCCTGCTCCATTGTAAAAGCTCAATATACGTGGCCAACAAACAGGATTGTAAACAAAGGGAATTCTAATTTCTCACTGACTCCAAAGACTGATGGATTTTCCTAATAGGTCGTCAACGATCAATAGCTGCAAACATTTTAGTTTCGATTCTTCTCAATCAATGGTCTATGATATGTTAACAAAATATAGAACCACTAAGCAAACACCTTCCATTTTAAGGATGTGTTTTGTACATCAAAAAATAACTCCCCCAATAATGTAGCTGATCTTTTAGATGTATTTGGCAAACCTGGGCTTCCTAAAGCAGGGCCACCTGCAGCAGCAATTTCTTCCAGACCCTCTTCCAGTAAGCAACTTGCCCGATTTAAATATACCTCCAGAGGAAAAAATGTTCCCTCCCAGTGACTGTTGAGTGAACCCACAGCTGCTGCCTATTGTTAGGCACCAATGCAAAGCAATCAGGCTTTCTTTGTATCAGCTGAAAAAACTAGGAAATCGCACATGCACGCCTAACTGCCTTGCACCTGTGCTTGCAAAGGTAACAACAGCACTGAGAGCCTTGTGACTAAATCTGGAAAATTGTCTACTTCCAGCAAAGTGACTTTCAGTGTTTCTGGTAAGCTGCAAACCTCTCCTACTAGCTACATGTGATTGAGAATGCACATATTTGTTCCTTCCTCTTGGTAATCTTCCAAGACTGAGCTCTGCCTGTACAGAACTCCAAGATCCTGACTATATGCACAGATCCCAGGCACAGATTTTACACCGGTCAGTCTGCAAATTAGCAGAAAGGGCCTCCTTAAGTGCACAGACACCTTAAGAGAGAAACTGAAACTCAACTCATAAGGAGACTCTGTTTTCCAAGTAATAATGGCAACAATTTATTGAGTACCTACTCTAATTAGGCACTGTAGTGACCACTTACCATGAGTTCAAACAAAAATCTTATTAAGCCAATAACAGAAATTGATTGAAGTTTATTTAACACAAGATTTGCAAATCAGGGTAACATTTCAACTAGGGAGTCAAAAATGTCCCAGAAAGGAAAGAATTTTCAAAGATTCTTATACCCCATCTTATGGACATTGCCATGGAAATGGGGCCAGGAAGGTGTTTATATAATAACTGTTTACCCTAAAACACAGCTTCTAGCCTGACATTGGAGTTTCTGTTTCTTGAAACTGACTGTACATAGATAATTCTTCAAAAGAGCCCAATGCCCAAGGCAAAATGGCCTTTCTAATTTATCTAGACCATTGTTTGACTCAAAGGTGACTTTTAGGAAACAAATTTTCTCAAGGCTCAAGGTTCTAGGTACAAAAGCACGTCTCAGGGCAATGGTCTATGTGGGTCACCCCACCTCCATGGACCCCAGATATCTGGTTTGCAAAAGAATTAAGATACTATTTCTCATGTTATCACATTTTTTATAGGTAAGGGAACTGAGGCATACATATGTTAAGTAACCCACCCAGGACTGCACAGCTAGTAGATAGGAACTCAATAAATGCCGTGTGTTTCTCTCAATTTATTCATGAACTCAATACTGTTAACACAACTAAAAATACTTCTGTTAAACAAATTATTATAGTTCGATGATTTTTACATCAAGCCAAAAACCAAACCAAACCCAGTGCCGTCAAGTCGATTCCGACTCATAGCGACCCTATAGGACAGAGTAGAACTGCCCCATAGAGTTTCCAAGGAGCGCCCGGCGGATTTGAACTGCCGACCTTTTAGTTAGCAGCCGAAGCACTTAACCACTACGCCACCAGGTTTCCTTTTACATCAAAAGAGCCTTTTAATTACTATCATTTTTATTCTTTGCCATAGCACAGACAATTTCCTTTGGTCAGATAAATGGTGATGCCTGGGCTGTGCTACAAATTGCCTAGGCATGGCAATATTGGCAAAAATCATTTCAGATCTCTGTCCAGGCAGCTCTTTTCCCACCCCCATCTCTGTCAAAATCCTATACACCTTTAAGGTCTATCACAAATACTTTCTCCTCTCTGAACCTTTCCTAGTCACCTAGCAAGCTACAATGTCTTCTTCCTCATATTTCCCCTTTGGGAAACAGTTGTGATCTAGCTTTTAGTAGATATAGCGGTGATTATTTTATTATCCCCTACTGGTTGCACAATGGTTATACCTTGGCCGATAACCAAAAGGTCAGTGGTTTGAACACAGAGCGTGCCCCCATGTAACTAGCAATGCACAAATGTATGGCTGTAATGCACATATAGGAGTCCTGGTGGTACAAAGTTTAAGCGCTCGGCTGCTAACCAAAAGGTTGGTGGTTCGAGCCCACGCAGCAGCTGTGCAGGAGAAAGACCTAGCAATCTGCTCCTGTAAAGATTACAGCCTAGAAAACCCGATGGGGCAGTTCTACTCTGTCAAATGGAGTCTCTATGAGTCAAAATTGACTTGACAGCATCTAACAACAACAACTCAACCATAAGTTCCTTAGAGGCAGAAAATGAATCATACTCATTTCTCTGAATCTTCTGCAGGACCTAACTCAGGGCCTTGCAAACACTGGATGCCTATTATATGTTTATTCAACTGAATTTTCATTTGAGAACTGCATGTACACGTTGCTATGAAACAAAGAAGTAAAAACAGCGAGAGATGGTAAAAAATGGAAAGTGAAAAAGATGTCAGAATTGTAAGAGCATAAGAAATAAAAAAAAAAAAAAAAAAAGAAATAAGCCAAAAAGAAATGTAAGAGTACTAAAGGTGCATGTGAAAAAGGAAGCCAAGAAGGGTATGAACCAGGTGGTATGAAAATGTTCCAGGAGGAAAAACATGAGGTCATAAAGATGACAGCTGATATATCGCTGATATCTCTATCACAGGTCAAAGAGACAATGAGAATCCAACATGATCGTCAACTAAATAATTGAGATGGGTAAATGACAGAATATAAGTTCAAGAAGCGTCAACTAATGGAAATAAAATAGTTAACATGTCAAAACCATTCAGCAATTTTAACTACCTGATGCACTATAATAAGTGGTCAGGTGGATTACTGTCAAATTATTTCAGTAGGAAATATGGGAGAAAGTATAGTTTTGAGAGACTTGTCATTGCCTCTTCCAAGGCAGGGGAGGAGTTGGTTCATTTGGTGCTAAAGGAGTAATTTTTTTGATCAATCAGATTTTCATATCGCCATTAATCATTCTGTTGCTCTTTGGGGGGAACCCTCACTGAGTAGGCAGCAAACTAGAAAACCCAAGCTCTATGTAGATTTTTTTAAAATGCTTAGAAATTTTGTCAAAATCCTAGAATAAGAGGGCATAGACTAGAGGGAAGGCCCACATTTGCAATGAGGATTTGTGAAGAGGCCAGATTCAGAATTCCAGGCCCTACTGTATTTCTCTTATAATTCGGTTCTGCTCAAAACTCTCAATCAGTGTGTCATGGATTGAACTATGTCCCCACAAAAAATATGTGTCAACTGGGTTAGGCCATGACTCCCAGTATTCTGTGGTTGTCCTCTATTTTCTGATTGTAGAGATGAAAGAGATAAAAGGAAAGGGAAGCAAGCAGAGAGTTGGGGACCTCATACTACCAAGAAAGCACCAGGAGCAGAGCACGACCTTTAGACACTGGGTCCCAGCACCTGAGACGCTCCTGGACCAGGGGAAGTTTGAGGACAAGGAATCTTCCTCCAGAGCCGGTAGAGAGATAAAGCCTTCCCTGGAGCTGACACCCTGAATTTGGACTTCTAGCCTACTAGACTGTGAGAAAATAAATTTTTCTTTGTTAAAGCAATCCATGTGTGGTTATTTCTGTTATGGCAACACTAGATAACCAAGACACAGTGGTTCCCATCTGCCAGCTCAAGGATCAGTGACAGTCTCTGGTGGAGTTTTCCCCTACCGGGGATGAAATGGAAACAAAAACAACAAAGACTCCATTTAACTATGTTTTTGTTGTTATTTTATGGTTTCCTTATTTTTTTCTTATTAATCTTATTTTGAAAATGACTAAGTCATGCAATTTAATGTAGCCAACTAATAGGGTAGTACTTTTATTTTAATACTCAGGCCTTCCTGTTTGTTGTTAAACTGCCTTTTATTTTATTAAATAATTGTAATAGGAGCTGGTAGTTATATGTGTGTGTGTATGTTCCGATCTGGCAAAATAAAATACTGGCAATTTAATATTGGTTCCCCAAGTATATACCTATATCTATCTACCTATCTACATACTACATACACACATATAATTTTTTTTTCTTTTTCTTTTTAACTGACTTGAGAACCTGGGCTCCAAAAGATGTTGATAACCTTAAGGAGCATATTCAAGGACTAGAACAAACCCATTCCAATCACCAGCCAAACTCAAAAGCCTTATCCTGCTGCTGGAGGGCAGCCATTCTCTTCAAGTACCAAGGACAGGGCATGTTATTTAGTTCAGTTACACAATGATATAAATCTCCTGCAAGAGTTTACCTCAGGAAAATCTATGAATTAATATTGTTAAAATTAAGACACAACATTGATAATTATTGCATGTAACATACAGAGCTTGTAAAGAGGGCTTCTGAACATTCTAAAGGAACATGCATTGATATATTTACCCTTGAATCACACACTCCCATATTGCAGCATATTTGTATTTATAGATTGTTTTTTCCCTTGGAACTCAGACTCACAGACACTTCAGTGCAGTCTCTCGCCACCCTTTTGCAGCTTCCTGGTGGAGATGACATTTGCTCAGATAGAGAATAGACACTTTCTAGCTGAGTTGCTCATCACACTGATACCCCAAGGCCTGGCTGATTGGCTGTCAGAGGACTCCAGCTGTTTAGCTGCCCTGATGTGCCTTTCATAGGAAAAGACATTTCCTGCAACATCAACAGCTTGTTAAGAACTGGGGAATGCAGTGGAGAAAACTTGAAATTTTGGAGGCACTGAGTGGTTTGAAAGTAGAGGAGACATGAAGATGAAACAGAGAAAAGGGATGATGGGGAGCCTTTTCCCCCATCTGTGTTTGAAAGGCTCATTTTCAGAGCTAACCTTTCAATTTGTGATGAGCAACCCTCCACAGCTTCCAAGGTCAAGTGTTGGTCAGAGAAGCAAAGTCTGACTATTACATACCCTAGGGGTGGCCAGATCATACGGGCATGTAAAACTCATCAAAGAAGCTAGAAAACTCCTCAGGAAAGTGTCAGCAATCTTCCTTCAGTCTGATTTCCTTTGTACCTTGATTTCCTCTTCTGAGAATCAAGGGTGAAGGAAACTCACAGGCGCTGCTTATAAAACCTGGAGAACAAAAAGTTGGCCAAAGATACCTGGATTCTAAAGGTCTCTTTGGGAAGCCAAGTTGGTAGCCAGAGCACGCAGATGGGAGGAACACATTGCTAACGAGGCCACGCTTGCCTATTTGAAGCCCATATGGGCCAATTAGCTCTGCTTTCTTCCACAGCCAAGGACTGACCCCTGAACACTGGCGAGACCTCTCACAGATCTGTGCCATTGGTCACTGGGGTCACCAAAAGAGAGTGTGTGGGCTGGCTAAGTAAAAACTAACTAGTAGAGTCATGGCTCCAAGTGTCACCTCTACATATGAGGGGCAGCACAGCAACTCTTTAGGGCACCAAGTACTGTTTAATGGCCTGGTGGAGTCCTTTTGCCACCTGTGCTGTCCATTCTCACAGCTCTTAGTCCCCTGTATCATCAGTGTCATCTTGCTTGTGTGTTCCTGCCACCAAACAGTAGGCACTTTGAGAGCAGAGATTGTGTCCAACTCAACCCTAAAAACCTGGCACCTCGCACTGTGCTGCTACATAGTATGTGCTCAATAAACCTTTAATAAACGAAGGAAGTAACATGAAGTGCCTACCTTCCAGGTTCCCAAACACGGCTTAAAAACAACCCAGTGGGTCCCCAATCACACATAAAGTTCTGAAAGAATATGCCAAAAGAAAATGCTTATAATCCCCTCCAAAAAAATTCATGTATAAATGCCTTTGCAAAAAAATTCCCTGTGTCAAAGGACAGAAGTGGAGTATAACAAATTAAATCGTCTGCCACGGTAGCCTCAGCCTCTAAAGGTTGTTATTCACTAGCTTAATCCTGACTCATTCAGCTGGATATTCAACAAAACAAAGCTTTTAGAATAAAAAATAAAACCATCATTTGAGTTTGCGATGAGGAATCACTACTATGGAATGGAGGTTCCTAGAAGGTGCTGATAGTGCTGTGTCAAGCCGCCATACTCAGCAAATGCACCAAGAAACAAAGAGTGGTCCTTTGACTTTTGATTCCAGTAATAAGTGAGCCAAGCTCTATCACCTGGCCTCCCTGATGCCTACGCCGAAACAAACTACACTCTACCCATGATTGCCCCACACTTGTCAGGATTAGTCTACTAGTTCTTTAATGCTTAACTCAGATGTCACTGACTCCAAGAAGTCTTCCCTGACCATCATCCCCAATAGTGTTTATTGCCCCTGCTGTATACTTTTATAGTAGACAGTGCTTTCTTCTTTTACTGCAACCATTACATTTCATTCCCATTTTTCCATTACCTGTTTACCTCCTCTGATAGATTGTGAGCTTGTTGAGAAATAAGATTCTACTTCTGCAGGTCTGGGGTGGATGAGTCAGAATTGACTCAATGGCAATGGGTTTGGTTTTTTGGGTTTGGGGTGGAGAGATCAAGGGAGGTTGGGAAATGCTGTTCCAATTCATTGTTCTGACTGTTTAAGAAATATGGACCACCACCACTAGTCAACCCAATCGGAAACACAGTTTTGATTCAAAATTTGACCCTTTTGCTCCCAAGTATCAGTTGGGGAAAGGTATTGTTGTTGGGTGCCATCGAGTCAATTTTGACTTATAATGACCTCATGTGAAAGAGTAGAACTACCACATATGGTTTTCTTGGCTGCAATCCTTAAGGAAGCAGTTCGCCAGGACTTTCTCCCACAGAGCCACTAGCTGGGTTTAAACAGTCAACCTTTTAGTTAGCAGCTAAGCATTTAAACCATTGAGACACTAGGGCTCCTTCGGGAAAGGTCAACCAACCAACCCATTGCCATTGAGTGGATTCCGACTCATAGCGACCCTATAGGACAGAGTAGAACTGCCCCATAGGGTTTCCAAGGAGTAGCTGGTAGAGTCAAACTGCCGACCTTTTGGTTAGTAGCCAAGCTCTTAACCACTGAGACACCAGGGCTCCTTGTGGAAAGACAAAGAGGGTAAAGTAGGTACTTTTTTGTCATGCCCATTTTACAGAGAAAAACTAAAGCTAAGAAACTTTACATGGTCTGCCCAGTCACTTACTCTAAGTGCCAGACACAGGATTTAAACCTGAATCTTGTTTTTTTTGCCAGACTCTCATTTTGAAAAATTTAAAAATACAAAAAAGTTGAAAAAGACTGAAAAACATATACTCAGCACCTAAATTCTACCATTAACATTTTACTATATTTTTTTATGATATATACATGTCTACCCATTCCTCTATTCATCAATCAATCCATCTTAATTTTGATGCATTTCAAAGTAATTACATCAATATACTTCAGCCTAGATGCTATAGGACAATGCCATGCATATCATCTACTAGCTCTAGTATTAGTTTACAGGTTTGTTTTTTCTTTTCATGTAAAATTTACTTATAACAAAATATACAAATTTTATACATACACTTGCTGGGTTTTAGAAAATACATACACCTGTGCTACCCAAAGGGAGTCCGGATAGTACAGTGGTTAAGGGCTTGGCTTCTAACTGAAAGGGCAGTGGTTTGAACCAACTAGCTGCTCTGCGGAAGAAAGATGTGGCAGGCTGCTCTTGTAAAGATTATACCCTAGGAAACCCTACTGCGCAGTTCTACTCTGTCCTACAGGGTCAAAATGAGTTAGAATGAACTCCACAGCAATGGTGTCGGGGTTGGGTGAGTGGTACATAAATCACCTACAAAGATTTAGAACATTACCATTTTCCCCCAAAAGTTCCCTCACAGCCCTTCTCAGTCAATTCCCACCTCCAACTGAGAGAGGCAATCACTGGTCTGAAATTCTTCCATCATAGTTTACTTTCTCCTGTGGTGGTATGGTGTTTAAGACCTAAGGCTGCTAACAAAAAGTCAGCAGTGCAAATCCTCCAGTCACTCCTTGAAAACCCTATGGGGCAATTCTACTCTGTCCTAAAGGGTCACTATGAGTCGGAATCGACTCAACAGCAACAGGTTTAATTTTGGTTAGAGTATATATAAATGAAATCAAAGTGTGTGGGTGTGTGAATCAGTATTTTGTTCCTTTTTATTCTTGAGTAGTATTACATGGTATGGATATACTCGTTTGTTTACCCATTCTATTATTGAACATGATTTACACTTTTGTTTACTATTATGAATAATGCTACTATAGGTATTAGTGTACAAATCTTTGTGCAGACATACATTTTCTTTGTTCTTAGGTAAATACCTAAGGGTGGAATTGCTAGGACATAGGGTATACGTGTTCAGTTTTAAAAGAAATTGCCAGGCCCTTTTCACAAAGCGTTTATACCCTTTTATATTCCCATCAACAATGTATGACAGCAACACATGTTTCCAAACACTTGGTTTTGTTGATCCATTAAATTTTAGTCATAGTGATGGTATCTCATTGTCAAACTCATGTGCATTGAAATTATACTGCAACATTCTTGCTTGAGAGAAGCAAGAGACTGGCATGAGTCCAAGTATCTGCTGATTTAATTGCCACCTTTCTCCATTGAGCAAAATGGGGTCCTCAGGGAACAGGACTCATAAAAAAGGAATGTTAAGAAGGTCTGCAACAGGAAACAGGCCCAGGTAGAGCACTAACTGATAAGTGCATGGGTGCCTAAGTCAGCTGCTCAAGGGTGTATGAATGGGAGAATGGGCCACCAGAAGGCAACGCTGGCTGGATTCCTAGTTCGAAGACATTCCTGCAATTGAATTGCTGAGGTATGGCAAATCCAAAAGGCTAGGAATCACTGCCCTAAGTAATTAAGTTTCATCTGCAATAAACCAAAGCTTGGAAACTAAAAATGCCAGGATCACAAGTGAGGTTCCCAGCCTGGGAAATCTCACCATCCCCTGCATACCCATTGCCTTTGAGTCAATTCGTACTCATAGCGACCCTATAGAACACAGAAGAATTGCCCCCATAGGGTTTCCAAGACTGTAATCTTTACGGAAACAGACTGCCACATCTTTCTCCCTTGGAGTAGCTGATGGGTTCAAACTATAAACAGTTTAGTTAGCAGCCGAGAGCTTATCCACTGAGCCACCAGGGCACCTTCAGAGCCCTCTGCTCTCTCAAAATGCAGTACAGAATCACCAACGAGGCCCCCCAGCTCAGCTGTTGTTAGCATCTGCTGCACATATGTCAGTGTATCCAGTGACTGCCTGCTCCTTGGTTAAAGACACTGCCACCTTTCAGAGCACTGGGGGTGTAGGGGTGGATCTCATCTCATGGAGTGTCAAAGTAATGAACAGGGGAAGTGAAGCGGAGTGGAGCCAATGATCAGTAGCAGCAGGAGCTAAAAGGAAGCCTTCAACCAACCTTCACGCCTTTCACTTTAACTAAAGGGCCACCAAGAAAACGGTACCTGTGAGTATCTAAAATAAAAAACCTCAGAAAAGTGACACAGGGCCACATAGAGATGTTCAGTGATCAGAGGGTGCTATTTACATTTTTAAGGGATAAAAAACCCCCGCCCACTCCCCATTCCTTAGTATGTCTTTTCTTCTAAATGCATGAAACTCTCTCTCTTTTGTGCAGTTATACTTAAGAGAGGTATCTCTTTCAATAGGATCTGACTGTATACCTGCAAGTGTCTATAGCATGAACCATTGGCAATCCAAAGAACGAGCCCAGTTTACAGCAGAGACCCACTGACGTGGACACCATACATACAGATTCGGGGATGACTCAAACAGTGGATGCTGTTAACAAGATAATCAGGGGGATGCTGAATTTATTCAAGAAAATGCTCAGCTAACCATTTGTGGAAAACATGAGAATAAGTTTTTAAAGTGCCTCTCCTGAGGACCCACATCCCAGGTATTATGGATTGAATTGTATTCCCCCAAAATATGTGGTGTAAAAGGTAACCTCTATATACCTTGTGGCTCTGCAGAAGAAAGATATGGCAGTCTGCTTCCATAAAGATTACAGCCTTGGAAACTCTATGCTGCAGTTCTACCCTGTCCTTCAGGGTCGCTATGAGTCAAAATTGAATAGGCAGCAGTGAGTTTTGGGGGTTTTACACCTTGTGGCTGCTAACTGAAAGGCTGGCTGTTCAAACTACCCAGCAGCTCCATGGGAGAAAGACCTGGTGATCTGCTCCCATAAAGATTACAGCCTAGAAAACCCCACGAGGCACTTCTACTTGTCACATGGGGTCACTATGAGTCAAAATAGACTCTACAGCAATATCACAAAATAACATACCTTGTGAATGTAATCCCACTGGGAACAGGACTTTCTTTGTTCCATTAATGAGACCGTATCTGTGTAGAGTGTGTCTCAAGCCAATAACTTCAGAGGTGTAAAAAAAGGACCAGAGACAAGGAAGCAGAGATGGGAGAAGACAGGTGCCACATCACAAGAAGATCACCAACAGAAGCTGAAAAGTGACAAGGACCTTCCCCCAGAGCCCACAGAGAGTGAAAGCCTTCCATTAGAGCTGGTACCCTGAATCAGACTTCTTAGTCTCCTAAAGTATGAGAAAATAAATTTCTGTTTCTTAATGCCACCCACTTGTAGTTTTTCTATTAGAGCAGCACTAGATAACTAAGACCCCAGGCAATGCAACATTACAATGCTTCATTAATTCCAAAGAGCCTCAGCTCACAATCTCAATCAGTTATAACAAATCATTGATGATAAGCCTTAACTTCAGAAATATGGACAGTGATTTGGCTGCACAGGTATAGCAAATGCTAAGTGGTCCCAAAAACATGTGGAATCTGATTTCAGAGACTGAAAGCCCAAATAGACTCTGAAAATGTGGAGGGTTCTCAGAATTCAACCAAGGACACCCTCATGAGTTTTTTTTTTTTTAAATGAGAATCTTCATCCATCTTGGTTAAACACTATCATACTGAAGACAGTTTATATTTGTTAACTATCATTAGGGTCTGCACTACCCTGGGAAAAACACAAACTCTTACCTCTGTAGAGAGCTGAAAGAATGAACCAAGTAGCTTTTGAAATGAAGTGGGCACCCTGCATTGTTTAATTCCCCATTTATAAGCAAAGAAGCCTTTCCTGAGAACTTGCTTACAAGGCTTTAAACACATTTATAGGAAGACAGACAGAGGAAAAGAGAGAGCAAAAAAGATTGAGCTCGAGGACTGGGGGAAAGAATTGGAGTCAAGACCCAGGATGTGAAGGCTTAGAAATCCCAGACCTTGCTTGCCAAAGTGCACCTAGGCTGTGATTAGCTGAACCAGGGGGGTTATTTATCTAATAAACGTGATCTAACCCATTAGATCCCAGATGACACTGGAAATGATAAAATAGAAAAAAAAAAGAATGCATCTCTAAAGAAGGAAGAATAGCTTCAGCTCTCAAAATAAACTATAAGGTGAGCAGTCCCAGTAATCCTGGTACAATAAGCAAAGGAAGAACAAAGGAATAAAACAATGGAGTATTTTCTCTTTATCGAGGAGTATGGAGAGAAACTGGTAACACGGACATGCCTACTCTGAACTATAAGACAGAGGGAACAATATAGAAGGGCAGTGTACCTTTACATTTCCCATCCAACCCAGCCTGCTTCAAGCTCCTCAGAGCAAGGAAAATGCTTTAGTTTTTTATAATGAAACAGCATATTATAATAGGCAAAGTTGTAGACTGAGAGTATGGCCCCCGAACACCCTTTTTAACTCAGTACTGAAGTCACTCCTGAGGTTCATCCTTCAGCCGTTAGACAAGCCCATAAAACAAAACGAGACCAGCACAATAGCCCAGGGGCAAGGATGAGAAGCAGGAGGGGACAGGAAAGCTGGCAATGGGGAAACCAAGGTTGAGAAGGGAGACTGCTGACATGTCGTGGGGTTGTTAACCAATGTCATAAAACAATATGTATACTAACTGTTTAATGAGAAGTTACTTTGTTCTGTAAACCTTCATCTGTAGTACAATAAAAAACAAAGAAAAAAAATTGTAGACTGAGAGTCAGAAGACCCAGTTCTAGTTCAGCACTGTTCTTTTCAGGCTGCGTGACTCTGGGTATGTCAGTAAACCTCTCATGACCCCAGTTATCCTGTGTAAAAGGACATCTTTGGTGTAACTGTGTATGCAATGTAATTGTATAAAATTTATCTCAAAGCTCCCTCCAATAACAACCACAACAAAAAACCAAACCCATTGCTGCTGATTTGGACTCATGATAACCTCATGTGTTACAGAGTAAAGCTGCTCCATAGGGTTTTCTTGGCTGTAATTTTTTTTTTTAATTTTATTGTGCTTTAAGTGAAAATTTACAAATCAAGTCAGTCTCTTCTACAAAAATTTATACACAACTTGCTATATACTCCTAATTGCTCTCCCCCTAATAAGACACCACATTCCTTCCCTCCACTCTGTATTTTCATGTCCATTCAGCCAGCTTCTGACCCCCTGTGCCCTCTCATCTCCCCTCCAGACAGGAGCTGCCCACATAGTCTCATGTGTCTACTTGATCTAAGAACCTCACTCTTCACCAGTATCATTTTCTATCCCATTGTCCAGTCCAATCCCTGTCTGAAGAGTTGGCTTTGGGAATGGTTCCCATCTTAGGCTAACAGAAGGTCTGGGGACCATGACCACCGGGGTACTTCTAGGCTCAGTCAGACCATTAAGTCTGGTCTTTTTACGAGCTGGCTGTAATTTTTACCAAAGCAGATCACCAGGCCTTTCATTGAAGGCTCCAATGTGTGGGTTTGAACTGCCAAGCTTTCAGTTAGTAGTCAAGCATGTCAACCGTTGGCACCACCCAGGAACCTTCAAAAATATCTAAACCAAAAACCCAAACCCATTGCTGTCCAGTAAATTCCAACTCATAGCAAGTTAGATATTATAAAATGTTATATAATACTATAAAAGCTTTGAAGTTCTATGATTCAATGATTTTAATCTACCCAAGAAAAAATTTGCAGACATGAGGGATTCAACTAAGGAGAGTATATAGGCGTTGTGCGCATACACATAGCAAGGAGGTGGAAGGCCAAGGAAAGACATGATTCATTATACGCATACAAAAAAACCAACAAGAAGAAAAGAGATGGTTTAAAAATAAAGTGATGTGTAGCTACTTTGATTTGCTCTAAACAAGTCTGCAACAAGGATGGGTTAGAGCTTAAAAAGTCCTTCTTGAAAGCTCACTCAGATCTTCAACAACGAATTCTGCCTCAAGTCATGCAAGAGAAATTCTCTTGTGAGTCTTTAAATCTCCACAGTTGATACATGAAAACAGGGGTTAGATGAGCCCCATGGTGGGGAATAAACCAAAAGGACCCTATTTCTGCACCACATAAATGCCTTGTAATTGCTTTTAGAGTATAACAAAAAGTTGTTTTATTATTGCCAAGAGTATTATTTTTACAAGATAAATAACAAATCGAGATTCAGAAAAGGGACCAGCGAACATTTTCTGTAAAGAGTCAGATAGTAACTATTTTCGGCTTTGCTGTTCACGTACCGCCTTGGTTACATCGTCATCTTTGTTTTATTTGTTTGCTTTGTTTTGTTTTGTTTTTTTTTTTTACAATCCTTTAAAAACATGAAAAACCATTCTTAGCTTGTCAGTACAAACAGCACAAAAACAGGCGGGACAGACCTGCTAGACACAGTTTGCAGTCCTCTGCTCTAAAGGAATTCTAAGCCACCAAGCAGAGTAGTGGTAGTGAGAGCTCAAATCTACCAGGTTTCTAAACTAATAAAGGTATGTTCCAAAAGAGGGGCATTGGTGATTCAATGGTAGACCTCTCCCTTTGCATGAGACAGACCCAGGTTCGAATCCCAGCAAATGCACCTCATATACAACCACCACATATATGTATGTCACTTGGGACCTGTGTGCTGCTATGATGCTTAACAGGCTTCAGCAGAGCTTCCAGACTAAGATGGACTAAGAAGAAAGGCCTGGTAATCTACTTCTGAAAATTAGCCAACAAAAAATCTATGGATCACAAGGATCCAATTCGGAAGAGATCATGGGGCTGGTGCAGGGCCCGGCAGAGTTTCATTCCATTGTAATATGGTGCTGCCGCGAGTTGGGGGCCAGCTTAACAGCAACTTGCAAGGACATGTTCCAAAAAGGCACTGGAGGAATATATAAGCAAAGCAGTTCATTGGGGACTTTGGAGAATGGCCAAAGCATTGCTTTAAGGTTTTAGTATGGATATTATTTATAGATAGGATTTGAATTTAGGCAGAATGATACCAGAGCCAGTGCTCTCAGCCAAGGTGCACATTATAGAAAAGCATCTTAAGAGTGGCTTCAAAGAGACATCTCACGTTTTGAAAAAACAGGAAGCTAATTACATTTTCTGTAAATCAACTCCTATTTTCTCACCAGTTTACATGAAAATTTGATGGACTGTCGATATGTACTTGTTCCTGACAAATTAGTCTTAAGCTTCACTGCCTCCCCCCGGTCTCCCCCAATCTCTGCCAAGTCCTTAATGATGTATAAACAAACACTTTAAAAATAAGTAACGCAACCCAATATTTGAAGGGCTGGTTTAGGAATTCTTTTATACACTAAACAGTACTTTAAAATTGTGAACGATTCCACAATAAACCCAAACACATAGAGGTATTTAGTATACACTGAAGCTGGTATTTCAATCCATGGGAGAGAGATAATTGATTAATTAAGTGGCATTGAGACAACGGGCTAGACATCCAGTTGAACCCATAACTCAAACCGAACCCAAAATGAATTCCAAATGGATCAAAGGTTTACCAGCAAGAATGAAACCATAAAAAAATACCACAATATACTACAAGAAAGAGTACAATATTTTTTATATATATAATCTTGGTGTGGGGAGAAGTTCTTTCTAAATATAACACCAAACTCAGAAGCCAAAAAAGACAGAGTCGAATACGTAAAAATTTCTTCATGTCAGAATCTTCAATAAGGTTAAAAAAAATGACAATCTGGGAAAATATTTGCTTTTTATATCACAGAAAAGTCCTAACTTTCTTACTAGAAAAAGATCTACTGTAAAACAATCTCAAATGATTGACAACCAAGTTGAAAACGGTCAAATGATAATGAACTATTTATAGAAAGTGAAATACCAAATTAAAAACGTGAAAAATGCTCAAATTCACCCATAATATGACAGATGCAAATTAAAACCTCACTGAGATATGATTTTCCACCTGCCAGACTGGTGATGGCGAAAAAAAAAAAAGCTTTGATAGCACACTGTGATGGTGAAGGTGTGGGGAAATGGGCACTCTCATATGTTGTTGCAGAGAGTGTAAATTGACACAACCTATATGGAGAACAGTTTAGCATATCTATCAGAATTTGAAAAGCACTTTCTCACGTACCAATTCTACTTCTGGAATTTATTCCACAGATATGCCTATGCATAATCGATGACAAATGTATAACAATATTCATTGCAGTATTTTTGTAATAGCAACAGTTTAGAAATAACTTAAATGTTTATCAATAGGAAACTAGTTTATAAAGTACAGTAGATTGAAACACTGGACATGTACATACTAGAATATGATCTTCAAAATATATACTTAAATGAAAAACCAAGGACCATAACAGTGTTTATAGTATGCTACCGCCTGTGTAAAAAATGGAGGAAAAGAATACATACATATGTTATGTATATGTGGGAGTCCCTGGGTGGCATAAACAGTTAACCCCTTGACTACTAACAAAAAGGTTGGTGGTTTGAGCCCACCCAAAGGTACCTCAGAAGAAAGGCCTGGTGATCTGCTTCTGAACGGTCACAGCCTTGAAAACAATATGGATCACAGTGGTCCAAACAGCAACCCATCCTGGGGATGGCTCAGGACTAGGCAGCATTTTGTTCCATTGTAAATGGAGTTGCCACAAGTTGGGAGCAACTCTACAGCAGCAAACAACAACAGGTGTAGGTAGTCAACTTGACAGCAAATGGGTTGGTTTTTTGTCTTTTTTTTTTTTTTTTAGTGCACATGCAGAGCATAATGGTTAAGAGTATGGAATCAGAAGCCAAAAGCATGGATTTGAATCTTGGCTCTACCACTTGAAAACTGTGTGACTTCCTTGTGCCTCAACCTCTTCATCTGTAAAATGGGGATACTAACAGTACAGTGCCTACCTCATCAGGCTGTTTAGATGGGTAAATGACTTAATGCTTATAACAGTCTTAGGATAGTGCCTGACCTCTAAAAAAACCAAAACTACTAAGTAGTATCTAAGCATTTGTTAAATAGACAAAATTGCAGAAAATATACCTGTCAGGGTAGAACGATACTCCATATGGTTTTCAATGACAAGTAGATTGCCAAGTATTAAAGCATTTACTTAGGAAGATGAAAGACTACAGCCTTCAGTATGGCTTAGAATTCAACATAAGGAAAACAAAAGTCGTCACAACTTGACCAATAAGCAACATCATGATAAACAGAGAAAAGATTGAAGTCGTCAAGGATTCCATTTTACTTGGATCCACAATCAACGTCCATGGAAGCAGCAGTCAAGAAATCAAACGATGTACTGCATTGGGCAAATCTGCTGCAAAAGAACTCTTTAAAATCTTGAAAAGCAAAGATGTCACTTTGATGACCAACGTAGCCCTAACCAAAGCCATGATATTTTCAATTGCCTTGTATGCATGGAAAAGCTAGACAATGAATAAGGATGACTGAAGAAGAATTGATGGCTTTGAATTATGGTGTTGGTGAAGAATATTGAATATACCATGGACTGCCAGAAGAACAAACAAGTCTGTCTTGGAAGAAGTATAGCCAGAGTGCTCAGTGGAAGCAAGGATGGTGAGACGTCATCTCATGTAGCTTGGACATGTTATCAGAAGGGACCAGTCCCTGGAGAAGGACATCATGCTTAGTAAAGTAGAAGCTCATTGAAAAAGTGCACGACCCTCCAGAAGAGGGATTGACACAGTAGCTGCAATAATGGACTGAAAGATAGCAACAATTGTGAGGATGGGGCAGGACCAGGCAGTGTTTTGTTCTGTTGTACATAGGGTCACTATCAGTCAAAACTAACTCAATGGCACCTAAAAACAGCAGCAACAACAACAGATTGCCAGGCCGTTCTTCTGAGGTGCTTCTGGGTAAACTCGAACAGCCAACATTTCACATAGCAGCCGAGCTCATCAACCATCTGTCCAAAACCTTGACTACATCCTCATGAGAGATACAGAGCTAGAACCACTCACCTAAGCCACTCTCAGGTTCTTGACCACAGAAACTGTGACATAATGAATGTGTGTTGTTATAAACTGCTAAGTTTTGAGATAAGGTGTTATGCAACACCAGATAACATGTGTAATTGTCTGGGGTGGGGCCTGAAAACTTATAACAAGCTCCCAGGGCATATTGATGTTGATGCTGTTAGACCTTACCTGAATAGAAAGCCCTACGCCACTGCCAACAGCCTCCCAGTCATCCTTACCTCTATTATCTCTCTGCCCCAGTCCCATCACACCCTTGCTTCCCAATATACAGTGGTTCCCTATTGCCTACTGTGTAAAGTCAAACTCCTCAGCCTATCTTTCAAGATCTTCTGGAAGCCAGCCATATTTATGCTTTATAACCAATTCTCTCACTACTCTCCAAGGGGCATTTTCTGCCCCGTCAACCTAATCTCCTCACTGTTTTCTGAATTTTGTTGTTGTTATTAGATGCCGTTGAGTTGGTTCCAACTGATATGTATGACAGAATGAAACACTGCCAGTCCAATACCATCCTCACAATCGTTGTTATGCCTGAGCCCATTGTTGCAGCCACTGTATCAATCCATCTCATTGAGGGTCTTCCTCTTATTCATTGACCCTCTACCAAACATGATGTGCTTCTCCAGGGACTGGTCCTTCCTGATACTATGTCCAAAGTACGTGAGACAAAGTCTTGCCATCCCTGCTTCCAAGGAGCATTCCGGCTATTTTCTGAATACATCATATTTTTTAGTGCTTCTGGGCTTTCTATTAACACTATCTTCCCTTATCCCTTACCCCTCCCCCGCGACCACCATCAATATAAACATAACTGGAAAGTCCTCCACCTTCTTCTACTAACCAAACTCAACCAACCTTCAAGGCCTAGCTCAAATCCCATTTCCACCACAAAACCTTCCCCACTTCATTTTTATCTAACAGCTTTCTGACTGGCAGTCTTACCTTCCAAGGTGGATTTGAAGCAACTTGTGGACAGGACTTGTATCTCATAACATTTAGTAGCCCCCTGGGCATGTGGCACAGGGCCAAACACACAACAAGTAAGTAGGTATCAAAGGACCGAATCTGCCTGTCACAGTGAATGCGGCTGCCTGCCTACCATCACTGCCCTAATTTCTTCTGCAGTGTTACAGCAACATAGAGAATCCCCACAAAATCATCACCTTCTTCCCTGCCTACTTCCTCTGTACTAAGTTACTATCTCATTTATTCTTTCCATATCGCTGGCAGGCGAGGAGGCAACATATTGAGAGGGCAGATTTTATTATGGGCAGCAATGAAAGGGGAAATAATGTCACTGCTAATCCAAAAGCCATTTCCGTTTGGATTTGAAATTCCTTCTTTGATTAGGAAGGTAGGTGTCTGTGAACTCATTAGGGTTTTCCCCAGCAGTATTGAAATCATCCACAAAAACACACTGAGAAGGGAGTCAGGGGAGATAGGCCAGAAAACACTTTGATTGATAAAGGAAGGCTATCTGAGAAAGATGACTACTCCATAGATAACTTAGAAGGAAGGTAATGAACAAAACAAGGAATACGAAAGTGGAGAGAGGGAGGGAGGGGGTAGATGATATATATATATAGAGAGAGAGAGATTGAGGGAAATATGACCTCTAGGCCTTACATATTCCACATAAGACCATATTACAAAAGAATAGCAGCCACAATTTTTTTCTTTAATTTTTATTGTGCTTTATGTGAAAGTTTACAAATCAAGTCAGTCTCTCATACAAAAATTTATAAACACCTTGCTATATACTCCTAGTTGCTCTCCCTCTAATGAGACAGCACACTCCTCTCCACCCTCTATTTCCGTGTCCATTCAGCCAGCTTCTGACCCCCTCTTCCTTCTCATCTCCCCACCAGACAGGAGATGCCCACATAGTCTCATGTGTCTGCTTGATCCAAGACGCTCAGTCTTCACCAGTATCATTTTCTATTCCATAGTCCAGTCTAATCCCTGTCTGAAGAGTTGGTAGCAGCCACTATTTATTGACTGTTTACTATTTGTCAGATACCATGCTAACTACTTTGGACGCATCAATTTATGTTAATCTGTACAAACTCCTGTGAGATGAATATTATTGGTAGTCCCATTTCCCAGATGAGGAAGCTGAGACTTGTAAAGGCTAATTAATCAAATTCCCCAAGATCGTACATGTAGGACTTGGTTGAGCTGGAATTGGAAGCACCTAGTACTGTCTATACAGTAGTGCTGGTGACCTAATGGTTAAGAGCTTGGATACTAACCGAAAGGTCAGTGGTTTGAACCAACTAGCGGCTCCAGGGTAGAAAAGACCTGGCAATCAGCTCCCATAAAGATTATAGCCTGGAAAACAATATGAGGCAGTTCTACTTTGTCATATAGTCACTATGAGTTGGAATCAACTCAACTAACACAACAAGAACTGCCTATACAGTTCTGGGTTCAAATAAAGGGCTCGGCTGCTAACCAAAAGATTGGCAGTTCAAACTCACCCAGAGGCTTCATAAGAGAAAGACCTGGCGATCTGTTCCTGTATATATTATAACCCAGAAAACCCTACGGGGGCAGTTCTACTCTGTCATTGTTACATGCGGTTGTTTTGAGTCGGAATCGACTCAATGGCACCCAACAACTGTCTATACTAAGCAAAAGCCTATATTCTTAAATCTCCACCCCCTAGGTCTAACCCTCATTCTCATTTTGGTAGGCATTGCATGGAAAGATCTAAAGCACTCTCGAGGGGATTTGGAAAACATGAAAAGTTGGCATTCAGTGCCAGTACACACCCAGGTATCTCATAACTTCCTCCTCCATGGCTTCCCTATTGGCTCCTTATCAGGTTAGGAAGATACCCTAGCTTTAGTTTTCCAACAAAGTAAAAAAAAAACCAAAACCACTTATTGCTGAGTTACTTCCAACTCATGGTGATCCCCATATACTGCAAAGTAGAACTGTGCTCCATAGGGTTTTCATGGCTGAGACCTTGCAGGAACAGATTGCCAGGACTTTATTCTGAGGCAACTGTGGGTGGGTTTGAACAGTCAACCTTTTAGTTAGTAGCCCAGCGCTTAACAGTTTATGCCACCCAGGGACTCCTTGAATAAAGCATATTCATTCTGTATTTCAGGTCCTCAAACTCCACAGCCTATGGGGCAGCAATGAACGTGATGAAATAATCAATCCTGTTAAACCCACTGCGGTCGAGTCGATTCTGACTCATAGCATCCCTATAGGACAGAGTAGAACTGCCCCATAGAGTTTCCAAGGAGCGTCTGGCAGATTTGAACTGCCAACCTCTTGATTAGTAGCCGTAGCACTTAACCATTACGCCACCAGGGTTTCCATCAATCCTGTTATGAGGTAACTAATAGATTAACCCTCCCAGGTAATATAAAGCATTAGCTTCATTAAAACAGAAAACCCCTAAAGAGGAAGTCTAATGACAAGAATCTGGGTGCCTTGGCCGGCCCACAGGGAAGCAGGTTTGGAGCCCAAAGAGGAGCATGCTCCCCCATCATGCCTAGTCTTCCTTTCGGGTCTGATGTGTGTCTTCAACACACCATTGCCAGCACTCCTCTTATTTAACAACCAGCGGTAGAACAAAATGTGGCTTCTTTAAAAAAAAAAAAAAAACTAATGAAGTTTCCAGTGCTCAATTAAAAGAAACATCTCTCCATCCATCTATTTATCCCGGCCAAGCGTTTGTGTTTTGAAGCTGGAACTTTCATTATCTGAAATTTGCAGGCAATTACTAGGTCTAGTAACTCCCAAGATGTGAGCATTTTTTTCCAACAGTCTAAAGCGAAAAGTGATTTTGAGTATGTGTGTGTGTGTGTGTGTGTGTGTGTCTGCTTAGAAAAAAAAGGCAAGCTGAAGGCAGAAGGGGGAAGAGGCAGTGGAACCTTGTCTAGCCGTTTATTTGTGTAATTTGACACTTCGAATTCCAGAAGTATTAATGAGCAGCCCTCCAGTCCCAGAGGAAGCTTTTGGATTTACAGCTTTAAACAATCACTCATCCTCCTTTTAGTACCAACTTAAACCAAAATTTCTCATAGTTTATAACGCTTGTTAATGGAGAACATCAAAAATTAATGCTCGTTAGGGTGCTCATTAATATGCACGGCGCTCGCCAGTTTGACTTAATTAAGTGAAGCACCACTTCACAATAGTATTGTAGCCCAGCAGGGAAAGGAGGCTGTTCAGGTCTGAAGGGTGTTCCCTTGGGACAGCATTAGCAGCACTGCAGGGCGGGGCACCTGTCAGCCTCTTCCGGAAGCTTCCAGGCAGGTTAGAAAACAGGAAGCTCTTAGAAACAAGTGACTGTGGTCCCTGCTGGGATGTCTGATTCCACACTCCAGTTCTGTGTTCATAATGTTATTTGGTGAAATGAATTGAATTGAATTAGGGTCAGCAGTACAATCAGATTGAGGCCAAAAAAGGGACCAATAAAAAAAGAAGGAAGTTCGAGAGCTTAAGCTCAAGACACAGATTGTGGGGGAAGGGAGTCAATAGTTGAGGAGGGGAGAAAAAAGACAGAGCAAATAAAAAAAATAAAAAACATAGGATAAAAGGGAGGAAAACAAGAGTGAGACAGAAATATCCAGAGAGCATCATCTTCCAAAGCAGAAGATATATAGCTGGGACCTTATTATTTGTGCAAGGATTTAGTCATTGTTTTCCTTGGTAAATTTGACGTTTTTGAGACTGTTCTTAAAATGTTCAGGTGCATTTCAGAATCATTAAATCCAATGTGCCATTTTAGTTAAAAACTAGTACTCGAGCTTTGAAACTTGTGGCCAGGAATTTCCAGAAAATTTTGACGTTGAAACAAAGGTACGGAACAAGGGAATAAACAAGAGTGGGACAGGGGAATATGAATATGAATCCCAGCTCCACTCCTTGAAGGAGCTACTTCCTGTGGCGAAGCCTGTTTCTTTGTAAAATATTAAGTTGAACCATATGAAATTGACATTTTGTTTCTGTAGACAGAAAATGCTTGAATATTGGCAATCTCATATAGTTTAGACTAATAAAAGCATTAAACAGGTTAACACATTTTAAAACAATTTTAAAAGGTAAAACACCAAAGATCACATACAATCAACTACAACTTCTGTTATTTAAAAAAAAAAGAATGTGTAAAAGGTTATGTCATATCCATATTATATTACGCTCCACTAACAAGAGCAGCTAAATAAGACCAAATCTCTTATCCAAACTTTGCTAGAGGCCTTCATGACTCAGGATTCAGGATTAGTATATGTGCTACCGAAGCAAGCACAAGGATTTGGGATTAGGATAGCTGAAGTCCAGGTCTATTACTGTGAACCATTATTACTGACGCTGTGGTAGATTATTTTCAAATTTCCTGCCTTGCTGTGTTAGCTATTTAATAGAAAGTGATAAAAGTACATTTCAAATACACACATACGCCCTCAGCCATTCTACTATCTCTCCCCCAAATTGATCGAAAGCCTTATTGCAAAGAAAAGGTTAGAGTTGTAGGAGAGGCGGCCATAATGGCATTCCTCCGAAGCATCAGTTAACGCAGTTCAGGGTACTACCTAGGGGAGAAGGCAGGCCAGAGCAAATTTAGTCTAGATTATAAAGGATCCCTAGTGGTGCAGTGGTTAAGTGCTCAGCTGCTAACCAAAAGGTCACAGGTTCAAAACCACCAGCTGCTCCCCGGGTGAAAGATACGGCAGTCTGCTTTGGTAAAGATGACTGCCTTGGAAACCCTATGGGCAGTTCTACTAAGTCCTACCGGGTCACTATGAGTTGGAATCGACTCTCCAGCAACAAGATTTTATGCAGGTTCTAGATAGCAGAGCAGGTGATGGATCTGGGCCAGGTTGGCAAGCTAGAGTCACAGCAAAAGGCAACAGGGAAGGGGAGAGCAAGCAGTGAGTCAGAAGCCTGATAAACAACTGATAACGAAGAGACCACAAATGCTGAAAGACAGAAAGTGGCATATCCGTGAAAGGTAGAAATGTGGAGGAAGGGAAGCAACCAAATGCCCAGTAGCTAAGAGATGTAATAGGACAAAGAACAACTCAAATGCAATAAAAATACCAGTTTGGAGGAGCATATAATGTAATAGGGCAAGGATTGCCTCGGGAGAGTTGTATGCTTCCTGTGAAGGCAAGGATTGATTCTAGCATTGCCAGACTGAGGCTTACACGGAAAAATATTTAAACTACATGGTGGAAGTGAAGAAAGAGAGGATGAAGCAAAAGAGTATTTTTGATGAAAGGAGGATTGAGGGGAGGGGTTATTGGCAGGAAAGAGGGCTCTGTCTATAGTGAAATGAAAGCAATACAGGAAGTATCCAGAAAGCCCGCACATACACACACTCCTCTGCCAATCAAGTGTGAAGGCTCAGAATCTCTCTGAGGAGCAGAATATGATATTGTATTAGAATAATTTGCTTTCCCGTTTGGCCCAGATAAGAGACGAAGGGCCTATTGTGCTGGGCATGCATCTAACAGAGATAATGCCGCCTCCTTTGATAGGTGCGTTGTATCGTGGCCGACCAGCAAGGAATCTAGGCATTTTGTTTCTCTCGCCTCCCTAAATCGAAGCTTCATTCTCAAGCAAACTGCCAGTAGGGAATTTCTGTAATGACCTGCCACCCTGCTTTAGCCCTTTCCTGCTCTGAAAATAGTCCCTCTCTGGGCTCTTTGTTCAGAGACGTATTAGTCTGAATTTACATTGGTTGGATTTCATTGTTTCTTGACTCATTGTTGCATTTCAAAATGTAGCTAGCATTCGCCAAACTCAGGATTTTGCTCACTGGATCGTCTTCCAGCTCATTAAGGTAAATAATAAGAGCCTGCTTTCCCGTGCAGTCTCCATTCAGAGCCATATTAATAATTCATTTCCAGCTTGACAAAGTCCTTTCAGAAGCTGCTTTGTTCAAGGCTTTGCTCCTCTCAGTACCCAGAGGTCAATTGTCTTATGGTGAAATTGAACCAGAGGGTCTGCGAAGGGCATTTGTATTCCCCGCATGTGACCACGGGGGATTAATGGTGTGGGGAAAACCCACCAGAGTCCACTTCTAAGGCTCCCTCTGGAGACTGGGCCTCTTTCCAAATTTGCTCTTTTTAGCATTAATTATGAAGACAATGAGCTCAGTGCCAAACTGTATGCCCTGAATCTCCAGTTACACATGAGGAAGGAAAAGTCTGTTTGTCAGTCAAAATACCTCTTCTTTCTCTAGGAGCTGAGAATGTGATGACCTAGGGAGCTCAGCTCAGATTACGGGGGCACGTAGTGGCTTCACGAACATCTGTCCCATAGTAGGTGCTTGGATTGCTGCTGACCGACTGGCTGAGTTACACTGTCCCATTGGGGAAATTGTTTCAGGGACGAGGACTGGTAGAGTAATACCCACAGGAAACATCACCCCCATTTTCCATCAGCATCATAGCAACATGCAAGCCACCAACGTCCAACAAACTAACAGATGGGTAGGGGAGAACAGTGACTGGCACACAGTAAATGTTATGTAAGTGTTTATTAAATAAACTTAGTTTATTAAAATCTCTTTAGGAAGTTCAAGGGGAATCTTTAATGTTGAGGCTTCAGGCACTACAAAAGAAAGATATGGTGAAGCCCCTCTCCCATCACATTACGTGGATAATCGTCTACACTAATGAGGCCCTAACACCATTAGAAATCCACTCATCCAGGATAGATGGACCATCCATGACTCCCCACCTTCAACAATTCTTTTGCCATCCAGCAAACATATCCAGGACACAAGCTAAAAGGAAAAGCTTTGGCTTGCATGCTCTGCAGCTCTCCAGACCTTTGCCTCCTGTCTACCTTTGCAAAGTGGCTTCTGTCTAAACACATATCAGATCCAGCCCCATTAACAGCTCTGCAGACAACAGCTGAGGCTCATTGCTTGGCAACCTCCACCTTCCCACTCACCTCCCTGTATCCTGCTGAATCAACTCAGGCTCTAGCCCAGCTGGCTGAGAATAGGTAGGTCATTCTGTCCACAGGATGTGTCAATGGCTGACAGTCTGTCCTGCTGTGAGAGAGGGGAGGATATAAATGAACTAGAAGACAGTCCTTGTTCTTGGAAAGCAGGCAATCCAATAGGAATCAGAACCCAATGCTATATAAAAAGATTTGGCCTCATATGTAAAAAGGAGCCCAAGGGGCAGCCTGACACCAGATGTATTCTGTAAGAAAGCTATCACTTCCTTGTGACTAAGCAAAAACCTAGAAACGATGAAATTGATGGGATTTGAATTCTCCTGTTTTGCTACTAAGTTGAAGAATATTATAAGAAACGAGAACCTGGTGGAGGGCACAAGAGGGAGGGCTTTGGGAATATTTTTTGTCCCCTCTCCTTAATCCTAGTGGCATAGTGGTTAAGTGCTACGGCTGCTAACCAAAGGGTCAACAGTTCAAATCCGTCAGGCGCTCCTTGGAAACTCTATGGGGCAGTTCTACTCTGTCCTATAGAGTCGCTGTGAGTCGGAATTGACTTGACGGCACTGGGTTTGCCTTTTTTTTGTTTTTGTTTTCTCCTTAATGAGCAGCCCTTGTGGAAAAGTGGTTAAGAGCTACGGCTGCTAACCAAAAGGTCGGCTGTTGGAATCCGCCAGCCGCTCCTTGGAAATCCTATGGGGCAGTTCTACTCTGTCCTATACAGTCGCTATGAGTCGGAATCGACTCAACAGCATTGGGTTTGGTTTTTTTTTTCTTGGGGGGGTTCCTTAACAAAGTCAGATGACTAACAGAAATAGGCACAAAACTGGATTATTCACATTTTGAAGACACTCACCTGGCAAGCATTTTGGATACAGATGGTAGAGCCAGGGCTAGCCTGAAGTAAAATTGAGCCTGAAACACCCTTTTCATTCTTACTTCACTTTCTAACCCCTATCTCTCCTATTCTCGGTGCCCTCATATGGTCCCTGGGCATTCTAAAAGCCCTGTCCCCCCAATTTTTTCACCACAAAAAAACCTGACTTTTCCATCACTGCCCATACCTTGGCAATGTATTAACCTACCCCGCTCTATTTTGCTCCCCTGGCCTATTCTCTGCTTTCCAAAGTATTACCAATTTGAGGAACAACACTGTGCTAAGGTATCAAAGGCTGAAAATGAATTCATGTGTTATCTTTATTTTCTATGACAGAGATTGTTAACTGTCATTCCAAATCTAATCTCCTATTCTTTCCCTGGTAATATTCTTTTCCTGGGATTTTCAGGAGCTGATTTTCAGAAGTACATCCCAGGCCTTTCTTCCTAGTTTGATTTAGTCTGGAAGCTGCTGAAACCTGTTCATCATCATAGCAACATCACCAACATATAGATGGCTGCACATGAGGTGCACTGGCCAGGAATCGAACCCAAGATTCCATATAACCCACTGCCATCGAGTCGATTCCGACTCGATAGCAACCCTATAGGACAGAGTAGAACTACTCCGTAGAGCTTCCAAGGAGCGCCTGGCGGATTCGAACTGCCGAACTTTTGGTTAGCAGCCGTAGCACTTAACCACTACGCCACCAGGGTTTCCAGGATTCCATATAGAAGGTGAGAATTCTACTATGGAACCACCAATGCCCCCACCCTAACCTACCCTACTAAAAAATCAGTTGCTGTCAATTCAATTCCAACTCATGCTGATCCTAACTAAGATACCTGGAATATAACTATTTTTACAGTCATCTCCTGTAGACATAATTCCCCATCTCAAAGAACTGACCCTCAAATCACTGATGGAGATTTTGGGGATAGAACTTTTTGCAACACCCCTCACACCAACCTACAAAGACAAATCATAGATGAGACCAGGCCCAGAGTATGATGGGAAAGGAAGCCGGACCAAGCAAAGACCCATTAACTAGAATAGGTACTAAGGGAACCTGAGCAGAATGCAGAGGCTGGCCTCAGCCAGAACAGTTGGGATGTCCAAAGCAGCATCCATAGCCTCAAACGATGGTCAGAAGGAGACAATCCAATCCAGCAACAAGAAATTCTAGAAAGGCTTCAACCCAGAAGTCAAGCATACTGTCAGTCATCATCATGATGTGGCCATATCTTGCCAGTTGTTAGGGGGAGATTGACAAGAAGTAGGCAAGGTTCATGGCGGGGTCTCAGCCCTAAGGGGAGATGATGCAGAATTAGTGGATAAGCTCTAAAGTGACAGCTAAAGTTACCTTTAAAGGCGAAGATGGGAGCACTGCAACTGGGGGGTAGAATGAATACATAAAACTAACTCCTTACTCAGTGTTTTAAGCCCCACCAAAGAGATGTGAGGTTGCTGGCATACTCCCTGTCATTGTCAAAACTGATTTAGTTGTTGGGGGCGGAGGGGGAAGGGGTCTAGGCCTGCTGGTAGGGTCCATCAATAGAATAGCAAGGAGCTAGGGAAGCCGAAGGCAAGTGAAATTTGGGAGGAACTGACAACTGAAAGATCCAGGTTTCACCTAATGTCATCGCTAGCCAACAAATCTTCCTATTAGTCAGAAAGGCAGGGCTAATGTCAAATCATAGCCGAACAATTACGAATGCATCACACCGTCCACATTATATCAGTACCATTACAGACCAGGACTATTAGCACATTGAACCATGCAGGACCAGTACCTCTCTTACCAGTGTGAGCAAATCCTTTGTCCTTGGCAAGATTCCACATTAGCCAGACTCAAAGAATTATCCAGCTAATGGTGGCCATGGCCAGAGATGGAACTTCATCTGTAGAAATTGCTAAAAAAAAAAAGTTTTTCAGTCTCATTTTGCAATAGTGATCATTTGTGACATTGAATTGCTTGTTGCAAATTTCTTATCTGTCTCCCTCTGAGCCCTTTCACAGCAGCTAAAGTACTCCCTCTGATGGTCGCTTGGTTTCATTCACAACTAACAACAGAGCATTGTTCAGGTGGATTTTTCCTTACACTGCTCCTAACAACCCCCAAAGCCTGCGTCCTGACAGCATTTAGTTCAAGCTTTGATTTAGCTATTTTGATCTTTTTTTTTTTTTTGCAAAGGAAACAAACAAAAAAAAAAACCTGGTTTGATCTGCATTGGAAGTTGGAATACACGTACACATATACCCTGTACATATAACATGCATAATTGAGTAACTTGCTCTCCCTGAATCTACAAGACTTTGCTTACAGAACACTTTACAAACTTCATATCAATAAAAAATATGCTGTCTGGCCTATATGGAATGGAGTAAGATCAGTGGTGCCTGACAGAGGAAGGAGAATTGCAGTAGCCAACCATTGCAATAAAAGAGTTGGTTAACAGAGTGTGATGTGAACAGCAAAACGCCAGCCCCACCATAAAAAGCAAAGCCTGAAAATCATTGTCAAAGAGCTTGCAAGAACAAGGAAAAGAACCTACAGGCATTTATTTCTCCTTCAACACAGGTTTATAAGACCCCCCTCGACGGCAGTGGGTTTTTGGGGACCAGTCCTTAAGGTGGCACAAACGGTTCGTGCTCGACTTGCTGTTGTGTGCCATCAAATCAATGCCAATTCATAGAGACCCAATATGACAAAGTAGAACTGCCCCATGGGGTTTTCTAAGCTGTAATCTTTAGAGGAGCAGATTGCCAGGTTTTCTCCAGAGAAGCTGCTGGATAGGTTTCAAACCTCCAACCTAGTGGTTAGCAGCTGAGGGCTTAATCGTTGCACCATCAGGGCTCCTTTGCTCTTGACTACTAACCTAAAAGTTGGTGGTTCAAACCAATTCAGAGGTACCACGGAGGAAAGGCCTGGCAATCTGGAATTTGTAAAGATTACACCCAAGAAAGCCCTGTGGAAAACTACTCTGTAACACACGGGGTTACTACGAGCCGAAATCAACTCAGCGGCAACAGGTTTGGTTGGATTTTTTTGGATAACCCTGTAACCCTGTGGCCCCCTCAACCACCATTTCCAACTGCTCTGGCCTTACTTGTCTTTCTTGTATTCCACTCATTCTTTTCTGTTTCCCCAAAGCCTGCTATTAGTGCCTGATCCTAAGAAGAGTCTCATAGTTTCACCCTGCTTGTTTCCATAACCGTACTTCACCTGACCACAGAAACTCAGGAACAAGAACCACAGGCCACCCTTCTAAACATCACAGCAATGCTATCACTTTAAAATAACAAGTTTTCAAACATTGGTTTACAAAATACTACTGGGTTTGTGATCAAGTTTCACAGTTTTGTTTTCTTTTGTACAAAACAAGAAAAATAAGGTCAGTGTAATGAGACTTTGCCATAAAGCTAAATGTATTCAGTTACCAAAAAAAAAAAAAAAAAACCATTGCTGTTGAGTCAATTCCGACTCTTACCAACCCTATAGAACAAAGTAGAAATGCCCCATAGGGTTTCCAAGGAGCAGCTGGTAGGTTCAAACTGTCGACCTTTTGGTTAGCAACCTGAGCTCTTAACTACTATACCACCAGGGCTCCGCGTGAGTTGCTAAGAGTTGAAAAACGACTTGTTGACACCTAACAACAACAACATGATGAAGACAGATAGCAGCTGAGGATTGGATTTTTTTTCTTTACTTTGCAAAAATAAAAAATAAATTACCTAGGAGAGGTAAGAGATAAAGACATTAACTAGTTTCTCAAATACTTGTTTTTGGTTGCCACTGAGTCGATTCCAACTGATGATCCCCCCATGTGTTACAGACTAGAACTGAGCCATAGGGCTTTCTTGGCTGTAATCTTTTTGGAAGTGGAGCGCCAGACCTTTTCTTCCGTGGTACCACTGGATGGATTTAAACTGCCAACCTTTATGTTAGCAGTCAAGCACAAACCATTTGCACCACCTAGGAACCTTGTTTTTCAAATAAGCTGCTTTAAACATACAGGAATGAGTTTAGAAGGAGAAGGACAGTAGAATGGGTCTGCTTTAGTAGAAGGAGGAAAGAGAGGTCTGATGGGAAGACTCAGCTGCAGCACCACTGTGAGGCATATGCAAGTACTGCATCCTGGAAGACAATGAAAGGAGAAAGAAGGTAGCAGCAGCAAAAGACCGAGGATATACTGAGATAAACTCCTTTTCAATTTTATACTGAAGCCCAGCTCCAAGTGCAGCCCTCCCACTTGCCTAATTACAGTGGCTCTCAAAAATGCACACTGGGATACGTTGCACTGCCATCATTTGCAAATAAGGCTCAAATTTTATTCTGATAGCAATTAAATTCCCAATTACCTGGAAGGCAAACACACTTATGCAAATTATAGATGCAGGCTGCCTAATAATAGAACTCAAATGGTTATCACTTCAGAACTAGGCATTTCTGCATTTCCATCGCTTTTTTTAAAGGCTGCAGTGAAATTTAGTTTAACTGGACTTTGTGAGTTACAGGACTAAACTCCATTCATTTTCTGAATATAAAATGTTAGCTTACCTGAAAATTGATCTCCTCCCAAGGCTCTCTCTCCTTAATCTTTTTCTCCCTGTATTTCTTCATAAATGTATTATCTAATTCAGTCACTCTATTACTTATCATCTATTATTATTTATTAATTCACTAACACTGTCACAAGTCAGCAATGGAATTTTTGTCATAATGCTTTTCAGAACATTTGCATACTGAATAAAACCATATTGATTCTTAAGGATTTTTATGCTCTAGAAATGCTTGCTGCAGACAAATTTGCAATCAGATCTTTATTTGGTTTCCGAAGACATTATTTTGACATGATTTCAACCGACGCCAACAAATCAAACCAAGTTCTGCAACAAATGCCTTCTTAATGGGTTTTGTGTTATTTGTTTTAGTTGACACCATTTATTATAATTTAACAGCATTTCCTTCCTAGGAAAGTCCAAAATCAATAAAAAATGGTGACATATGTTTGTATTTATTTGGAAACACCAATGCAACCAAAGGGCTCTGTCAGTATACGATTAATAGAGTACGAGATGTTGTGGTCTGGGGCATCTGATTGTCTGTCTCGTAATATGAATTTTGAAATAACCGGGATTCCTGCTCCTGGACTTTCAGGTTAGAAGAGAATTTCACATTAACGATAAATCACCCTGGATGTGTGGTTTCTATTTCAGTTTGCCACAACGTAGCTTCATCAGTTAAACAAATTGGGGAGGGGTGATGGGACCACACGTGGGATGAGAACAACAAGCCAGTAATAAAATATTAAGGCAAAGAAACAGACACATTTGAAATGTTATTACTGAGAGAGGTCATGGAACTGACATATCTGTCTTTTCTTCCAGCTACCATGGTGCACAAGTTGGCGATGAAAATCCCAAAGCCCAAGGTTTGGACTCAGAGGTTTAAAATCAAGTTCTCCTCACAACAACCCATTGGCCTTTTTAGGGAAATTTTTTTCCATATTGACAGCTGGGAAATATGATTAAGAATTCCAAGGAGAAAAAAGACTCTGCTTTGGGTCTGACTGCGAACCCTTTCACAAACACATTTGCAGACTTGGTCTGTCCCTTGACCCAGGTTCAGTCCCTTGGTTCTCTTCTACAGACCAGGTACAAATGAAGTTCTATCATAGAATTATAAAACCTCATGGTTAGAAGGATCTTAAAAGTCATCTAGTTCATTGGCTCCCAAAGCCTAGTCCAGGGACTAGTGGCAAATCCTAATGACATTTTTGCAGCTCTGTGAGAAACAATGGCAATGTGGTA
Organism: Elephas maximus indicus; assembly: GCF_024166365.1. Lineage (NCBI taxonomy): Eukaryota > Metazoa > Chordata > Mammalia > Proboscidea > Elephantidae > Elephas > Elephas maximus. The sequence continues at coordinate 27,371,745 of NC_064846.1, read as the reverse complement.
GAAAGTTAAACTTATTAAAAGACTGCTCATTCTGAGATCATGTCATTTGTACTTTTGGGGTATAAAATGATGGTATTCAAAATAGTAGTTTTTTGGTTTGTTTTGTTTTTGCTTAATGTACTTGTTAGAAGGTGAATTTTCATTTCGTTCTCGTATCTCCATGAGGAGAGAGCCCACTTGAATAATACTCCTTTCTCCTCTTCCCACCCTTCCTTCACGCCTTTCCAAGGGGGGAGGAATGAACTAATTAATTTCATTGGTTTGAAAGAAAGACCTGAGCATCATCAACTGGGCCTCTTGTGTGTTTCTCACTTTATGGAGCTATCCTGTCCACAGGATGTTCCCATTCTGATGCCAGAAAGGAAAGGGGCCAACCCTAATAGTGAAGACCTATCATTGCCTAGCTGTGTCAATGATTGGGTGGGTAAGTTGATCAGGGGTGAAAGACTGGCATACCCACTTGGCTGCAGATATAAAGCTATGATTTCTATTTCAGCTTTCTCAGTGCTAAAAGGTGATAGTTTATCTTCTAGCTGACTCCTATAGCTATATCTCAATTAAGGACTTATAGCTTACAGAGGACTTATGATGAACAAGACACAATTCACATGTTTCACACTTGAGGCAGGTATGATTATCCCCATTTTACAAATGAGCAAACTGAGGCACAGAAAGTTTAAGGAATTGGCCTAAAGTCACTCAGCTAGTAAGTGGCAGAGATGGTATTTGGACTTGGGCAGCTTGGCTCTAAATTTCAATGGGTTCCAAACTCAGGAAAGGAAGGTATTAGCCATTGGCTCCCTAAAACCTTCTCAGTCCTAAACTGGTTAAAAAAAAAAAAAAAAGCAGGAAACATACATCAAACTTTCATTTTTTTTTCTTGGGTGGGGGAGATCTTTACTAATCAACTAGATCAAGTACTCTACACCAGGTACTGACTTGGTCCAAGCATTCACGTGCTTCAGGAATCCCTTCTATCCTCTCCCTGCTGGCAGTTTACCCTGCATCTTTGTACCTAAAAAACCTACAACAGAAAACACTATTTAGGCAGATAATTCTCGTTAGAAGAGCTCAATTGATAGAAAATCTTTCCTTGGGTCAAATTGAAACCTGCTCCTACATTTGTCATAAGTAGTTACACGGAACAAATTTAATCCCTCTTATAAAAATTTTTTTTTTTTTTATACAGAGCAGCCCTCCCTGAATATGTTTATCCCTCCTAATTAAACATCCTGGGTTTTTGATGTCATGGCTGGGAATCCCTTCATCACATTATGAATCCTCTTATGACAGTACTCCACTCTGATTATATTCCTTTGCAGGATGGTTTCCAGAAAGGAATCTAATACTCCTGGTGACGTCTGGTTAGAACTGACTACAGCAGGGCCATTACCCTGTTTGGGATTTTAAAACTTCTATAAACCCACCCCCCAATATTGCATGACTGATTTTGAGAGAATCATCTGGAAGAACATGGACCAGACCATAGAAGTCTCCTATTTTAGCCACTGTCTTGAAATCAACTGATCATCCATTTCATATGTGACAATAAGACTGGAGAAGTTACGAACGCCCACTTAAATATCTCACACCACCTGCTCCGGAGCCCTGACCCAGGTCTGCCATGTTCCCTACATACTTCCACAGTTACTAATATTTCATGCTGGCCTGATCTGATAATTGGTCTTGCTATGTCCTTTGGTTTCCCTAAAAAGGGATCTTCTTGAATGCCAGGGGAACTTGACAGCGCCCTCGAGCCAAACTGTCACAGGCATTTTTCCTTATTCAGTTTGCTTATTTGGTGTGTGCCTTTGGCTACATCTATAAAATGCCAAACCATCCCACTTATCCTGTCATGAAATCAGGCAATACACTGGGTGAAGATTAGTCAAATCAATTGCTTATTAGCATGAAGGAAAAACAAAGTAGTACAAGTATATAATACAAGAAGGTTACAAAAAGGTTGAGGTAAATTTTTTTAATGAGTTGGGGTGGGAGTAATTAAGATTATTAGGGATTGTGCCTAAGCTTTTTAGGTTGATGCCATGAAAAGCAAACATATCCATCTTCCCAAAAACCTGCTCTTTCCACCAGTTGAAGGTGGAATCTTGGGTGACAGAGAATACTTCTATGACTCAATCTGCTATATTTTAAATTCTCATAAAAACATAGAAAGGAACAAAATAATTCAGAGAAAGGGTATAAAAGTTCAGAATTCATAAACTAGTGCCTGTGAGACACCTTGAAAAACAAAAACACAGATTCATCCAAGAATGTCAAAGTGAGAATCTCTAATCATTCATCCATAAATTCAGGTATTAAAGAAAATAGGATAGTGATAAGTAATTATTTTAAATATTGCAATACAGAGGTTATGTAGCCTACAAATAACAAACCCTACAAATAACAAACACGGTGTATAAAATCTGAGACACAGGAAAGTAATTCTCAGTCCGGATGTTATCAATTTATAAAGACCAGATGGCTTCAGTTGCCTAAAGAATAAATCAGTAGCTATTTAGGATTGAGTATTTTTTTTTCCATTGCCTAAAAAACAAATCCATAGTGATTTAGAATTGAATATTTTTTCTAACTACTTTATAAACACAACCATAAGCATAAGCCAGGTAAAATCATTTTGACAAAGTCAATAAGATTTTCTAGTACTAATAAAGGAAAGGATGTGATAGAAAGCTGAGATTTAATGAAAATGATCCCTTGTTTTAAATAAATTCATTTTACCTGAGTTCTAATTTAGATAATGCATAAAGTAGGTCATTTAGTTTCCTTTTCCAAGCATCTAATAACATAACATATGGAGCCCTTGTGGTGCAGTGGTTAAAGTGCTGGCCCGCTAACAGAAACAGCCAGCAGATCGAACCCACCAGCCTCTCCGCAGGAGAAGATGTGGAACTCAGCTTCCATAATGTTGACAGCCTTAGAAGGCCTATGGGGCAGTTCTACTCTGTCCTATGAGGTCGCTATGAGTCAGAATCAACTAATAGCAACGAGTTTAATAATATGACATAAGGAATTTTCATGCTAGAGGCCTTGTGTTAAAACGCAGCACTAAATAGTGAGATTTAGCATTACACATACAGTTTCTAGGCAGGGAGGGATTATCCAGTAGGCAAGGTAGCCACGGGCTTACCTTCCTTCCTGGGTCATCTGCCCCTGTCAGGGACTGGAAAATTGAAAAGCAACTTTGATTCTGTAGGAAGGTGCTGTGACCTTGGGAGAGAGACAGATGTCAGCCATACCTAGAAGCACAATATTTGATGTGGTGAAATTGTTTACTACAGATTACCTGGGAAGCACTGTGCTTTCTTTGACTAGTGGATAGTCCACTCCTCTTTCTAGATACTATTTAAATCCGTAGAAAGAGTGAAGACATACTCAGGAAGTAAACTAGGCTTAGGAGAAATCCTCTTCCTGAAAATTGGTGAGAAGAACAGTGGACCTATAACAGAATGAAGACTCCAACCTGAAAATCCTTCAACATTCCCTCCCCAAAACTAACCACGACACCAGTACCATCCAAGAAATGTTCTCTTGGCAACTACTTCTCTTAATATTTGCAAAACATTCCATTAAGGGAAAGAGGCACATAGGAACACATCTCCAGTGTTCTAATGTAAGACAACAGCAAAATAAAATTGCTTTCACAGCCACATTGTTGGAATACACTGATTTGGTCAAGCAAAGAATACTGATAGAATGTTCAGATTCAAAAAATTGTCTATTCCAATGCCTTTCATGTCCTAAATATGAATTCCAGTCCTAAAGCTATTGCTTAGTTTAAATTAAAAAAAATTAGTTGAAGAAATGTGTATGGAGGTGGGAGGTGAGAGAAGAAAAATGACAATAGAAAGAAGCTTAATCATACTGAATTGGAAAAAAATACTTTAACAATAATTCTTAACAGTAAATCCTCAATTTACTTAAAATTTTCATGGCTGAACTTGTTATAAAAAGTGTACCTTTGTTACTATTCCCAAGCAATTGCCAGTTATAATACCCTCCAGCTATTCAACATGTTCACCCGTCACGTGTATCAATCAATAGATCTTTTTGATTTCACTACAGGCTACTTGGAGAAAAAAGTTTGAAATTACCAAAAGGATTTCCCATTTCCTACCTGGGGTTCACTTACCTACAGGCAGAACAGAACCTCAGTGAGGTCATCTCTCAAGAAGACCCTATGAATGACAATGAGGCCCTACCTACCCTACCTACACAATCTTTCCCTTTACTGCCATTGCTCCTTGAACTTCTTCAGCTTATGCTTCTCCCAGGTTGTTTAGGGACCCCACCTTCCCTCCTAACTAAATCACCTCAACAACCCTTTATTCATTACTGTTTCATTCCCTCAGTCTTTGTCTCTGATTTTCAGGATAAAGACAAAATATCCTAAAACAAAACTCACTACTAAGGAGGATTTAGCACAGTGGTTAAGAGTTCCAGCTCCACAATCAGACCAAAATGGGCTAGAACCCTCCATGTAGTAGCTGAGGGATTTCTGGGCAAGCTAATTAACCACTCTGAGCCTCCATTTTCACATAGCTAAATTGAGATAATAATACAGACATGGCATGGTTGTTGGGAGGAATGAATCCAGATTTTGAGCTTTAGTATCAAAGTTGGAGGGGAAGGTGATGGGTCAAGTTTTGAAGATATGTGCTTTATAATGCCTATAAGTCCCCAAGGAAGACCTGTCCCTGTGCCAGTTGAAAATATTGGTTTGGTGAGCAGAAGAGAAAGGTCACAGCTGGAGATACAGACTCAAACACCATCAACATATACTGATTCTGCAGAAGTGGACAGGATTGCCCAAGGGAAAGGTACAAAGTCAGAATAGCATATGGCCGTGGTCAGGGCTCTGTAGACCAGCAACAGTTAAGGAGTGTTTAGAGGAGGAAGCATAGCAGACTAATGGATAGCCTTGGAAAAGAAGAACCAGTATGGTGCGGTGTCAGAAAATGAAGAGAGAAAATGAGGTAGCCAACAGTGATCTAATACCACAGAGGTGTCAGCTGAGATGAGGAACGAAATTAGTTTATTGAATTTGACAGCTAGGAGACAGTGACATGTGCCAGTAGTGTTCCAGAGGAGTGGTAGGGGGAGAAGCATACCTCTTAGATATGCATTTTGAAAGATTATGCAATTATATTAATGCATCCAGAAAATGGTTTCTCCCTGGATGCCTAGAGTATATTTACATTAGAAGTGATTGACAGGTAAACAGCAGACAGTCCTGGAGATAAGAGTCCAAAAACCTAGGTTGGCCACCTCCACAGAAAATGTTTAGGAAGAGAGTTTTGTTTAAACAGATTAAGCAACAGCTAACAACTCTGGGAATACTGCCTCTGACTATGTAAAAGGAGAAGCTGATTTGTGTACAGTGTGGTTAATAATGAAAGAAAACTTTAAGCCTCTTGTTGCACACACTGCTTAAAATATTGTACAGAATTAAATGATCATGTTTGTTCTAATCTAGATTTTAGCCCACCCAAAATACGGATGTCCATTATGTGAACCACAAGCTGGTACTTTCTTTTAGCTTACAGCAAATAAAATGGTCTTTTTACTTAATTCAAGATATTTAATAAATAGGGCTGCGGGCAACATAGCTGAATCTTATACCCTAGAGCTCTTTCCCATAAGGGCTTGTGGTATGAATTTATACTTGAGGCTTGGCTAACTTTGCTAAAATGAAGAAATCATGTCTTGTGAGGAGTCGCTTGAAAAACTGGAGATACTTAGCCTGGAGATGTGCAGACTCAGATGAACCTAAGCACGTGACAAGCGAAAAAGTTATTAGAAAGTTCTTTGTGATACCCAAAATATTCTAGGGCCTTTGGGTAGAAACTACATAGAGAAAAATACATACTCAATATAGAAAATGTCCCATTTGTGCAGAGAATGTTCGTATCTATATTCATGAGCAATACTGGTCCATAATTTTCTTTTTTAGTGGTGTCTTTTCTGACTTTGGTATCGGGCTTATGCTGGCTTCATAGAATGAATATGGGAGTATTCCTTCCTTTTCTATGTTCTGGAATACTTTGAGTAATATTGGTGTAAATTCTTCTTTGAATGTTTCCAAGGATGTAAAAGCTGCCACAAGAGTTGGTAAGTTCCAGAAACAGAACAAAAGAGGAAATTTAAGAGATCATTAAAAAAGATCCAACAAAAGAAAGATTAATCCCAAGGATTAATGGTCCACGACTACCACAGCTTCCACCAGACTGAGTCCACTACAACTAGATGGTGCCCGGCTACCACCACTGACTACTCTGACAGGGATCACAATAGAGGGTCCTGCACAGAGCTGGAGAAAAACGCACAACAAAATTCTAACTCACAGAAAGAGCCCAGACTTACTGGCCTGACAGAGACTAGAGACACTCCAAGATTATGAACCCCAGACACGCTTTTAGGTCAATAATGAAGTAACTCCTGAGGTTCACCATTCAATAAGGAATTAGACCCATAAAACAAAACAAGACTAAATGGGCACAACAGCCCAGGGCAATGACAAGATGGCAGTAGGGAATAGGAAAGTTGATGATAGGGAACGCAAGGTCAAGAAGGGAGGATGTTGACATGTTGTGTGGTTGGTAAGCAAAATCAAAAAACAATATGTGTACTAACTATTTAATAATAAGCTAATTTTCTCTGTAAACCTTCATCTAAGGTACAATAATAATATAAAAAAAGAGAAAAGAATATGAGGAAAAAAATTCCTAACAAAAAACTAGGCCCAGCCCAGTCACTTCACTGGAGAATTCTAAGAAACATTCAGAGCAGAGTTCACACCAATATTACTCAAACTATTCCGGAACATAGAAAAGGAAGGAATACTCCCATATTCATCCTATGAAGCCAGCATAGGCCCGATACCAATGCCAGAAAAGACACCACTGAAAAAGAAAACTATGGACCAATACTGCTCAGGAATACAGATGCAAAAATTCTCAGCAAAATTCTAGCCAATAGAATCCAACAGCATATCCAAAAAATAATACATCACAACCCAGTGGGCTTCATACAAGGTAGGCAAGGATAGGTCAAAATTAGAAAATGAATCAATGTAATCCACCACATAAATAAAAAAAAGGACAAGAATCACCTGATTATCTCAATCGATACAGTAAAGGCATTCGATAAACTCTAAAAACAATTCCTGGTATAAATACACACAGCATAATAGGAACAGAAGGAAAATTCCTCAACATAATTAAGGGCATACACAAAACCAACAGCCAACATTAATCTCAAGAGAGAAAGACAGAAAAGTTTCCCTCTGAGAACAACAATCAGAAAAGGAAGACCTTTAATCACCACTCTTACTCAATATTCTCGCCCACAAGTTTGTCGTACTGTGCTGGATTGCACGTTGCTGCAATGCTGGAAGCTACGCCACCTATATTCAAATACCAGCAGAGTCGCCCATGGCGGACAGGTTTCAGCTGAGCATCCAGACTAAGAGAGACTAGGAAGAAGGACCCGGCAGTCTACTTCTGGAAAGAATTAGCCAGCGAAAACCTTATAAAGAGCAGCGGAAGATTCCCTGATACAGAGCTGGAAGATGAGCCCCCCAGATTGGAAGGCACTCAAAAGATGACTGGGGAAGAGCTGCCTCCTCAAAGTAGAGTTGGCCTTAACGATGAGGGTCGAGTAATGGTTTCGGGACTTTCTGAAGTGGCATGACTCAAAATGAGAAGAAACAGCTACAAACACCCATTAATAATCAGAACCTGTAATGTACAAAGTATGAATCTAGGAAAACTGGAAATTGTCAAAAGTGAAATGGAACGCATAAACATCAATATCCTAGGCATTACTGAACTGAAATGGACTGGTATTGGCCATTTTAAATCGGACATTCATATACTCTACTATGCCGGGAATGACAACCTGAAGAAGAATGGTGTTGCAGTCATCATCAAAAAGAACACTTCAAGATCTATCCTGAAGTACAACACTGTCAGTAATAGGATAATACACACACACCTACAAATGAAGACAAATTAATACAACTATTATTCAAATTTATGCACCAAATACTAAGGCCAAAGATGAAGAACTTCAAGATTCTTACCAATGTCTGCAGTCTGAAATTGATCAAACATGCAATCACGACGCATTGATAATTACTGGTGATTGGAATGTGAAAGTCAGATACAATAAAGAAGGATCAGTAGTTAAAAAATATAGCCTTGGTGACAGAAACAATGCCGGAGATTGAATGAAAGAATTTTGCAAGACCAACGACTTCTTCACTGCAAATACCTTTTTTCACCAACAGAAATGGTGACTATACATATGGACCTTGCCAGATGGAACACACAGTAATCAAATTGACTACATCTGTGCAAAGAGATGATGAAAAAGCTCAATCATCAGTCAGACAAGGCCAGGGGCCGACTGTGGAACAGACCATCAATTGCTTATATGCAAGTTCAAGCTGAAACTGAAGAAAATCAGAGCAACTCCACGAAAGCCAAAAAATGACCTTGAGTACATCCCACCTAAAGTAGACACCATTTCAACAATAGATTTGACACATTGAACAGTAGTGGCCGAAGAGCAGACGAGTTGTGGAATGACATCAAGGACATCATATGTGAAGAAAAAAAGAGGTCATTGAAAAGAGAGTAAAGAAAGAAAAGACCAAGATGGATTTCAGAAGAGACTCTGAAACTTGCTCTCGAATGTCTAGCAGCTAAAGCAAAAGGAAGAATTGATGAAGTAAAAGAACTGAACAGAAGATTTCAAAGGGCCTCTCGAGAAGACAAAGGAAAGTATTATAAAGACATGTGCAAAGAGCTGGAGATGGAAAATCAAAACGGAAGAACACGCTTGGCATTTCTCAAGCTAAAAGAACTGAAGAATAAATTCAAGCCTCGAGTTGCAATCGTGAAGGATTCTGTGGGGAAAATATTAAAACAATGCAGGAAGCATCAAAAGGAGCTGGAAGGAATACACAGTCATTATACCAAGAAGAATTAGTAGACGTTCAACCATTTCAAGAGGTAGCATATAATCAGGAACCAATGGTGCTGAGGGAGGAAGTACAACCAACACTGAAGGCATTGGCGAAGAACACCGCTACAGGAATTGACAGAATAACAATTCAGATATTTCAACAAAGAGATGTACCGCTGGAAGTGCTCACTCATCTATGCCAAGAAATATGGAAGACAGCTTCCAAGCCAACTGACTAGAAGAGATCCATTTTCTGCCTATTCCCAAGAAAGGTGATCCAACTGAATGTGGAAATTATAGAACAATATCATTAAAATCACACAAGCAAAATTTTGCTGAAGATCATTCAAAAGCAGCTGCAGCAGTATATCGACAGGGAACTGCCAGAAATTCAGGCCGGTTTCAGAAGAGGATGTGGAACAAGGGGTATCATTGCTGATGTCAAGTAGATCCTGGCTGAAAGCAGAGAATACCAGAAAAATGTTTGCCTGTGTTTTACTGACTATGCAAAGACATTCAACTGTGTGGATCATAACAAATTATGGATAAGCCTGGGAAGAATGGGAATTCCGGAACACTTAATTGTGCTCATGAGAAACCTGTACATAGGTCAAGAGGCAGTTGTTCGGAAAGAACAAGGGGATACTAGCGGTTTAAAGTCATGAAAGGTGTGGGTCAGATTTGTATCCTTTCACCATATCTATTCAGTCAGCATGCTGAGTAAATAATCAGAGAAACTGCTCTATAAGAAGAATAATGGGGCATCAGGATTGGAGGAAGACTCATTTAGCTACCTGTGTTATGCAGATGACATAACCTTACTTGCTAAAAGTGAAGGGGACCTGAACTACTTACTAATGAAGATCAAAGACCACAGCCTTCAGTCTGGATTGCACCTCAACATGAAGAAAACAAAAATCCTCACAACTGGACCTATAAGTAACACCAAGACAAACAAGAGAAAAGATTGAAGTTCTAAAGGATTTCATTTTACTTGGATACACAATCAACACCCATGGAAGCTGTTGTTGTTGTTGTTAGGTGCCATTGAGTCAGTTCTGGCTCATAGCGACCCTATGCACAACAAAACGAAACATTGCCCAGTCCTGAGCCATCCTCACAATCTTTGTTATGCTTGACCTCATTGTTGCAGCCACTGTGTCAATCCACCTCGTCAAGGGTCTTCCTATTTTCACTGACCCTATACCCTGCCAAGCTTGATGTCCTTCTCCAGGGACTGATCCCTCCTGACAACATGTCCAAAGTATGTAAGACGCAGTCTCACCATCCTTGCATCTAAGGAGCATTCTGGTTCTACTTCTTCCAAGACAGATTTGTTCATTCTTTTGGCAGTCCATGGTATATTCAATATTTTTCACCAACACCACAATTCAAATTCTTCTTCAGTCTTCCTTATTCATTGCCCAGATTTCACGTGCATATGATGCAATTGGAAATACCATGACTTGGGTCAGGCGCACCTTAGTCTTCAAGGTGACATCTTTGCTCTTCAACACTTTTAAAGAGGTTCTCTGCAGCAGATTTACCCAATGCAATGTGTCTTTTGATTTCTTGACTGCTGCTTCCATGGCTGTTGATTGTGGATCCAAGTAAAATGAAATCCTTGACAACTTCAAACTTTTTTCCGTTTATCATGATGGTGCTAATTGGTCCAGTTGTGAGGATTTTTGTTTCCTTTATGTTGAGGTGCAATCCATAATGAAGGCTGTGGTCTTTGATCTTCATTAGTAAGTGCTTCAAGTCCTCTTCACTTTCAGCAAACAAGGTTGTGTCATCTGCATAACAAAGCTTGTTAATGAGTCTTCCTCCAATCCTGATGCCCCATTCTTCTTCGTATAGTCCAGCTTCTCGGATTATTTGCTCAGCATACAGACTGAATAGGTATGGTGAAAGAATACAACCCTGACACACACCTTTCCTGACTTTAAACCAATCAGTATCTCCTTGTATTGTCTGAACAACTGCCTCTTGATCTATGTAAAGGTTCTTCATGAGCACAATTGAGTATTCTGGAATTCCCATTCTTCACAATGTTATCCATAATTTGTTATGATCCACACAGTTAATGCCTTCGCATACTCCACAAAAAACAGGTAAACATCCTTCTAGTGTTCTCTGCTTTCAGCCAGGATCCATCTGACATCAACAGTGATCCCTGGTTCCACGTCCTCTTCTGAAACCGGCCTGAATTTCTGGCAGTTCCCTGTCAATATACTGCTGCAGCCGTTTTTGAATGATCTTCAGCAAAATTTTGTTTGCGTGTGATATTAATGATATTCTTCTATAATTTCCACATTCAGTTGGATCACTGTTCTTGGGAATAGGCATAAATATAGATCTCTTCCAGTCAGTTGGCCAGGAAGCTGTCTTCCATATTTCTTGGCATAGACGAGTGAGCACTTCCAGTGATCCATGTGCTGTTGAAACATCTCAATTGATATTCCATCGATTCCTGGAGCCTTGTTTTTTGACAGTGCCTTCAGAGCTTTTTTTTTTCAGAGCAGCTTGGACTTCTTCCTTCAGTACCATCAGTTCCTGATGTTATCCCACCTCCTGAAATGGTTGAACGTCAACTAATTCTTCTTGGTATAATGACTGTGTGTTCCTTCCAGCTCCTTTTGATGCTTCCTGCATCGTTTAATATTTTCCCCACAAAATACTTCATGATTGCAACCCGAGGCTTGAATTTTTTTCTTCAGTTCTTTCAGCTTCAGAAACACTAAGCGTGTTCTTCCCTTTTGGTTTTCCATCTCCAGCTCCTTGCACGTGTCATTATAATACTTTGTCTTCTCGAGAGGCCCTTTGAAATCTTCTGTTCAGTTCTTTTACTTCATCAATTCTTCCTTTTGCTTTAGCTGCTCGACATTTGAGAGCAAGTTTCAGAGTCTCTTCTGACATCCATCTTGGTCTTTTCTTTCTTTCCTGTCTTTTCAGTGACCTCTTGCTTTCTTTATGGATGATGTCCTTTCACAACTCATCTGCTCTTCAGTCACTTGTGTTCAATGTGTCAAATCTATTCTTGAGATGGTCTCTAAATTCAGGTGGGATATACTCAAGGTCATATTTTGGCTCTTGTGGAGTTGCTCTGATTTTCTTCAGTTTCAGCTTGAACTTGCATATGAGCAACTGATGGTCTGTTCCACAGTTGGCCCCTGGCCTTGTTCTGACTGATGATTGAGCTTTTCCATCATCTCTTTCCACAGATGTAGTCAATTTGATTTCTGTGTGTTCCATCTGGAGAGGTCCACGTGTATAGTTGTCGTTTATGTTGGTGAAAGAAGGTATTTGCAGTGAAGAAGTCGTTGGTCTTGCAAAATTCTATCATTCGATCGCTGGCATTGTTTAAATCACCAAGGCCATATTTTCCAACTACTGATCCTTCTTCTTTGTGTCTGACTTTCGCATTCCAATCAGTAGTAATTATCAATGCATCCTGGTTGCACGCTGGATCAACTTCAGAGTGCAGCAGCTGATAAAAATCTTCTATTTCTTCATCTTTGGCCCTAGTGGTTGGTGCGTAAATCTGAATAATAGTCGTATTAACTGGTCTTCCTTGTAGGCATATGGATATTATCCTATCACTGACAGTGTTGTACTTCAGACTAGATCTTGAAATGTTCCTTTTGACAATGAATGGAACACAATTCCTTTTCAAGTAGTGATGCCTGGCATAATAGATCACGTGATTGTCCAATTCAAAATGGCCAATACCACTCCACTTCAGCTCACTAACGCCTAAGATATCAATGTGTATGTGTTCCATTTCATTTTTGATGATTTCCAATTTTCCTGGATTCATACTTCATACATTCCAGGTTCCAATTATTAATGGATGTTTGCAGCTGCTTCTTCTTCTTTTGAGTCGTGCCACATCAGCAAATGATGGTCCCAAAAGCTTGACTCCATCCACGTCGTTAAGGTTGGCTCTACTCTGAGGAAGCAGCTCTTCCCCCGTCATCTTTTGAGTGCCTTCCAACCTGGGGGGCTCATCTTCCAGCACTATATCAGACAATGTTCCACTGCTATTCATAAGGTTTTCACTGGCTAATTCTTTCCAGAGGTAGACTGCCGGGTCCTTCTTCCTAGTCTGTCTTAGTCTGGAAGCTCAGCTGAAACCTGTCCTCCATGGGTGACCCTGCTGGTATCTGAATACCGGTGGCATAGCTTCCAGCATCACAGCAACATGATAGCCCCCACAGTAGGACAAACTGACAGACATGTGGGGGCCCATGGAAGCTGTCATTAAGAAATCAAAAAACACATTGCGATGCGCAAATCTGGTGCAAAGGACCTCTGTAAAATGCCGAAAGGTAAAAATGTCACCTTTAAGAGAAAGGTGAACCTGACCCACACCATGGTTTTTTTAGTCACCTCATATGCATGCAAAAGCTGTACAATGAATAAGGAAGACCAAAGAAGAACTGACACCTTTCAGTTGTGGTGCCGGCAAAGTATACTGACTATACCATGGACTGCCAAAAGAACGAACAAATCTGTCTTGGAAGACGTACATGCAGAATGCTCCTTAGAAGCAGAGATGGCGAGACTGCGTCTTACAAACTTTGGACATGTGAGCAGGAGGGATCAGTCCCTGGAAAAGGACATCAGGCTTGGCAAAGTAGAGGATAAGCAGAAAAGAGGAAGACCCTCAAGGAGGTGGATTGACACAGTGGCTGCAACAATAGGCTCAAGCATAACAATGCTTGTAAGGATGGTCCAGAGCCAGGCAGTGTTTTTTTCTGTTGTGCACAGGGTTGTTATGAGTCAAATCCAACTCTATAGCACCTACCAATAACAACAACATTCAATGGTGTATTGTAAGTCCTAGCTAGAACAATAAGGCAAGAAAGGAAACAAACGGCATGCAAACTGGCAAGGAAGAAGTAAAACTATCCCTATTTGCAGGTGACATGATCATATACATAGAAAATCCCAGAGAATCCATGAAAAAGCTACTAGAATTAATAGAGGGATTCAGCAACTTGGCAGGGTACAAGATCAACATACAAAAATCAGTTAGATTCCTGTACACAAATAAAGAGAACTGTGACAGGAAATCAGGAAAACAATACCATTTAGAATAGCCCCCAAAGAGATAAAATACTTAGAATACAGCTAACTAAGAATATAAAAGGCTTATACAAAAAAACTACAAAACACTACTGCAAAAAACCAAAAGATACCTACATAAGGGAAAAAACATACCTTGCTCGTGGATAGGAAGACTCCACATTGTAAAAATGTCTACTCTATCCAAAGCTATCTATACATACAATGCAATCCTGATCCAAATTCCAATGATATTTTTTAATGAGATGGAGAAACAAATGACCAGCTTCATAAGGAAACGGAAGATGTCCCAGAAAAATAAAGCATTACTGAAGAACAAAGTGGGAGGCCTCACACTACCTAATTCTATACCCTATTTGTCACCATAGAAGTCAAAACAGCCTGGTACTGGTATAAAAACAGATACATATACCAATGGAACAGAAATGAGAACCCAGACGTAAATCCATTCACCTATGAGCAGCTGATATTTGTATGAGCAGCTGATATTTGTATGAGCAGCTGATATTTGTATGAGCAGCTGATATTCGATAAGGGCCCAAAGTCAGTTAAATGGGGAAAAGACAGCCTCTTTAACAAATGGTATTGTCATAACTGGATATCCATCTGCAAAAAAAGAAACAAAACCCATACCTCACACCATGCAAAAAAAAACTATCTTAAAATGGATCAAACACCTAAATATAAAATTTTAAATGATAAAGATCATGCAAGAAGAAATAGGAAAAATGCTAGGAGCCCTAATACATGGCATAAACAGAATACAAAACGTAACAATGCACAAACACCAGAAGAGAAATGAAGTACCGGGGAGCTCCTAAAAGTCAAACACTTATGCTCATCAAAAGACTAAAACAACAACCTACAGACTGGGAAACAAATTTGGGCTACGATATACCCAATCACCATCTAATCTCTAAAATCTACAATATTCTGCAAAACTTCAACAACAAAAAGACAAATAACTCAACTAAAAAATGGGTGAAGGATATGAACAGGCTCTTCACCAAAGAAGACATTCAAGCGGCTAACAGATACATGAGGAAATGCTTAGAATCATTAGCCATTAGAGAAATGCAAATCAAAATTACAATGAAATATCATCTCACCCCAATAAGGCTACCAATAATCCAAAAAACACAAAATAATAAATGTTGGAGAGGTTGTGGAAAGACTGGAACACCTATGCACTGATGATGGAAATGTAAAATGGTACAACCACATTGGAAAACAACATGGAACTTCCTTAAAAAGATAGAAATAGAAGCACCATATTATCCAGCAGTCCCACTCCTAGGAATATATCCTAGAGAAATAAGAGCTGTCATAGTAATAGACACATGCACATCCATGTTCATTGCAGCAGTGTTCACAATAGCAAAAAGATGGAAACAGCCAGGGGCCCATTGACAGAAGAACTGATAAACAAATTATGGTGCATACACACAATGGAATACTATGCAACAGTAAAGAACAAAGATGAATCTGTGAAACACCTCACAACATGGATGAATCTGGAGGGCTTTATGCTGAGTTAAATTAGTCAGTCACAAAAGGACAAATATTGTATTGTGTTGCTATTATAAGAACTCAAGACAAGGCTTAAACACAAAAAAAGTGGTGTTTACGAATGTGGGGAGGAAGGGAGAGGAGAATTCACCAACTAGATAGGAAACAATGATCAACCTCAGTGAAGGGAAAGAGAACACACAATACAAGGGAAGTCAGCACAAGTGGACCAAAGAAAAAGTTAAGAAGTTTCCTGGACACATCCAAATGTTAGGGGGCTCTGGAGGCTGAAGACACTGAAGACACCTAATTATTTAGTATTCCACCAGGTATTAGGCCACTCCTGTTCACCTCCAAACCACTCTACTCACCTCCTCTAAGTTGTTTTTCAGACCCTTCAGAGAGCCCTAGAAGAGTACGGATCTAACTGGCTCAGAGTAGCCTGACATGCTCAGAGTAGACCATGATGACCAACAAATGATCCTGTGCTGCCACGCATGCTCAATAACACAAGAGAACTTATCTCAAGGAACCAAAAGACTGATGCCGAGGAACCAAAATCACTGGAAATGCATCATCGGCAGTAGTCGAGCCCATTTCAAAAGCGTTTGGTCCCTCATCAAATGCAAGTCTTAGCCCCACCTGGTAATAAATAATCAGTAGAAACTATGAATAGGTAAATCCTCTGACCCTGCCTACTGTTTCCCTCCACCCCTGAATGAATATGTATAAGTATAAACTGTACATTGCTTGCACAGGTCACAGAACTCAATCTGAGGTGGATACCAATGTGTTCCCGCTTGCTAGCCTGCGAAATAAACTCGTTCTTCCTCTCAAAACCAGCGTCTGAGAGTTTGGCTTCTTGCACACTGGGCACAAACCCCTTGGTCTGGTTTCACAAACACTGTGGGGGACAGAGAAGCTGGGGCTGAGGCCTGGACACCATAGTTTCAGGGGATATCTAGGTCAACTGACATAACAACATTTATTAAGAAAATGTTCTGCTTCCCACATTGGTGAGTGGTGTCTGGGGTCTTAAAAGCTTGCAGGCTGCCATCTAAGATATAACTATTTTTTAAAAGCTTGCAGGCTGCCATCTAAGATATAACTATTTTTTCGGTTTCCATCCTGAGGAAAGGATTGTGAAGAAAACCAAAGCCTCAAGAAAGCAATTAGTCCGAAGCACTAATGGACCACAGGAACCACAGCCTCCAGTACCTGAGACCAGAAGAACTAGATGGTGCCCAGCTACCACTACTGATTGCTCTACCTGGATCACAATGGAAGGTCCCAGTTAGAGTGGGAAAAAAAAAATGTAAAACAAAATTCAAATTCTTAAAAAAAAATAAAAAATAATAAACTTACTGGTCTGAGAGAGCCTGGAGGAATCCCTGAGACTATGGCCTTTAGACAGCCGTCTAACTGGGAAATGAAGCCACTCCCAGATATCACCGTCCAGCCAAACAGTAAACAGGCCTATAAAAAGTACTCCTTAGAATAATCGTCTATATGAGACCAAAAGGACAACATCGGCACAAAAACAAAGATGAAAATGCAGGAAAGGGCAGTAAAATCAGACAAATGGAAAACGGGAGCTCAGGGTGGTAACAAGAAAAGTGGTGACACATTGCGGGGATTGTAATCAATGTCACGGAACAATTTCTGTATAAATTATTGAATGGGAAACTAATTTGCTCTGTCAAACTTCACCTGAAGCACAAAACATAAATAAAAGAATTGGTAAGCTCCCTACCACTAGAAGTACCCAAGCCAAAGTTAAATGGCCATTTGTCCCACGTGTGAAGACAATATAGCTGGATGCGTTAGGATTAGATTCAGTCGTATATATCAGAAAGAAAGCAAACAGCAGAAAACAAAACAGCAGTAGCTTAAGTAATATAGAAGATTATTTCTCTTTAATGTGAC
Source organism: Elephas maximus indicus (assembly GCF_024166365.1). Classification (NCBI taxonomy): domain Eukaryota; kingdom Metazoa; phylum Chordata; class Mammalia; order Proboscidea; family Elephantidae; genus Elephas; species Elephas maximus. The sequence continues at coordinate 27,354,228 of NC_064846.1, read as the reverse complement.
AGAACTTTGGAGCTAGGTAGGGTGACTCCATAGGGTCATCAGAGACCTAGACTCCTATCTTTCTATTGTTTCATCCTACCACATGTCTTCCAGTCTCAAGGATGCCTCAGGGTCCCTTGGTGTTCCAACCGTCATGGCCTCAGCGTAGAAGGAAGAAAGGCAGAATAAAAAGGGGACCCTCTCAGATGTGTCCACTGTCTTCTACAAGCCCTACTGGAAGTCCAACATGACACCTTTCCTTACATATCATTGCCTCAGATTGTCTTATGTCCTTGACTAGCTGCAAGAAAGGCAGGAAAGCAGAATCTTTCATTCTGGGGAGAAAAGTGTCGACCTGAAAATCAGCATTCCGTGACTGAGGAGAAAGAGAAGAGATGCTGGGGTACACAACAACCATTTGTGATACAACAGCCATCTGATGAGTTTCGGTCAAGTAAAGTTGAAGGCCTTTGGCGTATGCAATGAGCATCTGTGAAACAACAACCATTTAGTGAGTTTGAGTCAAGTGTAGTTTAAGACCCTTTCCAAACTTTAGATTGTGTGAGCTCATGACAGGATTATGTGTCAGAAGAGCTATTCTCAACATATTCATGATCCAGGAGATAAGACTGTCCTTATATGTAACCTCGTCATTTGTGTAACAGTTTCCTTCTGTGGTAAACACTTAGAGTGGATTTCTTCTTTTTGGGTTGGACCTGGATTAATGCAATGCCTGAAACTGTTAATATGATTGGTTAAAACATTCTCTCCTTAGAGAGTCTCTGAGACCGTAAAATATAAAATAGGGAGGTTTTAGTGAGAATAACTGGGTAAGGAGAGGTATGCAGCTCAGAGGAGCATCATCAGTAGGAGAATAAAGCCATGAGAGTTTTCAAGGCAGCCAAAAGAGCAACTATTCATTCAAATGTTGTTTATTGTTTTTAGGTGTCATCGAGTCAGTTCCGACTCATAGTGACCCCATGTACGACGGCCTGGTCCTGCGCTGTCCTCCCAGTTGTTGCTATGCTTGAGCCCATTGTTGCAGCCACTGTGTCAACCTATCTCATTGAGGGTCTTTCTCTTTTCCACTAACCTACTACGAAGCACGATGTCCTTCTCCAGGGACTGGTCCCTCCTGTTAACATGAATAAAGTTCCTGAGATGAAGTCTCACTATCCTGGCTTCCACTATGTATCAGGCACTGCTGGGCACTGGACATATAATAGTTAACAAAACAGACATGGTTCCTGGCCTCAGGCAGCTTATAATTCATAGAAGAATGAGAGAGCAAAAACTTACCAGAAAATTAAGACGTTAGACTTGAGGTTGGGGATGTCAGGCTAGAAGAAAACCTCAAGAACCTGACAATTTGTCTTTGCCTTGATCATTGAAAGCAATTGGGGATCTGGGGAGTGATTCCAAAATGTTCAAGGAACACTGGCCTTGAAAATATTCCTCCCTCTTCATGCCTTCCTTTGTGATTTCTTAAAGGCAGCCTTCTTCTCTGCCCACAATTTCCCAGTCCTACTTTTCATAATCCTTTGCTCGCCTTGTATTGGGTTATGTAGCACTGTGTCAACCCATTGTAAATATTGCTGCATTTGCAAGTATAATAACAAATTCCATGCAACTTCACCATTCCATATTGTCTGACAAGAAGACCATTATTGTTTTAAATTTGTACTTACACACTGTAATATTTGCATTTTGCATTTAATCACTGTCATATTTTTGTGACGGGAAGTGGAGCTAGGGACAACAATGGATATTATATATTTTGACCTGAAATAGTACCCACAGATTGGATGTTGCCTGGACCCATACAGCCTTCAGTGATTCATAATGCAATGATCTTAATGTGTCCGTTGACCTTCCAGATAGTTCAGTAATCATTGCTTTGTACCTAACTTGCTTGAAATCTAAAACCATTTCATCCAAAGGGAAGAAAGCAGAGCATTTAAAGGAAGAATGTGTTTTATATGGCTTTGACGGCTACTCCCAGTTGCCTTTTCAGAGTATCCTGACTCCTGTTCATGCCCTTTGTTTATCTTCCTAGGGAATAATGCACAGTTTTGACTTGACAATCTGTGTTGCTTGCTAAATTCTCCTGTCATCTCTCTCCAGGTGAATTGTAAGCAATTAAAGACAGGACCAGGTATTTCAATCCATTTTTGGTCAATAACAATGGATTGAATTGTGTTCACCCAAAATGCCTGTTGGAATCCTAACCCTTGTACCCTTGGATGTAATTGTGAGTATGGTGCAGGAAATAGGGTTTTGTTATGTTAATGATACTATATCAGTGTAGGGTGTGTCCTAAACCTAATCACTTCTGAATTATAAGGAATATTATAGACTCTAACAAGTACATATGGAAGGAAGATAGATGCCACATGAACATTCCCGAGGAACTCAGCAACACAAGGCCTACAGGAGATAAGATAAGGGTCTTACAATAAAACCAACAGAGAGAGAGCCTTCCCATACAGGTGGTGCACTGAATTGAAATTTCTCCTCTCCTAAACTGTGAGAAAATAAATACCTGTTCTTTAAAGCCACCTACTTGTGGTATTTCTGTTACAGCACCACTAGGAAACTAAGACAGACACCCTATTGCTTCTTCCTCTTTTGGTAGGCCTTAGGTTTTATCACATTCCCCTACAACACCCCAACCTTCCTACTGCTAGGTCAAGTTGCTTAAATTCTCAGAACCTGTTTTCCTATCCCGAGAATGGATTTAATACCCACCTACTGGTATAGGGGTTAAGAGCGATGGCTAATAACCAAAAGGTCAGCAGTTCAAATTCACCAGCTGTTCCTTGGAAACCCTATGGATTTCTACTCTGTCCTATAGTCAGAATCGACTTGACAGCAACAGATTTTTGGGGTTTCTTAGTGTTGAGGCTAGAATGAAAGAGGATAAATTTTTAAACAACAGCATAGAAGGGGCTAAAAGTTAGTTTGTTTCTTCTCTCCCTGACCCACATACCATCTACAACAACAACAAAAAAAACTTATCTGTTCTGACACCCATAACCTTAGAGTTCTATCATCTGTTAATGAGAACATTCTAGTGCCATGTAATGTATTTCTTTTTAATTGAGTTCCTCTAGAGGCAATGGAAACCATGATGGCGTAGTGGTTAAAGGCTACCGCTGCTAACCAAAAGGTAGGCAGTTCAAATCCAGCAGGCGCTCCTTGTAAACCCTATGGGGCAGTTCTACTCTGTCTTTTAGGGTCTCTTTATGAGTCAGAATCAACTCGATGACACTGGGTTTGGTTTTTGGTTTAGAGGCAACAACTTGGAGCCCTGGTGGTGCAGTGGTAAAGCTGCTAACCAAAAGGTCAACAGTTCAAATCGAACAGCCGCTCCTTGGAAACCCTATGGGGCAGTTCTACTCAATCCTATAGGGTCGCTATGAGTCTGAATCAACTCGACAGCAATGGGTTTAGTTTTTTTGATTTAGAGACAATACGTTAGGTCTCAAATGAACTACCACATGAGAATGCTAAGTAGACCCCTTCCTGGAATCTTCTATCACTGTTCCCTGCTGCATTCATATTAATCATAACCAAAAACCAAACCAAACCCGCTGCCATTGAGTCAATTCCGACTCATAGGCTGTCTGTTCCCCAAGGGCAGAGGTAAGGCCTCTTTCTATCACCAATGAATTCCCAGGGCCCAGTAGGGTACCCAACACAGGGCAGACAATAAATATTTGTTGGATAGATTGATGAATGGCTTGAAGAACTAGAAAAAATAATGGAATAAAGGGAACATTATGGTGGAAATTTCAGGCTCAGTGTAAATGTGGTAGAGTACTATTTGGGGCTAACACGTTATTTGGCATCTTGAATTGTATGGATATAGAATTTTTTGAAGAGGAAGGACTAACAAAAGGGTTGAGTGAGTAGAACACATGGATTTGTACAAACAGAAAGTAAGATATGTGTTGAGAATTTGCAAAGAAGATATTGTGTCTAAAAGGCACACAGACTCCTAAACAATAATATAATTCTTATCATCAAATACTTTCCATACAAAAACATCAGAAGAGCCCAGACATATATTGCATTTACCTCTTTTCTTTGTCTCCCAGGCCCAGAGTATACCATGAAAGCCCAGCTGCTCGGACCCCCATATTCTAACATGAGTCCTAAGCTTGTGAAGTGAAAAATATTCCACCACTGACCTGTCACAGCTGAGGAATCAGAAAACAAGTAAGGTTTTTGAGCTGTCGGGTTAAAAAGGATTTGCAAGCCCGTTCCCACCTACTCTATGCTATGAAGACAGGTTTCCAGAGGTTTGAGAGAGATTCGTACCATGGCTTCGAGGTTTACAAAATGCCACCATCCGAGGAGTTTGAATTATTCCTCCCCTGTATTTCATTTGTAATGTACCTTTGCCAGCATAAAGAGTATTAAAAGGGCATTTGAACCTTAATAAGGCCCTTAACACTTAATGAGCAGCTATTTCCCTTGCAATGCAGTTGTGCTGCTGAAGGGAAATAACCAGTGGCAAACTGGATTAACTCCTTGTCTTCCAAAATCGAATGCAATTTTGTTTGTATTTAGGAGCCTTCCTGAAAGACACAAAAATGAGGGTTTTCAATTTAACACACTTAATTGGCTCTTTCTCTTCTCTACTCCCCTACTTCCTCCTCGTTATGAATTAAGAATAATTCACTCAAAAACCCAAAAATGGAAAACCCATCAAATTTTGGATAAACCTCCTGTGATTTCAAAACATCTGGGTGAGTCCATTCACAAATAAGAAACGATCTGAATTATATTTTTAAATAGCTTTTGTTTTCATGTCAGGGAGCAATAGAGTATAGTGGTTAAGAGCATAAATTTTGGAATAACGAAGAGCCAGTTTCAAATCCAGCTGTCTGGCAAGTCACTTTGTGTCTCTGAGCCTCGGTTTCTCAAATGTAAAAAGGGAATAGTACCAGTACATACTTAATAGAGTTTTTGTAAAACCTCAAAAAGATAACCTATGAAAATACATAGTACATATGAAAATACATAGAACTGACATAGCCTAAGTGTTTGATAAATGTTAGCTAAGTTATTGATAACCTAACCAAGTGCTATTAGTTACTTAGTCAAATGCCTTTGAATGGTTGTCTACTTGCTTTAATATCTTGTTTTATTAAACATTGACTGACTTCTAACTGATATACTAATATTGACTTATGAATGAGTATTTCTACAGTGCTTGAAATTTTGTCCTCTGTTTGGTTTCTTTACAAATAGTATGAAGAAAAACATTCAGCCAACTATCTTAGTACCACTACTTAATAAAAACCCACTACTTAATAGTGATACTATTTATAGACTTAACAAGGTTTAGCCACATTGTGATTTTTCAAAGTTCTTCCTGCCATTTAAACTACCAGAACATTCTTTTCATAGTCGTTTGCTCAAATGCAGACAAGAATCATACTGAAAGATGTCCACAGGCTGCAGGTGAAAACCTGGTACTTAGCCAAGACTTAATTCCGAGTCAATAAAGTAACACCCCTATGCCTAGGTAGATGTGTAAATTTTCTCCACATGATAAATAACCAGGCTGCAATTTCTATCAAATCAATCTTGGCTCCAGTCATTCCTTCTCTAATCAATAAATCTGAATGTGCACTGAAATATGAAGTCAATATGTGCAGGGTAACACTCACTTTAAACTCCTTCATCACAAGTACATAGCAATTTTTCTATTATTGCCATAAATTCAAAATACCAGACTTTTTCTTTTAAGTACCACTTTAAAGGGACGATAAGTTTCTGGGTTCTGAAAAAACTCTTGCTTGGATCTAGTTAGAAATCCACGTATATTCTCTGACCCAATCAATGCAGTAGCTACACTCACATTAGAACTGCGCTATAAAGTGGAAACTTGTATGAGCGAGTATTAGCGCATATTGAGGCATTTGAAAGTTATTGCTTAGATACTTGGGGTTTTTATTAGGAATTCGAAGACATTGGAGGCTTCTGGGTAATGTGTGAATCACAGGGAAGGCATACACCATTTTCTGGCCAAGGTCATGGGCATTCCACTGCTTCCCTTAACAAGATTCCTTTCTTTTCATTGTATGCACATATTCAGCAGAGCCAGTCCCATCAACCCTTTCCCATGGAGTACATTCCGACTCATAGCCATCCTATAGGACAGAGTAGAACCGCCCCACAGGGCTTCCAAGGCTGTTATCTTTACAAAAGCTGACCGCCACATCTTTCTCCCATGCAGTGGCTGGTGGGTTCAAACCGGTGACCGACCTTTCACTCAGCAGCCAAGAGTTTAACCAGGGCTCCTTAGTCCCATCAATGCCTATAAGGATTTGCTCTGGAGTAAGTTTGTGCAAATTTGTTAGTGGGACATGTTGTCAGGAGGGATCAGTCCCTGGAGAAGGACATCATGCTTGGTAAAGTGGAGGGTCAATGAAAAAGAGGAAGACCCTCAAAGAGATGGATTGACACAGTGGCCGCAACAATGGCCTCAAGCATAACAACGACTGTGAGAATGGCGCACGACCTGGCAGTGTTTAGTTCTGTAGTACACAGGGTCCCTATGAGTTGGAACAGATTTGACAGCACCTAACAACAACCACGGAAACCCTGGTGGCGTAGTGGTTAAGCGCTATGGCTGCTAACCAAGAGGTCAGCAGTTCGAATCCGCCAGGCGCTCCTTGGAAACTCTATGGGGCAGTTCTACTCTGTCCTATAGGGCCGCTATGAGTCGGAATCGACTTGACAGCAGTAGGTTTGGGTTTGGAACAACAACCACAAGTTTGTGCAACTTCCTCACAATCTGAAGATTGCTGGAAGATCCCAGCCTGCCCATTCCTTCTCAATCACCCCTTCTTTGTATTTAGTAGCTGCTTCTGAAACTTTTAAGTGCAAAGTTGTAGATATTGATTCTTGCTATTACATCATCACCACCACAAAGCAATGTGTGACCAGGATCAAACTTAGCCAAAGCAGAAGGGGTTATCATTAATTCTGAGTTAGGTGTTCGTTCACATATAACTAGCTATATTTTGAAATGTTGTCCAATACTCTTATATCAGGAGTTATTATATTAGGGGGATCCATGGATAGAATTTAGGGGTCTTGTAAATCTCAACGAGAAAAAAATTACATCTTTATTTTTAGGAAGGAGCCCTGGGTGCGGTGGTTAAGCGCTGGGCTGCTAACTTCTAACTATAATTTAAGGAACCATGGTGGTACAATGGTTAAGTACTCAGCAGCTAACCGAAAGATTGGTGTTTTGAATCCACCCAGCAGCTCCATGGAAAAAAGATCTGGCAATCTGCTTCCGTAAATCTTACAGCCTAGAAAACCCTATGGAGTAGTTCTACTCTGTCACAGGGGGTTGCTAGTGGTTGAAAATTGACTTGACGGCACCTTACAACAACAATAACAATAATTTAGCATTTCTTTCAACTATTAATGTACAAATCACAGTAATACTAGCAGTAACTGTTACTAGATTACCAACAAGAAATCACAGATATTTTAATATCATATCACTGGTGTTGTACATATATCAAAATAACATGTATGTTCATTGCAACTTCATAATTATGATAGTTATTAGACCTACGGACCAAAAACCTACTGCCATCAAGTTGATTCCAACTCATAGTGACCCTATAGAATATAGGACAGAGTAGAACTGCCCATAGGGTTTCCAAGGATGTAAATCTTTATGGAAGCAGACTGCCACATCTTTCTCCCAGAGAGTGGTTGGTGGGTATGAACCACTAACCTTTTGATTAGCAGCCAAGTGCTTTAACTACTGCACAACCAGGGCTCCTTAGACCTATTAGTAGATCTTATTATTTAATAGAAGGATCAGCAAATTATGCCCAATGACTGCTGTTGTAAATGAAGTTTTTATTGCCACACAGCTGTGCTAATTCATTTACTAATTCTCTGTGGGTGCTTTTGTACTACCATAGTAGAGCTGAATAGTCAGGACAGAAGTAATATGGCCCAAAAGCCAAAAATATTTGCTATCTTGCCCTTTACAGAAAACATTTGCCAATCCCTGATTTCACACATCAGTCCGGAAACACACATATTACTATATTACGACTTTTAAAAAAAATTATTTTAACTCTATTTCAAAATGATTGGTTTCCATTGTAATTCCATGGATTTCCTTTTATTAATTTAAAGACATTATGCTGAGAAAAGTTCCCTAAGTTTCACTAGACTAACAAAAAGCTCTATATAGGACAGTTCTATCTAAAACACATAGGGTCACCATGAGTGAGAATTGACCAGAAGGCAACTGGTTTTAAGTAGTAGAAGGTGAGATCAGAGAGATAATGAGTCCAGGAATTCCCAATCCTCCCTCCCCAGCCTCAGAATCACCTGCAGAACTCTTAAAAACTGCATATACCTGGGCCGTGACAAACATTCTGTCCACTGGGGATTTGGCTTCAATTTGTTTGGAACACTAGTATTTTGTCAAAGTTCTCTAGGTGATTCTAATGTGAGCAAGGGTTAATAACCGCTAGGATAGGGCTTCATAAGCCATTGTACAGACACTGAATTTTGCTTAATGTGCAATGAGGAGCCACGGGAGGGTTTGGATAAGAAAAGTGGCATGATCTGATTTAGGTTTTAACAGGATCACTTAGACTGCTCTGGTTTGGAGGACTAAGGATAGAATCAGGGAGACCAGTCAAGGGGCTATTGCAATCATTCAGGCATGCCATGCTGGTGGCAACAGGGCTGGTAAAAAAAAAAAATGGTTATATTCTAAATATACTCAGAAGGCCAAACTATTAAGGTCATTTTTAGATTGAGGTTGGGGGAGGTTGAGAAAAAGGGAGGAGTCTAGGATGATTCCAAGGTTTTAGACTGAGCAACTGAAGAACGTGAGCCCTGATGGCAGAGTAGTTAAGAGCTCAGCTGCTAACCAAAAGGTCAGCAATTTGAATCCTCCAGCCACTCTTCAGAAACCCTATGGGGCAGTTCTACTCTGTCCTATATGGTCACTATGAGTTAGGATGTACTTGATGGCAATGTTTTGTTTTGTTTTTTTTCCTTAAGTGGAAGAACCAGTGGCCATTAATTGATATGGGGCAGAAAATGGGAGGGGCAGGTTGTGGGGAAAACAGTAGTTCAGATTTGGACATGTTAAGTTGCAAATTCCCAATAGACATACAAATTGGATACAAGTAGGCAGCTGGATATAAGAGTCTGGAGTTGAGAAAGGAGGACTGGACTGTAGATTTAAATGTAGGATTCTGCAGCATGTAGGTTGTATTTGAAGCCACAAGACAGGATTAGTTCACCTAGGGAATGATAATGGATAGAAATGAGAAGCAGTCTAAGGACTCTGCCATTAAAAAGGTGGGGTGATCACCTGGATCAAAGAAGAATGAAAAACACCAAGGACACAAGGTGATTACGAGCCCAAGAGACAGAAAGAACCACATGAACCAGAGACTACATCATCCTGAGACCAGAAGAACTAGATGGTGCCCGGCTACAACCGATGACTGCCCTGACAGGGAACACAACAGAGAGCCCCTGAGGAAGCAGGAAAGCAGTGGGATGCAGACCCCAAATGCTCATAAGACCAGACTTAATGGTCTGATTGAGACTAGAAGGACCCCGGTGGTCATGGCCCCCAGACCTTCTGTTGCCCCAGGACAGGAACCATTCCCAAAGCCAACTCTTCTGACGTGGATTGGATTGGACAATGGGTTGGAGAGGGATGCTGGTGAGGAGTGAGCTTCTTGGATCAGGTGGACACTTGAGACTCCATTGGCATCTCCCGCCTGGAGGGGAGATGAAAGGGTGGAGGGGGTTAGAAGCTGGTGAAAATGACACAAAAAGAGAGAGCGGATGGAGGGAGCAGGCTGTCTCATTAGGGGGAGAGCAATTGGGAGTGTGTAGCAAGGTGTATATGGGTTTTTGTGTGAGAGACTGACTTGATTTGTAAACTTTCACTTAAATACAATAAAATTATTAAAAAAAAAAAAAAGATGGGGTGATGATGAAGAACCAGCAAAAGGAAATTGGAACAATCAGGGAGACAGGAAGAAAACCAAGTGTGGTGTCCTGGAAGCCAAGGGAACAATCTGCTATATGAAATAGTGTTGCGAGGTCAAGTAAGATGAGAACTGAGAATTGGCCTTTGCATTTAGCAATGTGGAAGTCATTGGTCGCCTTAACAAGAGCAGTTTCAGTGAAGTGACGGGGGCAAGTGTCTGACTGGCATGAACACATGAAAGAACGGGGGGAGAGAAAATTGAAATAGAAGCAGAGTTTTTGCTGTAAATGGGGTCAGAAAAATTGACTTCTTTAAATAATGGACATGATTACAGCATGCTTGAAAATTGATGGGAAAAATCCAGCAAAGAGGGAAAAACTGTTGATGTAAAAGACAGAGAGGGAAGAATTACTGGCAATTCAAATGATTTAAGGATACTGAAAGAGTCAAATTGCCTTGGTTCAAATTCTACCTCCACCCCTTCAGAGTTGTGAGACTTTAGGCAAATTACCTTCACTGTGTCTCAGCTTTCACATCTTAAAACAGAAATATAATGGTCCTGATCTCACAGGTTATAATGAGTATTGATTTAGATATTTTGTAAACCACTTACTGGTGCAGAGTAGGTGCTCAAAAAAATGTTAGCTAGTACTAGTAGTAATTACACCCCTTCCCTGTAACAAAACAATGCTTAAGATTGCTATTTCTGTAAACCTTCCTCAGCCAGTAATGCCATTCCCATCCCACGCCCAGGTACAGTAACTCTACTCGTTTCACCAACGATTTGGCACTTAATGGATATATGGCCATATGATGGTGTTGACGTTTGCTTCTAATTTCTATTCTATATGTCATTTCATTGTCTACACTCACACAAGAATCCTCTTTCCCCAGGACCACAGTACTTACTGCAGGAGTTAAGATCTTTGTCTTTCAAGTCAATGTATCTTGACCAGATTCCAGCTCTGTCATTTACTGGCTGTTTAACTTTACCCGTTAACTTTAGGCAATGTTATTTAACCTCTCTATCTCTGTTTTCCTATTTTTTAATAGGAATGATAACATTATCTACTTTACAAAGTCATTGTAATGATTAAATGAGTTAATACACAATAACTGCATAGAACAGTATCTGAGATACAACTAAATGTGCGATATATTTTTGCTATTATTATTCTTAGAGACAATCAACTATATCTTCCAAATATTCAGCACCAGCCCCTAGCCACCATCTACACAACCTGGTCTACATTCACCCTTGTCCGTAATCAAGACTTTGTATTCAGGGGCATTTGCAAAATGTAATAAAAGTCTTCTTTTTCTCCAAGTGACCTAAAAGAAGTTTATCAATGAGCCCTTTATTCCTGTATCAGTAGTGTCACTATATCTAAAAAAAAAGAGAAAAAAAAAGGCGTCTATGTTTATATACTCAAACCTTTTTAAACTAAAATCAATGTTTAACTAAATTGAACGTATTAAAATGAGATTTTGGTTTTATTTTTTCCCATTCCTTTTTGTAGACGAGAGAGGGACAGAGGAGCCCTGGTGGCACAATGGTTAAGGGCTCAGCTGCTAACAGAAAGGTTGGCACTGCAAATCCACTAGCTTCTCCGAAGGAGAAAGATGTGGCTGTCTGCTTTCCTTAAGATTTATAGCCTTGGGAACCCTATGGGGTAGTCCTACTCTGTCCTATAGGGTCGCTATGAGCCACAATCGACTAAATGGCAATGGGAAGAGGGATAGCCTAGAAAATCCTATGGGGCAGTTCTACAGTGTCACATGGGCTCACTATGAGTCTGAACACACTCAATAGCAAAAAAAAAAAAAAAAGTACAAAATAAAATGCAAAGATATCAGGACAAAACCCATTTGTGATCAGATTAGGAAGCTAATTATACAGTGAGATTTGATGGAAAATTAGAAAGCCCCTGTCATGGGTTGAATTGTCTCCCCTCAAAATATGTGTCAATTTGGTTAGGCAATGATTTGGAGTAATGCATGTTTGTCCTCCATTTTGTGATTGTAATTTTATGTTAAAGAGGGTTAGGGTAGGATTGCAACACCCCTACCCATTTCACATTCCTGATTCGATGTAAAAGGAGTTTCCCTGGGGTGTAAGCAGAGAGTTGGGGACCTCATACCACCAAGAAAGCAGCACCAGGAGCAGGGTGTGTCCTTTGGACCTGGGGTCCCTGTGCCTGAGAAGCTCCTTGACCAGGGGAAGATTGAGAACAAGACCTTCCTCCAGAGCCAACAGAGAGAGAAAGCCTTCCTCTGGAGCTGACACCCTGAATTTGGACTTTTAGCCTACTAGACTGTGGGCAAAAAAAAAATTTCTCTTTGTTAAAACCATCCACTTGTGGTATTTCGGTTACAGCAGCACTAGATGACTAAGACAGCCCCTACACAAAAATATCTGTTCCACCAGACCATCTACTTCAAGACTATAGGTTGCCACTGGTTCAGAGTATAGGATGATAGAAAAAGGAAAGTAAAATTCATTGAGTGCCTACTATGTGTCAGGCATATTATATATGTGATCCTCTTTAATCTGATCCTCTATGGTGTACGTATAACTGCCACACTTTGCAGATATCAGAACAAACTCACCGCTGTGTACTCATGTGCCAAAAGATACACAGACAATAAAAAAAAACCCTGAGGATTTAAACACAGGTCTGCCTAACTCTACATTTGCAAGCTTACTATTATTCCACATCAACACCCAGGAGACAGATGGTAGACAATTAAGCAAAGCCATTACCAAATAAAAAAAAGATAGCCTGGGATTTGGCTATGTTCATGGAAGCCATGGTGAAAAATGGTTTAAGAGGTAAACAACCTGTTTAGGTACTGTGGTAGGAAGAATAATGGCCCATTACAGGTATACATGTCTTAATCCCCAAAACCTGTGAATAAGTTCTCTTACATGGAAAAAGGGACTTTGCAGATGTGATTGAGGTTAAGGACCCTGAGATGGGGGGATTATCCTAGATTATCCAGAAGGACTTAATGCAATCACATGAGTCTTGTATTAGTTTCCTGTAGCTTAAGAAAGGGTTAGGAAACTAACAAATGATCACAAACCAGGTAGTTTAAGAAAATAGAAATTTAATCTCTCACAGTTCTGGAGGCCAGAAGTCTGAAATTAAGGGGTCAGAAGGGCCAGAATCCCACTGAATACTCCAGGGGGAAATCTGTTCTTTGCCTCTTCCAGCTTCTGGTGCCTGTCAGCATCCCTTGGCTTGTGTCTCCATCACTCCAATCTCTGACTCTGTTGTCACATTGCTTCTTCCAATCATCTGTGTCTTCCCTTCTTCTGTCTGTTTCAAATATCCCTCTGCCTTTCTCTTCCAAGGATATCTGTCATTGGATTAGGGCCCATCCAGGATGATCTCCTACCTCAAGATCCTTAATCACTTCTACAAAGACCTGTGGTTTTTTTCCCCAAAATAAGGTCACATTCACAGATTCTGGGGATTAGGAAATGACCATACCTTTTTAGGGGACACCACACAACCCACTGGAGCCCTGGTGGTGCAGTGTTTAAGAGCTACGGCGTGTTACCGCTCCTAACCATTCAAATCCACCAGCTGCTCCTTAGAAACCCTACGGGGCAGTTCTACTCTGTCCTATAGGATCGCTATGAGTCGGAATCGACTCAAAGACAGTGGGTTAACAGGCTATTCACCCCACTAAACCTGTTGCCGTTGAGTCGATTGCGACTCATACCAACCATCGGACAGATTAGAACTACCCCATGGGGTTTCCAAGGAGCAGCTGGTGGATTCGAACTGTTGACCTTTTGGTCACCAGCCATACCTCTTAACCACTACACCACCAGGGATCCATTCAACCCACTAACACTGTAAGTCCTTAAAAGCAGAGAACATTTCCTAGCTTTGGTCACAGGGAGAAGAGACTACAGAAGAAGGGTCAGAGAGATACAATGTTGTTGGCGTTAAAGATGAAGAATGGAGTCACAAGGCAAGGAATGCAGGTAGCTTCTAAAAGTTAGAAAAAGAAAGGAAATGGATTTTCCTCTAGAGCCTTCAAAGGATCACAGCCCTGCTGCTGTCTTGATTTTAGCCCAGTAATAACCATCTCAGACTTTTGACCTCCAGAACTGTAAGATAATAAATCTGTGTTGTTTACAGGAACCAAGTTTGTGGTAATTTTTTTTATATCAGTGATAGAAACTAATACAGGTATTGAGGAAAGTCAGAGAATACTTTTGGATCAGAAAAAGTGTGTACACCAGACTAAAAAGGGCAGGTTGTATACTAGAATGAAGCAAATACTAGAGGGCAAAGCAGACCAGGTGGCAGGAAGTAGGAAAGCCAAAGGAGGGAGAAGGGCAAGACAAAGAAAAGAGAAGAACTGATTTGCATTACTAATACCAAAAGCACCTTGGGGATGGAGCCTCTGGCCAGGGGAATGACACTAACCTGAGGAGCCTAGGCCCTGCAGCAGTGGATAGTTGGGAAGCATGCTGTCAAGTTAGAATATGTATGGGCAGAAGAGAGTGGCATCATCTGGCAAGCATATCTCTGTGAAGTCGCCAGCAATGTTCACATTACCCACTCCTTTAGATTAAGGCTTTTAAGGTCCCCAATCAAGTGCCAGTATTACACTGTTGTTTTTGTTAGGTGCAGTCGAGTCAGTTCCAACTCATAGCAACTCTATGCACAACAGAACAAAACACTGCCTGGTCCTGAGCCATTCTTACAATCATTATTATGCTTGAGCTCATTGTTGCAGCCACTGTGTCAGTCCACCTTGTTGAGGGTCTTTCTCTTTTCCTCTGACGCTGTACTTTGCCAAGCATGATGTCCTTCTGCAGGGACTGATCCCTCCTAACAACATGTCCTAAGTGTGTAAGATGCAGTCTCACCACTCTTGCTTCTAAGGAGCATTCTGGTTGTACTTCTTCTAAGACAGTATCATACTAGTATTGACTATTTAATACAGAGAGAACTTGTCCCAGGTAGTCACCTAACACGGTCCGGAAGGGAAAGGCTCCAGAGTTGATAAGTAACTGTAGATAAGAGCAGGGCCAGATTAAGGGAAGTGAAGGCCCTAAACACTGATAATCTGTGTTGCCCCCTCCTCTGCTTACTCACACATTCGAATGGGATATGTAAGTTATTCGTATATATGCATATATGTGTGTGTTTTAGCAATCCGTCATATAACTTCTTATGTGCGCCTATATCAGTAACATAGCACAAAAGTGGCATTTGCCATTTTAGTGGATGAGATTAACTGAATTATAAAAATTTTAGTGGATGCAGGGTACTAAGATTTTTACCATATACCACATTTTCTACAAAAAGAATATTCTACAACAACAAAAAAAAATTAGTGAACTTAGTTGTCTTAGTCATCTAGTGCTGCTATAAGAGAAATACTACAAGTGGGTGGCTTTAACAAAGAGAAGTTTATTTCTTCACAGTAAAGTAGGCTAAAAGTTCAAATTCAGGGCATCAGTTCCGGGGGAAGGTTTTCACTCTCTGTCGACAGTCTCATCAATCTTCCCCCAGACTTGAAGCTTCTTCATGAAGGGACCTCAGGTCCAAAAGACGCACCCTACTCCCAGCACTGCTTTCTTGGTGGTATGAGGCCTCCCTGTCTCTCTGCTCACTTCTCTCTTATATCTCAAGATACAATCCTATCTTGAAGATTGAGTCCTACTTCACTAACACAACCCCGCCCATTCTCCCTCATTAACATCATAAAGGCAGGATTTACAACATAGGAAAATCACACAATACTAGGAATCATGGCCAAGCCCAACTGATACACACATTTTTGGGAGGTCATAATTCAATCCATGACAGTTGTTCCAACAATCCATGAAAAAATCTGTTGATCTCCTACAATGAAAAACTGACTTTCATCAATTTCGCTTTAAATGGCTCGTCCTTCAATTTATAATAAATGCTACAATTATAAATGAACAAATGAAAAGATGTCATAAAAGAAAGCTTCATGATCAGAAAACAAATATTCCAACAAATTACTATATTTCATTTTTAGATAGATCTTTTATCTCTAACATGTTATAATTAAAAACATTTCTTTCTATTCTTTGTTCTCACAAATCCTTCAATGATTTCATCACAATTAAACTGCCAAATAATATCTCCTTCCATACATAACAAGGATAATGAATCAAGTCTTTCTTGAATCATTGTTGTACAATGAGGGTTCCTGGGTCTCTTTAGGGATGAAAATGAGGGTTTTGTTGCACACTTTGTAATGATTAAAGTTAGGAATATGCATAAAGCAATTTCAACATTAGGAAATACTCATTGTATTTTATCATTTATTATGGAATCACACTTCCTGATGAGTAAAATCTGTCTTTAATGAATTTGTAAACTTAGACATCATAAAAAAATGAAATTGTTGCACTTCTCCATAAAGGTTTGTATTTAAGTCATAGGGGTAAGCCTACACTAATTTCTTGTATATCCACATTGTTTAAGAAGGAAAATCTATTTGAAAGAACTTCATACAATTTCACCCTTCTTTTCACACAAGATTCAAGGGTGTCAATAATAGTATAGTATGTGTTTATGTGAAATTGATCTCTGTCACTCAATACTTCTAGAGCACTTCTGCCTTTTACTTGTTTCTTTCTAATGCTTCTGCAACAGTGAATTGTTTCATAATCAGTATCTGACAGTGTTTGCTTTGTTACATTTTCAAAATCTTCTCTTAAGTTATATAAATACCCTGTTAGTGACTGGTGGAGATTTGGGCGCCCTCATGACCCTGCATGAGCTTTATTTCTGGCTAGCACATTCTTACGCACTGGCGCTGGTATCAATTTCCGTCTGCTTGGCATCTATGGGTCTTTCCTTTGGACAAATGGTGCCCCTATTTTGTTGATGCCCTAAGTGTGTACTTACCTTGCTTATTTGGTAATCTCTTTGTGGATAAGAGCAACAACTAAGAAATGTCCACAATATGGTTCATTAGCCAGGGACAAGTACTACGCCTGGTATGAACATAACAAATGTTTCTTGAATGAATAAATGAAAACACCAAAGACTCTGAACCTCTGTACGACATGATGTACTGAAAGAAAGAAGGCACAGAAATGGCTCTGAGGCTCCAAAGGCAATCTTGGCCTATGTAACCATTGTCTTAAAAACTGGTCACAAAGATGAGACTTATTGATCTGACAGAGACTGGAGAAACCTTGAGAGTATGACCCCCAGACTCCCTTTTAATTCAGTACTGAAGTCACTCCTGAGGTTTACCCTTCAGCCCAAGATTAGACAGGGCCATAAAATGAAACAAGACTAAATGGGCACACCAGCCCAGGGGCAAGGACAAAAAGGCAGGAGGGGAAAGGAAAGATGGTAACAGAGAACCCAAGGTTGATAAGGGGAAAGTGTTCACATGTCCTGGGGCTCAAGACCAATGTCACAAAACAATACGTGTATTGATTGTTCAATGAGAAACTAATTTGCTCTGTAAACCTTTACCTAAAATACAATTAAAAAAAAAAAAACTTGAAGACTAGTAGAAATGAATGACTGAATATAGGGAACTAGGATAGAGGTAGGACTACTACTTTGTATGGTAAACCTTTTTATATAATTTTGATTTCTAAACTGTGTTATTGCATTATGCATCTCAAAAAAATAAATACATTGGGGAAAGGAAAAAAAAACTGATCATAACCAATACTTTCCCACTACTGAGCTGATAGGTCTTTTTATATGATTTATTTCTTTTCTTATAGAATTTTTATTGTTTTTGTATTTTCAAAGGTAATACATCTCAAAAGAAAAGACAAAAAGCATGCCTGCAATCTCATAACCCCAAGTTAACTACTTTTTAAAAAGTCTAGTCCTCTGCATCTTTGTAGATAACTCTGTGCCTTAATCTCTATGTGTGTGCTATTTATAAATATGATTAAAAAAATGATAGCATAATTTAATTATTATTTTGTAAACTGTTGTTTTTCTTGTTATTTTAACCACGGTACAGATTGTGATTGCCTTTCCAGGTCAATAAATATTCCATTACAACATGATTGTATATGACTACTAAATATCTCAACAGTGGTATACATAATTTACTTAACCAATCTCCTACTGTGCTTTCCTCAAAAGTTTTCCACCATTAAAAAGAGTGGTGCAATAAACATTTCCATGACTACCACATTCCACGTGGCTCTAATGATTTCCTTGGAATAACTTCCTAGAAGTGAAATTATGTATTTTGAGGATTCAGATACATATTATCATGTTACCACAAAAAAAGATATATCAATTTACATTCTGTGCTCAGGATACGAAAGTTCAGTTTCCTCAAAACCTTGTCATCACAAGTTATTATCAATCTTTTGAGAATTCAACAATGTGATGTATGAATTTATTTGGTATTTGCTTGATTATTTTTGTTGTTGTTGTTAAGTGCCATGGAGTAAATTCTGACTCATAGTGACCCTATGTACAACAGAACAAAACACTGCCCAGTCCTGGGCCACCCTCACAGTTGTTATGCTTAAGCCCATTGTTGCAGCCACTGTGTCAATCCATCTCACTGAGGGTCTTCCTCAATGAGGGTTATAAAGGAAGGTAAAGTATTTATATATTTATTAGCCATTTTTGCTTCTTCCTTTGTGAATTACCTATTTATGTCCCTTGTTCATTTCCTCATTTGTGTTTTTATCTTTTTTATTAACTTTCAAAAATCTGTTGAAGTATACCAATTATACTTAAT
This sequence comes from Elephas maximus indicus, assembly GCF_024166365.1. Classification (NCBI taxonomy): domain Eukaryota; kingdom Metazoa; phylum Chordata; class Mammalia; order Proboscidea; family Elephantidae; genus Elephas; species Elephas maximus. The sequence goes on along the minus strand of NC_064846.1, from coordinate 27,335,489 downwards.
ATCTGCTGCAAACATTTTCCTAGGTTGTTTTCCCTAATTTTTGTTTATTATGGATTTTTTTTACATACAAAAGAGTTTAATATGTTTGCTTGTTTTTGTGGGACTTACTCAATCTTTTCCTTCCCAATTTATGCTTTTGCTGTTATGTTTAGAAAGATACTACCCATGACAAGACTACAGAAATAAAATAAATATATTTCTTTTAGTTATTTGATAGTTTCAATTTCACACTTTAATTTTGAAACCATGTAGCAACTTTTATTGCATAGTATAAGGTAAAGATCTAGTTCTAGTTCATTCTTAACAGACAGCAATTTATGAGACAGTGAATTTTCACTGGAAACTCAACCAAATAAATCCAAGAAAGAGTGTACTGAATCTCAAACTAGTAAAATATATTTCTTTAAAAACCTATATTTTCCATACTGTACCTCAGGTGTCAGCAAGTAATGGATTCTGATCTGCAAACACAGCCCAGCATGCCAGCATTTACAGATGTACCCATGAGCCAACCAAATAGCAAAGCTCTTTTGCAAGCAAAAGGTCAACTTCCCAGTGTGTAGTCTCCAGTTACAGACTAACATTCCTTCTCAAATCACCCAAACACACAGAAGTATTTACTCTTCACATGATTTATGGGTGAATTTCTGCTCTTGAAACAAAGTCAACAGTCAGATCTTGCCTCAGCACGTTGAAGCACATTTCACACTGGTCTCGGGATGAAAGACCCTCTGGTAAACTTGGGCAATGCTAAAAGAAAAGAGGGATTTTGAGATTACAAGAAAACACTCCCACTGTACTGCAGACAGCATCCTGTGGACATAAATACTCTCACTTCTAAGTTATATTTCCCAGAATATGTTACCAAGGCAAATGCTCAGAGAAATAGCAGCTGGAGCCATTGGAGGGTTACTAATTACAGGGCATCACAGATACAATTTGTAATCCTCCTTGACAGATGTGACCCATTCTATTAAGAATTATTGGCATGTTCTACAAGCCAGATGCTGGCTCAGAAGAGGTTGGTCTTTGAGTAGCACAGCTTTCTGGCCAGCTTCACCACTACAAGTAGCTCCGTACATATGTAGGAAAACAACTGCTGACACGACATAATTGCAGTATTTTTTTCCATGGCCAATTGGCTTTAAAAAAAAATCTTACCCACTCCATGAGGTATTGATATGCAAAGAAATGTCCAGACAGCTCGGTTAGATTATTAACTCTGCCTATATTATACAGTACCACTGATTTCAGCATTTGGGCCAATATATTTTCCTGCATCTGATCCAAAATGCTCCACTTAAAATATTTTGGAAATTAAGAAAATATTTCTAACGTTTTTGCTCCAGTCCATGCTGCAGCTAAGCAACATCCATACAATAGAGAAAGGAATGCTTGGTTCAAGGCATTTAGGAAGAGAAAGGAAATGTCAAAAAATCACTTCTCTCTAGGACAAGGGCTGATTGAATGATTTTTAGACTTTCCAATCTTTAACCAAATGGCCTGGAGGTATTCCTTAGAGGGTCTGTTGTTGTTGTTGGGAGCCATCGACAGATTCCAATGCATAGTGACACCATATAACAGAGTAGAGCTGCCCCATAGGATTTCCTAGGCTGCAGGCTTTACAAAGAGGAGCTCTCTTAGAGCAGCGGTTAAGCACTTAGCTGCTAACCCAAAGGCTGGCCTTTCAAACCCACCAGCTGATCCAGGGGAGAAGGATGTGGCCATCTGCTTCCATAAGAATTTACAGCCTTGGAAACCTTATGGGACAATTTTACCCTGTCCTATAGGGTCTCTATGAATCGGAATTGACTCAACAGCAATGGGTTTGGTTTGGTCTTTACAGGCACAGATTGCCAGGTCTTTCTCCCTGGGACCCGCTGAGTGGGTCTGAGTGGGTTTGAACTGCCAACCTCTCAATTAGCAGCCGAGTGTTTAACCATTGTGCCACCAGGGCTCCTTTTAGAAGATATAGAAGGTTCTTTAACCACAAATATAGAGAACTATTCTCCCATCCACATAAGCAATGAATAGACTCAAAGAAGAATCACGCATACCTCTAATTCTTATTTTTCTTAAGTTCTCCTTTAAAGATAAAGAAAACAAAAGGATAATTTATGCTTACAGTTCCGTGACACAAAAAATATAATTAAAGTACTAAATCTCTCCAAAGAAATGTGGTGTACAGAATTAAATTCCGCATTTAGCTGGAAAGGAGTCTCCTCGGACAGATCAGGTTGATATGTCAGGGATCAGTTTTGAAGCCCTGTTGCTGATTTTTTGCAAGGGGTGGTATTTTGGTCAAGCCTGTGCTGATTTCTCCTCATATTTGTTAGTTGGAATGAAATACAGGCTATAGTAACTGAACCCCAAGCTCTAGGTATATTAACAGGCTCTGATTTTTGTTATTTCCAATGTCATTTAGATATATAGAAGCCCTTTTTTTTTCTTTCCTATCATATTTCCAGCACCCTCAAACAAAGTAGTATTTAACATTTGCAACACAAGACGGGTTTTTTTTTTGCACTGAATTTCACAATACAGAAAGTTAGAGAGCTTGTTTATTTTGTTTAATCTTCTTTATTAGTTGCATAAAGCTGTCAAAAGCTTATGCTTGTCTTGAAAATATCAGGCAGATTTAAGAGAAACATTCCTGAGCTGGGAAGAGAGTGGAAAGAGGAGATAAGCAAATGAAAGAATACAAGATGGGTAAGGAGGATTTTTTTCTCTAATATATTTCAATCTATTTTTTTTTTTTTTGGTGGGGGAACCATAGTTCATCCCTCTAACACATTATTAGCTCTAATAAGGATACCACAAACCCCAAAGGGTCAGAGTATAAGTTCTGAAGACTGGGTACGTTATTTACAGACTTGGGCACTGACCACATTTGCCTACATGAATCTTGAAGAAGCGTTTTTTGGCTTGTCTCATGAAAAATCTCTTGGGAGGTCATATATCTAAAACTGCTGTCTTCCCTCCTTGTAGGATGGGAGTCCCAATCAATCTTTTGTGTTATGACCAGGTGTAAGTTATAAAACAGCAGTTATTGCAGGTTATGGAGCTGAGAGCTCGGACACTCATGAGGAGGATAAGTTCATAATAGCCTTAAAGAGGAAACTATCCTTCAAGGTCCTGGGTTTCCACAGAGACTGCTTCAGTGATCTGCAGCCTTATTTCTTCTACCAATATTTCTTACCATTAGGAAACACTTCTACACTCACCACCTCAGTTAGATAACAAGCATTTCTCGTGTTCAGGGTCTTGTAGACTAGGGGAGTGTGTGGTAGAAGGACCTGGTTGTTCCTTGATGTCAACCTCCCAGGTTAGAGATGTGTGAGATTCAAGCATTTAACTGCCCCTCAGAACTCAGAATTTTTTTTTTTTTGGAACTCGAAGTGGGTCTTTTTCCACAGCTTTGAACCTTTCCAAAAATTTTATGTTCCCCAGCCCGCCCCTACACTTTTTGAGGTAATAGTCTTTTCTTTGTCCTAAATTTGCCTCTTGCAAATGTCAGAAATGGAATCCTTAGTTATAATATAATTGAAATGTGTTTTTAATGCCCCTACATCACTGCAACAAAGGGCCCAATTGTTCCCTAGGCCTATAATCTCTACCACCTTAATACTATACCACTCCAAGCCAATGAACAAAAGTGCGCATAGTCCACAATTGTTTTTGTTTCCCATAGTTCTTTCTGTGTGATCTCCACCTATGAACTAGTTAAATTTACATGGCAACCTATACTGGTATAATAATGGAAGAAGACTAAAGACTCCAGGAAACTGCCATAGATGCACTTCTTCTGGGGCCTCTGGAAAAAGTGTCCCTGCCTTTGTTGTCTACTCTACTTTTACTAATTATAGAAAGGTCCAAGGCAGCCAGAGAGGTGGGCAGTAGGGTAATAAGAGCAATACATGGGGTATGCTGGGGCCTTTTAGGAGCTTCATCAAATACAACCATGTAGGTAGACCTGGGACCCTGGTGGTACAATAGTTAAGCGTCTGGCTGCTAACCAAAAGGTCAGCAGTTCGAATTCACCAGTGGCTCCTTGAAAACCCTATGGGGCAGTTCTACTATGTCTGATAGAGTTGCTATGAGTCAGAATCTACTTGACAGCAACGAGTTTAGTAGGTAGCCACCTACAGAGACATCTTTTTTGCGAGCTTTTCAGACAGCACAGGTCATCCCTTAAATGAATGAATGAATTAATTGAACATATAGTTTTTGACTGATATAATGATTACTTCGTTTAACAAATGCTGTCTGAGCCCCTAGTCTGATGTGCCAGGCCCCAGGCAGGGTGCTGGGGATACACCAATTGTTATGGATTGAATTGTGTTACTGGAAAATATGTGATGGAATCCCTATATCTGTGGATGTAATCCCATTTGGGAAGAGGGTTTTCCTTGTTATGTTAATGAGGCCATATCAGTGTAGGATATGTTTTAAACCTAACCACTTTTGAGATGTAAAGAGCAGATTAGGCACAGAGACAAGCAAGCACTAATGGGGGAAAGATAGATGCCACAAGGAGATCCCCAAGGAATCCTGAGAAGAACACTAGAGAAGCTGAGGATTTCGCCCCAGACTGGACACAGAGAGTTTTCCCCTAGAGTCAGCACCCTGGATTCAGACTTCTAGTCTCTGAAACTGTGTGGAAAATAAATTTCTGTTTTTCAAAGCCACCTACTTGTGGTATTTTCATTAGAGCAGGAAAGTAAGACAACAATAAATCAACAAAGGCCCAGCCCTCAGGTAGAGCTTCTGGTGGGAGAGACAATCAGTGAAGCAGAGAAACACAAATCTCCAAGGGCACTGAGAAACAAGCTAGACACAAATGTTTGTAGATAGAATGAGCTCTGCATGGGGTGACATTTAGACCTGAATAACCCTGACTTGGGGAAATATATCTCTTAAAACAATAACATAAAATTATCTTACAAAATAGGAAGGGAGCTGCCCTTTTCTTTGGTTCTACCAAATAGTTTTATATGTAAATGAAGTTTCTCATGGGGCCCCTGACAAATCCCAGACTGAAGCAGCAGAACTTTGAATTTCTCAGGACAACATTACCTCTCAGCATTTCTGTGTTCTGGGAAAATTTCTTTTTTTGCATTTTTCTGTTATTATTGAGAAATAATTAACATACAATAAAATGCATAGGTCTTAAGGGTTCCATTCCATAAATTTTGGCAAATGTATCCACCCCTCAATAGTAACCACTACTCAAAAGAAAATACATAGAACGTACTCATCACCTCAAAAAGAGCCCCCTGCCTTCTTCCAGTCATTTCGCACCAGGGATTCAAACTGGTTTGAACGAGTTCGGTAATGGCTGAACAAGTGAAACCGAAACAGACCCAACTTTTTACAAATTTGGGTGATTTTTACAAAAATTTTTAAAAATTTGTGTGATCCGAAATGATAACTGAAACGGGAAAAATTATGGGTCAAAGCCCTGGGATGGGAGACTCGAAACAAGCATAGTGACCCCTTTCAGGAGCCTGGTGCGTAAGATTGGATTATTGGCAGGACTTTCCAGAGCAACAAACATTTAAAACAGCATCTTTGAGCTGGGCACCACTGTTGCCAATTCTGCTCAAAACCTGACAGGCAAGAGATTTGGTTGCTATGCAATGCATACCTTGAGCTTGTTTTCTAAGAGGGAGATTAGGTTTCTAGCAGGGCTTCCACCTTTAATTTTTTCTGTTCTGGTTATAATTCCACTTCACCCAAATTCTGTTCCGGTTACGCTTTGTTCGCTATGACTGCACCAAGAAGAACAAGTTTGAAGCCCTGTTTACACACACAAACAGAAGAACACATGCACACACACATACACACAGACGCTCAGAGACAATCACTGTTGTTAATTCTTCGATCACTGTGGATTAGGTTTGCTGTTCTTAAACTTCACATATAGAGAATCAAACAGTATTTCTTCTTTTGCATCTGGGCCTACATACTTTTGAGCACTAGGATTTGAGACAGCACACTTGAAGGGATTAAAAGCCTCAAAGCAATATTAAACAGGTGAGCAATACATACAGTACAATTCCCACAACAATATTTCAGTACTTGCAGTCCCCAGGTTATGAAGTCCAACTTACGTATAACCCGTACTTACGAACCGACCCCTGTGGAGCCTATTATATTAAAAATTCAAGGTACATACAATGGATCGTAATAACAAATGGACACTACTTTGTGAAGTACATCACGACATTATTATTATTATGTTAAAGATATTTCAGTGTATCTGGAAGTATTTCCTTAATGTTTTTTATGCACGGAAAAGTACGCTACATACTGAGATAAACATTTAGCTGACATTAGATACGATCCATACCTAACTGTTACGACTACATACAAATTCAACTTAAAGGCTGACTTATAATATCCACAGTCTCATATTCATTTGGTCCCCTCTCAGCCCTAAGCGGCTTAATTTAGACTGGTTTTGCCATAAGAAAATTTCTCATATTTTCCAGGACATACAGGAGCCTTGCTTGATGCCGGCCTGTCATTTTATGCCTATTACGTCTTCCTAAGCAGGCTGTGCCTGGATCTACTCTGATGCACCACATATTACTCTCAAAGTATGAGCCCTCAACTGTGACAAAAAGAAGAATTTACGTAATGATCAAAATTTCACTGTGCAACTGAGAAGGCTTCAAGGACATTGCTGTACCTTTGACAGTGGGTGACAGAATCACTGGGTAGAGGCATCCACGCTAAAAGAAATAAGCGCAATTTCCTCCCTGTACCAAGTTTTGTCCTACCTTCCTTTTCTTACGAGCTCACAGAATAACACTGCTCATCATAACTAGTTTTGCCAGTTGGACTTTCCCTGCCCCATCCAGCCCAGATGCTGCTGTTGTATTCCACTCTTTAATCAGAATAGAGAAAGGCACATGTTATGTGAACCAGAGAGAAAACAGAGTAGAAAAAAACAGTTCAATAGTCGAATTAACTCAGTAGGGAAAAAAAAGGAATTCTTATCATATCCATGACTCAAGCCTTATATATTTCCTTCTTTCAGCAATGGAAAATAGTTAAAATTATATGACATTCTGCATATACAGTATGCAAAAGTACAGAGCTATTATATGTATCAGCTTAAATATGTACACCATAAGAGACTAAAAACTGGTTCATGATCCCAAGGAATGAGAAGAATTCTGAGATATGTGACTGCTGCTTTCATTTATATTTTTGTTCTCATGGGTTATTTGTTGACAAGAGCCTTCTGCCTTCATTTTTACAACCCCTTTAATAGATTACTGATTAAGCTATCTGTGGAGAAATGGGACTAGTGACTGACAAACACATTTTCAAACATTCTTTGTAAACTCAAACATTTCTTCTGTGGCTACAAACCCCTAGAAAAGGAGAGTCAGCTTAACCCCAGTTTAGCAATTTGCCCTTTGCTCCTCCCTGCTAAATATTGGCCAGTTTTAGGTCTTTCATCTCAATGTACACACAGGAAAGACTGGGACATCTAAAGCTAGCCTGGTTAATAACAACATCTCACAGTTTGGAAAGGTAAAGAAAAAATTGCTAAAGGCTATTTTTCAAGGCACAGTTATCCTAGATTTTGAAATTCTGAATTTGAGGGAGGATCCTAGGGTTAAATAAATATTATTATATTACATTACACTACACTATATTATATTAAAAATTCAAGGTACATACAATGGATCATAATAACAAATGGACGCTACTTCGTGACGTACGTCACAACATTATTATTACTCTATTATGTTAAAGATATTTCAGTGTATCTGGAAGTGTTTCCTTAATGTTTTTTATGCACGGAAAAGTACACTACACACTGAGATAAACGTTTAACTGACATTAAATACGATCCACACTTAACTGTTATGTTGCTGTTAGGCGCCATCGAGTCAGTTCAGACTCAAAGCAACTGTATAGGGAAGAACAGAAATGCCCATACAGTTTCCTAGAAGTAGCAGTAGATTTGAACTGCTGACCTTTTTGTTAGCAGCTGAGCTCTTAACCAGTATGCCACCAGGGCTTCAAAACCCATTGCCACCCAGTCGATTCCGACTCATAGTGACCCTATTTGATAAATATATTGTAGCCCTGGTGTGCAGTGGTTAAGAGCTTGGCTGCTAACCAAAAGGTTGGCAGTTCAAATCCATTAGGTGCTCCTTATAAACCCCATAGGGCAGTTCTACTCATAGGGTAGTCCTGAACTGGAATTGACTCAACAGTGACAGGTTTGGTTTTTGAGTATACATACATATAAATATAAATATATATATATATATATATAACAAACAAAAAACCATTGCCTTAAGAGTCCATTAAGACCCAAAGTAATGCTGGAGGACAGGGTAGAACTGCCCCAGAGGGTTTCCAAGGAGCAGATGGTGAATTTGAACCGCCAACCTTTTGGTTAGCAGCCATATCACTTAACTACTGTGCAACCGGGGCTCCAAATGTCCACTGACTGTATTGGCCAGCAATCCAACCCAGATCAACTGCTTGGAAGACAGCTATGCTCACCACTATACCACCAATGCCACACACACACACACACACACACACACACACTATATATATATATTTGGAAACCCTGGTGGCATAGCAGTTAAAATCTACAGCTGCTAACCAAAAGTTCGTCAGTTCAAATCCACCAGGTACTCCTTAGAAATTCTATGGGGCAATTCTACTCTGTCCTATAGAGTCACTAGGAGTTGGAATCAACTTGACGGCGATGGGTTTGGCTTTTTTGTTTTTTTTATATTAGTACCTACTCTACTAGCAGAATAACCACTAGTAGAGTACCTGGTGCTAATGGTTAACATGCTCAGCTGTTAACCAAGAGGTTGGTGGTTTGAACCTGCCAAAAAAGCACCCTGGAAGAAAAGCCTGACAATGTACCTCTGAAAAACCAGCCACTGAAAACCCTACAGAGCACAGTTCCATTCTGCCACGCTGGCATTGCCATGATTTGGAACCAACTTGATGGCAGCTGCTTTCTTGTGTGTGCTTTTTTTTGGTTATAGTACAGCTGCAATTTCCTACAGATATCAGTTAATGGCAGGGACAGATTACCCAATAAGCAAGGTAGGCACAAGCTTACTTGTGCTTACTTACTTACTTATGTCATTGAAAAAAAAAACAGGTGAAATTGTGCACTACAGGTTAATAAGTAAGCATAAATAAACCCACGCCTACCTTGTTTACTGCTTAATCCATCCCTGGTTACTGGACTCAGTCATGAAATAGAGAACCTCATGATAATCTTAGTATTTCTTCGGTCCCACTCTGGGTCTAAGGGAGCAAGGGCACCATCCCTTAAAATACTCTACTTGGGTACGGAAGGCCACTTAGCCCATTTTGCTTGGGCTGGACGCTACAGCCGAGCCATTTCTAAGGCTTGACCTCCCCATCCCACTACAAAAACCCAAAAGTACATTTAAGCCATGATACGTCTATCTCGGAGATTCAGGCTTGCAGGATCCAGCTTCCAAGCAGTATAGCCCTTGGCAGTGCCTGTGCGGACATGGAGGCCCGAGAAGCAGGGTGCGAAAAGGGAAACGGCTGGTGGCTAACTCTAGGGCTTGTCAAAAGTCAAGCAAATTTCTCCCTGCACTGAGCCCAGGCAGCCTAGCTGATATTTTTCTGAATTTGGTCTCAAAGGGGGATATAGCTACAGGTATAAATTGAAAACAATCTGGGAGAAGACAGAAGAGAAGAAACCTGGGTGCCATTTACCATTATATTGATAAAATGGCAGTGACACACACTCCTCCTGCCACAATTAGCATGATAAATGCCCTTTTCTTTGAGGCTTGTTTGAAAGTCAATTGTGCAGATTATTTGGAGAATACTGACAGATGGCCTTCTTCCCCTGAGGAGACAATGAAACTCAACTTGGATATGTGCATGGAAAACACTGTTATTTCTCAAACACAGAGGCCTCCCTCACAGACCCACCAAAGGACCACAGGGAATTTTGCCATTGGCCTCTTTTAATGAACCCTCCCCTTGGATTGTTTCTTTCCCAGAACTCCCCTTCTCCCACCCTCAATGGAAACTTTGCTTCTTTTCATCTTGTACTCAAATATTGATCCTCCGACCTGTCCTTAAGGTTTTGATTAAAACAGAAGATTGCCACGTAAGCAGCTTTTTGTTTGTTTTCAGCTAATTCATTTTTTATTATTCACTTGCAGCAGTAAATCTTACTTTTATTGTCCAACAACTGAACAGAGAAAAATGGATTGATCTCAGAAACTAAATAATTCAGGCTGCAATGTGTGGAGAAAGGTGGGGGAAGAGAGGAGGGCTGAAGGGGAATCTGAGAAAGCTTGACGCAACATTGTCCTTCAAAGTTCTTAGTCCACCCCGAACCCCAACACAAGCAGTAACAATTTTGATGAGACTGTGAAGATAGTTGGAGGAGGTGGTACTGCAGTGCTACTTTACAGCAACAAATGTTTAGAAAATATTTACGTAAAAGTCTTTCTCCATTTATACACCAATGTTCACAGCTGCATTATTCACAATAGTCAAAAGGTGGAGACAACCCAAATGTCCATCAATTGATGAATGGATAAATAAAATGTGGTACATACATACAATGGAATATTATTCAGCCATAAAAAGGGATGAAGATCTGATACAAGCTGCTAGGTGAATGAACATTGAATACATTATGCTGAGCAAAATAAGTCAAATACAGAAGGACAAATATTGTATGACTCCACTTATTTGAAATATCTAGAATAGGTAAATACATAGAGACAAAAGTAGACTACTGGTTACCAGAAGTTGGGGCAGTGGGGAATAGGGACTTACTGCTTAAGGGGTATAAAGTCTCTGTTCAGGGTAATGAAAAAGTTTAGGAGATAGATAGTGGTGATGGTTGCATAACATCATGACCGTAAATAATGTCACTGAATTGTACACTTAAAATAATTATATATATATATACCTTCACCAAAAAATAATATTAATTCACCAAACAAGATGTATTGCTTGTTACTTTTGTAATATTAAGAATTCATTTGGCATAATTATTTCAACCCAGAGGGCTTTTTTATTCCCCTAAAAAAACACAAAACAATCTCCTCCATGGGCGTTTACTGGTAACACCAAATACATGGGCAGCAGGCCAACAGGACAGAGCCAAAGATGTCCAGATGTAAAACTGAACAAATTACAGCTAAAAGCAAACAAACTTGTCAATTAAAGACATAAGTTTCAGAATAGAGAAAAAAAGAGAGAAATGGAGAAGAATGAAGGGGCTGTTTGTTCCCTGGTGGCACACTGGTTTATGGGGCCATTCTACTCTGTCCAATAGGGTCGCTATGAGTGAGAACTGACTCGACAACAATGGGTTTTTTTAATCCTCTGCCCATTCAGCCCTCTTTTTCCTAAGGTACTCAGTATGCTCAGGGCTCCTCTTAAACAAAACATAAAAGTACACGCTATAAATAACAAAGATGAATAGGTTTCACTACATGAAAATTCAAACTTCTGTTATACAAAATACATCGTAAACACATTAAACCACAGACTAGGGGAAGCTACTTGCAATGCATATAACTGACAAAAGATAGAGATCCAGAATATATAATGAGTTCTTACAAATCTATATGGAAACCCTGGTGGCGAAGTGGTTAACTGCTAAGGCTGCTAACCAAAACGTCAGTAGTTCAAGTCTGCGAGGCGCTCCTTGGAAACTCTATGGTGCAGTTCTACTCTGTCCTATAGGGTCACTATGAGTTGGAATCGACTCGACCACAACGGGTTTGGTATTTTTTTTTTTTTAACAAATCTATAAGAAAACAATATGATAGGAAAATGGGCAAGAGTTTTGAACAGTCATTTCACAGAAGAGGAAATGCAAATGCCAAGTCTATAGATAAAGTATGTTCAACTTCGTTATTAAGATAATACAAATTAAAACAGCAAGGCACCATTTCCACAAGAAATGGAGAAAAGAGGAATTTCATACACTGCTGGTGGGAATATACTTTGACAACATCTAATTAATTTGAAGCTGCACCTTCCCTAATGCCCAGTAATTACACTTCTAGTTATTTATCTTAGAAAATCCTCCAGGAAGTCACACATTCAAGAATGTTTGCTGCAGCATTTTTTGTTGTTGTTGTGCTTTAAGTTAATGTTTACAAATCAAGTCAGACTCTGATACAAAAACTTATATATATACACTTATGTACTTCTGGAAACCCTGGTGGCATAGTAGTTAAGTGCTACAGCTAATAACCAAAAGGTCAGCAGTTCGAATCCACCAGGCGCTCCTTGGAAACTCTATGGGGCGGTTCTACTCTGTCTTTTAGGGTCGCTATGAGTCGGAATCGACTCGCTGGCAGTGGGTTTTTTGGATTATGCACTCCTAGCTGCTCTCCCCCAATGAGACAGCACACTCCTCTCTCCACACCGTATCCCCAGTGCCCATTCAACCAGCACCTATACAACTCTGCCTTCTCATCTTGCCTTCAGACAGGAACTTGTGGCAACATTTTAATAGGAAAAAAATCTAGATGCTCGTCAAAAGATAAATTAATAAATTGTGCAGTAGTCACACAGTTTAATACAAGACAAGAGGTAAACTAAACGATCTAGATATGCATGTATCAACATGGCTAAGTATTACAACCATAATGTAAAGTGAAAAAACAGGAAATCGCAAAGTAACATGCACACAAGAAGTCATTTATATAAATTTTAAAAACAGAAATGGCATCGTACATTGTCTATATTATTTATATGTATCTGTACAAAACACTAATGTGTGGAAAGCATACATACCAACTACACGATAAAGGCTATCTCTAAGGAAAGGGGAAAGCAATATAAACATAGAGGAGTACAAAAAAGGCTTCAGCTCTATCAATAACACTTTATTTTGTACCAAAAAGTGACACCAAGCTACTACAGCCAGACATTATTAGCATTTATCAAATTTGAGTTTTGAGTCATGGGTGTTCATAATATTGTTATTTATACTTTTCCAATTGAAATATTTCAAAATCTCAAAAAAAAATCAAATCTATTGGATCCTGCCCCCCATCAAAATGTCCACTCCAATTCACTTGTCTCCTTAGCAAATTTCTTCTAAGCATTCAGAAAATGTTTATTGAATGCGCAGTACGATGTGTCATTTTTTGTGGCCTTTCTCGCCATGGTCTTATAACTCCCACCCAAGTAATTGGGTGGGACTGTGCAAATAGGGTATTGTAACCCACCAAGGCGTTTGGTCACTTTTGCCATCCTGCCGGCCTTGAAAAGAGCCTCCCCAGAGACAGGAAAGAGAGAATCCCACCACCACCAAGTAAGTACAGCCAGGAGCCAGCACAACCTTTGGACCTGGGATCCCTGTGCTGAGAAGCTCCTGGAACCAGGAAAGAGAGAGAGCTGTAACAGTTAAGGCAGTGAGAAGCTGTGGCAGAGATCCAGCAGCAGGAGACGGGATGGTGGGCTTCCCAGCCCAAGGAGAGAGAAAGCTGAGTGTCTTTGGGCAGAGGCCAAGGGCTAGGGAAAGGCATGCCTGCTAGCACTGCTGGAAAGAGGCTGTCTTGATGGAAAAACTGTATCCTGAGTGTTCCTGAGCCTGAATTGTAACTGTTTCTTCCGTAATAAAGTCCATAATAGTATTGTCTGTGAGTTCTGTGTGGCCATTGCAATGAATTATTGAACCCAGCAGAGAAGTGGAGAGTGCCATGGGAGGGATGGTTGGTGTCAGAATTGGTAAAGCTGGCGAAGAGAGAAGGCCTGTCTGACCTTCGTCTCACAGGAATCAGCCTTGGGCTGTTGATCCATATTCTCCTTCCCACTTTGTGAAGTTAGAGAAGGTCAGACTCCGCCCTATGCCTTTTTTTTTTCCCACGAAGTGCCTACTATATACCCATGGATTGCAATTTAAGACAAGTGATGTCTTGAATTCAGATAAATGAATTTCTAATGCTAGGGTTTCTAGTACCAGGAAAGGACAAAAGTAAGATTAGAAACTGTTAGCAGGAGCCTTCAAGGCACAGCCTGCCCTCCATATCCATGAGTTCTGTATCCTCGGATTCAACCAACTGCGGATCAAAAATAGAAAAAACTGTACAAAAAGCAAAACGGGAATTTGTCGCACAATGAGCAAAATGCCGAATCCCCACAAATGACGTGATGTGTAGCATGCCCTGTTGTAGCCTCTGACCATTTCACAAATTCCCAGTCTCTCTCCAGCACTCTTCGTTTGAGCAGGGTTGCATTCATACTGAATGTGTGCAGCCCTTTTTTTCCCTGTCCTTATTCCCTAAACAATACAGTAGAACAACTATTTACATAGCATTTACATTGTATTAGGTATTATAAGTGATTTGAAAATGATTTAAAGTACAAGGGAGGGCGAGTGTGGGTTATATGCAAATACTACACTGTTTATATAATGGGCTTGAGCATCTGCAGATTTTGTGTTTCCACACGGACTCCTGGAATTAATCTCCCATGGATACCAAGAGAGCAAAAAGAAGGAGAAAAGCAAGGTGAAAAGGTTAGGGGGTGAAAGAAAAACTGACATTCAGGGATATGCCTGCCCCGGCTGCTCTCTAAGGTTCATTCCAGCTGTGAAAGGCCCTTTGATGAGCACGAGCACAATAGACGGAGACCCTGTTGGTACCAGAGTTTCTATCAAAGGATATGATCCATGTATGTAATCATATCATGATTAACCAAAAAGAACGGAAAAGACTTACAAACCTGACCCACTTCATACCCAAAGCAATGCTTTAGTAAATACTTTTTTTTTGTAATAGCAGGAATCTAGCAAAAAGCATAGAGGGCAACAGTGGTTCAGTGATAGGATTCTCACCTTGGGTGCAGGAGACCTGAATTCAATTTCCTGCCTATGCGCCTCATGTACAGCCACCAACCCTCCATCGGTGGAGTCATGCCCGTTGCCTTGACACTGAAGAGGTTTCAGCAGAATTTTCAGACTAAAGAAAGGTCTGGTGATCTACTTCTGAACATCTGACAATGAAAGCCCTGTGGATCACAACTGTCCACTCCACAACCCATCAGGGGGATGGTGCAGGACCAGGCAGTGTCCATCATGCATCCTGCCGTGAATCAGGGGCTGACTTGGCGACAGCCAACGAAAACATCGGCAACAGCAGAGTACAGTATATTTGATGAACCTAGGCTATAATTGAAAAGGAAAATGATTGTCAATCAGATAATGAAGGCAAGGATACTTTGCTGCTGAAGTTTGAAAGTGATTGGATAGACAGACTGAGAGAGAGATAAAGAGCAGAAGCGCGCAAGCTCCGGCAGCTAAATGGTCAAGCACTCAGCTGCTAGGGGAAAGGTGGGCAGATCAAACGCAACCCAGCGGATCCACAGGAGTGATTCCTGACGACCTGCTCCTGTAAAGATTACAGACAAAACAAACCCTATGGGGCAGTTCCACTCAGTCACATGGGGTCGCTACGAGTCAATACTGACTCAATAGCACAGAACAACAACATAGATATATGAAAGGACGAAAACCCATGCAGAAAACCATAAGGACATAGTTTCTCACTTAAAATACTTTCTTGTTCGTGTATTCTTAAATCATGCCAGAAATTTTAGAAATAGAAAGGAAAGTAGTCATGATTAAGTGTAATGGGATTGAGAAGCACGGCACTAGCTAGCCCTCTGTCCCCTTCAGGAGCCCAACACTACATCGATCATTTCAGGATTATTTATTCTCTTTCCTCATCTTGCACCATTAGGCCAGAAAAATTGTTAACAATTCCTTTAACCCACCTATAATTTACCATGACAATGAGTGTGTCAGCCTTGTCATTTCGCAGGTTATTTGCCAGGTAATAGACACACGTTCATTTAGCTTTCTCTGCTTCTGTCATTCATAACAAATAAAATCAGTTACTGGAGCAGTTCGTGTGAATCCAGATAACTAAGAACATTCATTTTGTCCCTGGACCATGTGACCTTGAGCAAGTCTTTATCCCGACTGGGCCTTCATTTCCTCCTCTGTAAAATAATTGGTTTGACCTGGATGATTGCTGAAGTTCCTTTGAGCTCTAAAATTCTCTCAGTCTACTTTGCACTATAATTCAAATTACCAGAAAATTATACACTTTATTTAAAATCCCCTTTCCCACCTACACACATTCTATTTTTCTAAAAAAAAAATTTTTAATCCTTAACGATCAAATTTTAGCTGCAAGAAAGGAGAAGTAATTAAACAAGCATTCACACTAACAATCCTTTCATTAATGTTATTTCAGGTGGAGACTAAAAAATGAAATAAACAAAAGCTGGGGTGATAAAGATAGCTTCATAGCTTATAATTTTAAGTGGAGAGATAGAAATATCAGCTTCTCTGATTTCTTGTGTGCATTTCAGCTTTCCCAATATTTTAGTCTCTTGCTAATAATATTTTAATCAATCACTAATATTTATGAAGAATCTACTGTATGCTCATTCCTGTACCAGTTACTAGAGAGAATTAAAAGAGGCTTCACTGACTTCAAAAACCTCCAATTGAGGCTGTGGAAACAAAACTTAACACCAAGAAACAATTTTAACTGTTGCTTGTTGTTGTCGTTAGGTGCTGTGGAGTTGGTTCTGACTCATAGCGACCTTAAGTACAACAGAATAAAACACTGCCTGGTCCTGCACCATCCTCACAATCGTTGCTATGTGTGAGCCCACTGTTGCAGACACTGTATCAATCTTGTTGAGGGTCCTCCTCTTTTTCCCTGACCCTCTACTTTACCAAACATGGTGTCCTTTTCTAGGAACTGGTCCCTCCTAATAACACGTAGTCTCCCCATCCTTGCTTTTAAACAATTAGAAACAATTAGGGACTTTAAAAAGAAAGAGCACCTGCTCTGGAGTCGATTTCAATTCATGGTGACCCCATTTGTGTCATAGTAGAACTGCGTTCCACAGAGTTTTAAATGGCTGAGACCTTCCAGAAATAGATCTCCAGGTCTTTCTTCTAAAGTGCCTCTGGGTGAGTTCAAAGAGCCAACCTTTCAGTTAGTAGTCAAACCCAGCGCCGTCGAGTCGGTTAGTAGTCAAGAGCTTAACAATATATATCATCTGGTGCTAAATTGTAGAGTTTAAGCCAGCAGTCCTTAACCTTTCCCCCTCTACAACACATATCATGAACGTTTCCTGTGCTTTGAATACAATAAATGCTAAATAAGTATTTATTGAATGCATATATCAATGAATCTTCACATGCTTAAGATAATCACACAAGAGTATCCAAGATTATAATAACTCCAGCCCTTCCTTCTCTCTTGCCCAAGAAATCACATCCATTAGAATACAAGTCATGAATAAGTGATGTCTATTTTTTATTATATGACTAATTCATGATAGATAGATGTATATAAAGTGTGTATATATATATATATATATATATATATATATATATATATATATATATATCCTTCCCAAAATAAATATATTCTTACCAAATTAAAATACATTTCACAATCTGTGTACAGCAATAGCTGGGCATAGACTGTAGGTGTCATAGGAAAACAGAGATTACTATGGGCTGAGGGAGCCTTTGTGGAGAAGGAGGAGGAGAAGGAGGAGGGAGAGTAAAGATCAGGAAAATAGGTTGTTGTTGTTAGTTACTGTAGAGTAAGGTTTTGATTCATGGCAACCTTATGTGTAACAGAACTAAACATTGCCAAGTTCTGTGCCATCTTCATGATTGTTCCTATGTTTGAATCCATTGTTTCAGCTATTATGTAGTACCTTTCAGTCCAGGGGGCTCATCTGCCAGCATTGTATCAGAAAATATTCTGTTGTGAACCATAAGGATTTCATTGAATAATTTTCATTAGTAGATTGCCAGGCCTTATTTTTAGTCTGTCTTAGTCTGGAAGCTCCACAGAAACCTGCCCACCATGGGTGACCCTGCTGGTATTTGAAACACCGGCAGCATAACTTCCAGCATCATGCCAACACACGAGACGCCACAGTACAACAAGCTGACAGATGGGTGGAAAATGGGTAAGAAAGCTACTGATAGGCAGCGAGCAGTGGAAACAGGGAAATAACCATGGAGTAAGCAGAAAGCAGTGAGACTGTGGAACTGAAGGATCTTTGCTAGGGACCAAAATGACACAGATTTGCGTAGGCAAGGTAGTGCCACTTTATGGCAGGCCAAAAAACCAGGCTGATGCATTCAGATTAGATCCAAATAGCAACAGAGAGCTAGTGTAGGGACATAAGCAAAGTCCAACAGATAGGGGCTCAGTGTATGAGTCGGAATCGACTCGATGGCTTTGGGTTTGGTTTGGTTTGTCACAAATGTAAAAGGGTGAAAAAGAAGAGCAAGGCAAGATTTATCTTTTTTATAGACATTTTCTAAAGGAGTAGCAACTGAAGCTTGGCATTTTAACAATATTTTATGAGGCTTTATACATTTTAATTAATGTTAAACTGATTTATACCCTCAGAGGGTATACACAAATGGCACAATCAAATAAAATAAAAGAAGATACATGTATACAAGTTTGCATGTGTCTACACGTATTTATACAAACATCCTTCAACTACATTTGATGATGCTCCTGTTAGGAGTGCCAGGCTCCACCACATGCCAGCTCCCGTGGCTTCCATCAGGAAGGCAGAGTTAACAACACACAACAATTTCGGGGGCTTATTGCCCGTTATTTGATATAAAGCAACTTGAACAGTATGAAAAAGTGCTGCTCGAAGAGGAAACAAGAGATTAGTCACATAACCACTTTCTGCCCCCCGGCACTGCACTACCAACTGTAGGCTGCATTTATTTTTTCCATACTAAATTTAAATTTCTTGAAAGCTTGACATGCAATCACCTGTGTTTCCCCTATGAGAAGGATGAAAACAAGATTTCTTTACACAATACTGAAGAAAATGTTGTTCGGCTAGAAGTGTGTATGTGGATGGGAAAAGCGGATTCAGAGAGGGGAATGATGAGAAACTGAAATGGCTAACTTTTCTAATCCCATGAGCCCAGCCCTAATGACATGCAGACCTCACAGATTCCTTAGTGGTAGGTGGCAGAGGCCCATAAGTGAGGGGAGGAATGAGAAGTCTCCAAAACATAATAACAAGCCTTTGAATTTATAAAGCAAGTTTTGCTTTATATCTTTTATGTCATCTGATCTCATCCTAACCATGCATGGTAGAATGCACAAGGATCGTTATTTCCTATTTTGACAAAGGAAAACACTGACATGAAGAAAGCCTAAGTGACTTGCCTAAATCTCACAGACAATATATATATATTAGAAAAGCTTTATTGAAATGCAATTCACATAACTGCACAATTCACCCTTGTAAAGGGTGCAATTCTGTGGATTTTAGTATATTCACAAGGTTGTGCGACCAATCAGCACTATCTAATTCCAGAACGTTTTCATAACCTGTAAAAGAAACCCACAGCCATTAGCATTCACTTCCCATCTCACCTGTCCCCTTACCTCCGGGCAATCAATAATCTAAAAATTTGCATATCCCGGATATTTCATATAAATGAAATCATATAATATGTAGCTTTTTGGTTTTGCTTATTTCCCTTGGCATTTTTTTTTTTATGATTTACCCATATTGGACCATGTATCAGTACTTCATTCTTTTTTTATCTATATTATATAGATATTCCACATTTTGTTTATCCATTAATTGTTGATAGATATTTGGATTGTTTCCAGCTTTGTGGTTATTATGAATAATACTGGCAAGAACATTCTTTTACAAGTTATTGTGTGGACATATGTTTTTATTTCTCCTAGAATGGAAAAGAATCGTGATGGTAAATCTATACTAACTTTGTAAGGAACTGACTTTTCCACAGTGGCTACACCATTGTTCATGGATGAGAGGTCCAGCGATGTATGAGAGTTCCAATTATTCCAAAGCCTTGCCAATTCTTCTTATTTTCCTGGGTTTTTATTTTTTTATAACACTAATCCAAGTGGAAAAGAAGTCTTATCTTATTGTGGTTTTGATTTTCATCTCCTTAATACCTGATGATGTTGAGCATCTTTTCATGTATTTCTTGGCCATTTACATATCTTCTTTAGAGAAATGTCTATATAAATTCTTTTCCAATTTTATAATTGAATTATTTTTCTTTTTATTATTGACCTGTCAGGGATTCTCATGTATTCTAGATACAAATCCCTTTTCAGATACATGATTTTCAAATATTTTCTCACATTCTGTGGGTGGTTCTTTCACTTTGTTGATGATGCCCTTTGAAACATGTTTTTTTTTTTTAATTTTAATGAGGTCCAAGGACATTATATAATGATTAAAGGGACAATCCACCATGAGGAATTAACCATAATAAATATATACGCACACAACAACATGGCTCCAAAAAACATATTCTAACAGCACTGAAAAGGGAAATAGACAGTTACAAGATAATAACTGGAGACTTCAACATACCACTGAAGGTAAAAGACAGAACATCTAGAAAGAAATTCAGCAAAGATACCAAAGTTATAAAAGCCAAAATCAACCAACTTGGCCCCATAGAAATATCTAGCACACTCAAACCAATGGCAGCAAACTATACATTCATTTCCAATGCACATAGAACATTCTCCAAAACAGACCACATTTTAGGCCACAAAGCAACCTAAAATGAAACCCAAAATATCAAAATGTTGCAAAGCAGTCTCTCATTACACCATCATAAAAATAGAAATCAATAACAGGAAAAGTGAGGAAAAAAAATCAAATACCTTGAAAATGAATAACACCTTGTGTAAAAAGAAATTGACTAATAAAAGAAATAAAAGATGGAATCAAAAATGACTAGAATTAAATGAAAATGAAAACACATCATACCACAACTTTTGGGACACAACAAAGGCAATGCTCACTGGTCAATTTGTAGCAATAAATGCACACATCAAAAAAGAAGAATGGGTCAAAATCAAAACGTTCACCCTACCACTCAAACAAATAGAAAGAATCCCATAGCCATCAGAAAAAAGGAAATAATAAACATTAGAGAAGAAATAAATGAAATAGAGAACAGAAAAATAATAGAATCAATGAGCCTAAGAGTTGATTCTTTGAAAAGATGAACAAAATCAACAAACCATTACTCAAAATGTGAAAAGAAAGACAGGAGATGAAACAAATAACCCAAATTAAGATATGAGATGAGGGACACAACAGATCCAAAGGAAATAAAAAGGATCATAACAGAATAGTATGAAAAACTGTACTCTAACATATTTGAGAACTTAGAGGAAATGGACAAATTTCCTACCTAAACTAACACAAGCTAAGACACAAAATCTGAACAGAACCATAACAAGAAAAGAGACTGAAGAAGTAATAAAAACATTCCCAATGAAATAATTCCTGGCCTGGACGGCTTTACTAAAGAAAGAATTCTACCAAACATTCACGGAAGAGCTCACACCACTACTACTCAAACTATTTCAGGACATAAAAAAAGAAAGAATACTCTTGAATTCATTCTATCCACCCAAAACAACCACAATACCAAAGCCACACAAAGTAAAAAGAAAATTACAGACCAGCATCTCTCACGAACACCCTGGCAGCATACTGGTTAAGAGCTTCACTGCTATCCAAAAGGTTCGAATCCACCAGGTGCTTCATGGAAACTCTATGAGGCAGTTCCACTCTGTCTATAGGGTCGCTATGAGTCAGTATTGACTCAATGGCAGTGAGGTTTTTTTTGTTTTGTTTTTGTTGACCTCTCATGAATATACATGTAAAAATTCTCAACAAAAACTCTAGCCAATACACTTCAGCATCACAAAAAAGATAATACACGATGACCAGTTGGGATTCATATGAGCTATGTGAGCATGGTTCAACATTAGAAAATAAATCAAAGTAATCCACCACATAAATAAAACAAAAGAATCACATGAACATGTCAAGCGAAGCAGAAGAACCCATTTGATAAATTCCAACACCCATTCCTAATAAATACTCTCAATAAAGTAGGAATAGAAGGGATATTGTCAACATAATGAAGGGCATCTATACAAAACCAACAGTCAACATCATTTTAAAAGGAGAGAGGATAAAAGGATTCCCCCTGTGAATGGAAACAGGAGAAGAATGCACTTTATTAACACTCCTTTATGACATTTGCTAGAAATCCTACCTAGAGCAATAAGGCAAGAAAATGAAATATAGGGCATCCAACATTGAAAGGAAGAAGTAAAACTATTCTGATTCACAGGTGACATGATAGTACATATAGAGAATCCCAAAGATACCACAAGAAAATTATAGGAACTACATAAGATAATTACTGGAACTAATAGAAAAATTAAGCACAATAGGAAGCGACAAGGATACAAGATCGACATACAAAAAAACAGTTGAATTCCTATACACCAACAAAAGGAAGGTCAAAATGGAAAACAATATCATTTACAATAGCACCTAAAAAGATAAACTTAGCAATAAATCTTAACAGGTAAGAAAAAGACCTATACAAAGAAAACTACAAAACACTATTGCAACAAAGCAAGAGACGTGAATGGAAAAATACAACATGCTCATGGATATGTAGACTCAACATTGCGAAAACGTCTATACTACCCTAATCAATCTATAGATATAATGATAATGATCAGGAATCGATGGTACTGAAGGAAGAAATCCTAGTTGCACTGAAGGCATTGGTGAAAACCAAGATTCCAGGAATTGATAGAATACGAAAAGAGATGTTTCAACAAACAGATGCAGTGCTGGAAGTACTCACTCATCTACGCTAAGAAATTTGGAAGACAGCTACCTGGCCAACTGCCTGGAAGAAATCCATATTTATGCCTATTCCCAAGAAATGTGATCCAACCGAATGAGGAACTTATCAAACAATATCATTAATACTGCACTCAAGGTAACTTTTACTGGAGATCATTCAAAAGCACCCGCCACAGTACACAGACATGGCACTGCCAGAAATTAAAGCAAGATTCAGAAGAGGATGTCAAACCATGGGTATCATTGCTGATGTCAGATGAATCCTGGATGAGAACAGAGAATACCAGAAAGATGTTGACCTGTTTTCTATTGACTATGCAAAGGCTTCAACTGTGTAGATCATAACAAACTACGGATAATATTGTGAAGAATGGGAATTCCAGAACACTTAATTGTGTCCATGAGAAACCTTTACATAGATCAAGAAGCAGTTGTTTGAACAGAACAAGGGGATACTGCGTGGTTTAGTCAGGAAAGGTACATGTCAAGGTTGTATTCTTTCACCATACCTATTCAATTGATATGCTGAGCAAATAAACCGAGAAACTGGGCTATATGAAGAACAGGGCATCAGGACTGAAAGAAGAATTATTAACAACCTGCGTTATGCAGACGACACATCCTTGCTTGCTCAAAATGAAGAGGTCTTGAAGCACTTACTGCTGAAGATCAAATACCACAGCCTTCAGTATGCATTACACCTCAACATAAAGAAAATAAAAATTCTCACAATTGGACAAACAAGCAAAACCTTAATAAATGGAGAAAAGATTGAAGTTGTCAAGGATTTCATTTCACTAGGATCCACAATCAACACCCATGGAAGTAGCAATCGAGAAATCAAAATATGCGTTGCATTGGGTAAATCTGCTGCAAAGGACCTCCTTAAAGTGTTGAAAAGCAAAGATGTCACCTTGAAGACTAAGGTACTCCTGACCCAAGCCATAGTATTTTCAATTGCATCATATGCATGTGAAAGCTGGACAATAAATAAGGAAGACAGAAGAAGAATTGACACCTTTGAATTGCAATGATGGTGAAGAATACTGAATATACTATGGACTGCCAAAAGAACGAACAGATCTGTCCTGGAAGAAGTACAACCAGAATGCTCCTTAGAAGCAAAGATGGTGAGACTATGTGTCACATACTTTGGACATGTTGTCAGGAGGAACCAGTCCCTGGAGAAGAACATCATGCTTCGTAAAGTAGAGGGTCAGTGAAAAAGAGAAAGACCTTCGACAAGATGGATTGACATACTGGCTGAAACAATGGGCTCAAGCCTAACAAGGATTGTGAGGATGGCCCATGCCTGGGCAGTGTTTCATTCTGTTGTACATAGTGTTTCTATGAGTCAACTTAACAGCAACGACAACAACCCAACACGATCTATAGATATAATGGAATCTTGATCTAAATAACAACAACATTCTTTAAGGAGATGGAAAAACTAATCACCAACTTTAGAAGGAAAGAAAAAGGCCCAGATAAGCAAAGCATTATTGAAGAAAAAGAGCAAAGTAGGAGGCCTCACACTATCTGATCTCAGAACTTACTAGACAGTCACAGTAGACAAAAGAGACTGCTACTGGTACAATTGACACCACGGTGGATTTTCCTGAGGGAACATCAACAGCCTGTAGCAAACAGCAGAATACCACACCGTGGAAAAGAACCTATTATCAGTAATATTAATCAAGGCTTGCTTAGCTCACTTAACTGAAAGGCTGTTTTCTTGAGCAACCAGATGCCAAGCATGCATAGTAAAGAAGGAGATGACCGCTGTATGACCCTCTACTAGAGACAAGTGTGAGCAAAAGTCCCTCACAGGGAAACGAACTACGATCTTAACAAAAGAACCTCAACTAGGCATTTCCAAAAATGACATGGCAGGCACTTTGCTGAACGAGAGTGACTCCATCTTGAAAGAAATATACAAGCACACATCATTATGATAAACTACATCCTTTCCTAGAAGACCATACCTATTCCCAGAAAAGCCATGAATAGGGGTGTAACCTCCCTGACTCAGTCTTTTGAAGAGGCTTACTCCCATGCTGACACCTTTTACTTGTCTCAAATAAAATAAACATGATATAAGTTGCAACCAACTCTGTCTCCCTCGTGTATTCTTACTTGGGGAAAGACAAGGAACCTTTGTGTCATTTGGATATCGTTAACACAATGATAGACAAATAAATCAATGAAACAGAATAGAGAAAACAGATGTAAATTCATCCACCTATGGCCAGCAGAACTTTGCCAAAGGGTCAAATACCATTAAATGGGGAAAAGACGGTATTTTTAACAACTGGTGCTGGCAAAACTAGATATCTGTAAAAAAATGAAACAGGATACATACATCAGTCCATATACAAAAACTAACTCAAAATGGATTAAAGACCTGAATACAAAAGCAAAAGCATTAAAGATCATGAAAGAAAAAATAGGGACATTGCTAGGGGTCCTAATACATGGCATAAATACAATACAAAACAAAACTAACAATGCACAAATACCACAAGATAAACTAGATAAAATGCCTACATTAAAAAAAAAGAATAAAGATTCAACGTCATTAACTAAAACCAACAACTTGAACAAATAGAAAAGGAAGAGCAAAAGAAGCCAAAGGCTACCAGAAAAAAAGGAAATTATAAAGATGAGGACACAATAAACAAAACAAACTAGAAAAACAATAAAAAGAATCCACGAAACCAGAAGTTAGTTCTTTGAACAGATCAACAAAATAGGCATTCCACTGGCAAGACTGACTAAAGAAAAAAAAAAAAAAAGGCAAATAACTAAATTAAGAAATTAAGTTGGCGACAGTACAATCGATCCAACAGAGATAAATAATATCACAATAGCTATTAAAAACTGTACTGTAACAAATTTTAAAAGCTAGATGAAATGGACAAATTCCGAGAAAAACATTATCTACCCAAACTAACAAAAACAGAGGTAAAATCTTTAAACAGAACCATTACAAAAAAAGAGATAGAAAATGGCATCAAAAAACTGCCAAAAACAAAAAGCCCAGGACTAAATGGCTACACTGGAGAATTCTACCAAACATTCAGAGAAGAGTTGACACCAATCTTACTCAATCTCTTCAAAAACACAGAAAAGAAAGGAACACTACCAAACTTGTTCTATGAAGCCAGCACAACCTTAATACCTAAACCAGGCAAAGATAAAACAAAAAAAGTAAATTACAGACCAATATTCTTCTGAACATAGATGCAAAATTTTTCAACACAATTCCAGCCAGCAGATTTGAGCAACATATCAAAAAAAAATCATACACCACTGCCATGGATTGAATTGTGTCCCCCAAAAATATGTGTCCACTAGGCCAGGATTCCCAGTACTGTGTTGTCCTCCATTTTGTGATTGTAATTTTATGCTAAGAGGATTAGGGTGGGATTATAACACCACCCCTACTCAGGTCAACTCCCTGATCCAATGTAAAGGAAGTTTCCCTGGAGTGTGGCCTGCACCACAGTAATCTCTCAAGAGATAAAAGGAAAAGGAAGCAAGCAGAGAGTTAGGGACCTCATACCATGAAGAAAGCAGTGCTGGGAACAAAGCGAGTCCTGTAGACCCGGGGTTCCTGCGCAGAGAAGCTCCTAGTCCAGGGGAAGATTGAGGAGAAGGACCTTCCTCCAGAACCCACAGACAGAGAAAGCCTTCCCCTGGAGCTGATACCCCAAATTTGGTCTTTTAGCCTATTTTACTGTGAGAAAATAAACTTCTCTTTGTTAAAGTCATCCACTTGTGGTATTTCTGTTATACCAGCACTAGATAACTAAGACAACCACAATCAAGCAGGATTCATACCAGGATTACAAAGGTGGGTCAACATTACAAACTCAATCAATGTAATCCACCACATAAGTAAAACAAAGGAAAAGAACCACACTATCATATCAATTGTTGCAGAAAATGCACTTGATAAAATTCAACACCCTTCCCTGATAAAAACTCTCAACAAAATAGGAATGGAAGGGAAATGTTTCAACTTAATTAATGGCATATATGCAAAACCTGGTGGTGTACTGGTTAAGTGCCACAGCTGCTAACCAGAAGGTCAGCAGTTCAAATCCACCAAACGCTCCTTGGAAACTCTATGGAGCAGTTCTACTCTGTCTTATAGGGTCACTAAGAGTTGGAATTGACTCGATGGCAATGGGTTTTTTTTAATGCAAAACCAACATCTAACATTATACTCAATGGAGAAAGGCTAAGAGCCTTCCCTTTGAGAATGAGATAGAGACAAGAATGCTCAGTATCACCACTGTTACTCAACACTGTACTGGAAGTCTTACCCAAAGTAATAAGACAAGAAAGGTACAATAAAGGTATCCAAACTGGAAAGGAAGAAGTAAAACTATCTCTATTTGCAGATTACATGATCCTATACATAAAAAAAAAAAAAAAACAGATCCTCAAGATTCCACAAGAAAACTGCAGGAACTAATAGAAGAATTTAGCAACATTGCAGGCTACAAGATGAACAGACAAAAATCAGTTAGGTTACTCTACACTAACAAAGGCTACTCTGAAAAAGAAATCAAGAAAACAATACCTAGGAATGAACTTAGCCAGGATCATAAAAGACTTGCTGTTAGGTGCTGTCAAGTCAGTTTCAACTATCAGCAGCCCTATGTACAACAGAATGACAAACTGCAAAAAACTGCCGGGTCCTGAATCATCCTCACATGATCTGCATTCTAGTGAACTGAGTAGCTTCTGGGGTCTTAAAAGCTTGTGAGCGGCCACCTAAGAAACAACTACAAGTCTCTACTTGCCAGGAGCAAAACAGAAGGTAACCAAAAGGTCATGAGAACAACCAAGTCTACACTAGCCACAGCCTCATCTAGCCTGAAACCAGAAGAACTCGATGGTGTCCAGCTACTACCACTGACCATTCTGACTGGGGTCACAGTAGTTAGTTTCAGGAAGAATGGGTGAAAAATATGGAACAGAGCTCAAATTCATATAAACAAAAAAAAAAGCCAGCCCATCTAGAACAATAGAGAACAGAGGACTCCCTGAGACTTATCACCGTGGGACACTTTTTAAGCCTAGAACCAAGCCTGTCCCCTGAGATCATTTTTCAGTGAAATAGAGTGGAACACAAAGGATATTATCGGTAAGATTGGAGCCGTACTTAAAACCAAAAGGTCAACAATTACTAAAAAGCAAAGATGAGAAGATAAGGAGGTAGGGAAACTAGACAGACCACTGGAAAGGGAACAAACATAAGACACTTAAAAAGAATGCTGACGCATTAAAAAAAAAAAACAGACCCTACAGAGTAGTTCTGGGGACCTAGCACTCCTCAAATTAGTCAAGGTCATCAAAAACAAGGTAAGTTTGAGAAACTTTTACAGCCAAGAGGAGCTAAGGAGACATGCCAACTACATGCAATGTGGTATCCTGTAACAAAAAAGAGATTATACGTAAAAACTAAGAAAATTTGAATGAACTATCAACTTTAACTAATAATAAAAACAAGAATACATCAGTAGTGATTCATTAACTGTAACTTATGTACCATACTAATGTAAGGTGTTAATAATGGGAGAACTGGGTACCGAGTACATGGCTGCTTATGCATATCTTAGGAAAAAGTTCCTTCCCTCCCACGGAATTTAAGACTCTGGCCAAGGGGACACAGAGAGGTCTATCAAGTTTTCTGAATGTAGTTTAGTTTTTATGCCAAGTTACAAGCCTGTTACTTGTAAGGTTCCTTAGCATTGCTAAGTTGGGTGAAGAATTGCCACCCGGGGACCTCACATCCAGCTCTGACACTCTAAGGCCCTAGAAGAGGATTAACTCTTACAGATTCTCGTCCTTGGTAGGATTCAGGCCCTAAAGTCAATATGTGAGACACCAAAACGACATTGAACTTTTCTATGGTTCATTCCTCTGAGAAATATTAATTTTTAGTTCATGGATTTTGAAAAATAAGAATAATGTCGATGGCTTTAAAGAGGGGGAAAAAAAGACCCTACTTTCTGTTGCAGTAAATAAGAAATTGAAGATTCGATAATCACATTAAACTAACGCTTAATGATGTATTAGTAGATTATCACGTAACATCATGTTTTCATCCAGTTTAAATGCATATTTCATTGGCATGCTCCTAAGAGTATGATACTGATAATGTGCATCTCAGACAGGCTGATGAGTAAGAGCCCTTTCAATTGAGGCAGACTTCTGGTGCCATTCACATCATCCACCAGTTCTATGTAATGTGCAAGGCCGATCCTGCTCACGTAATGCAGTGTTTCCCCAAATTCAGGCATTCATAACTACTTTCACAATTCATTCCATATCCATGCATTACCACTACTATAATTTTCCATGTATTATGCATCAAAATAGTAGTTATTAACTTAATATTTGCTTCAAATTAACATTTATTTAAATCTACTTTAGCCTCATTCTATGTTGTCATGTTTGAAAAATCATGGGTCAATTTGTACTAGCTGTAGTTTTATAATATACATTAAAATGAATCCATAACTACTGAAACAAAAATGTTAATCTGTGAAGAGCTTAAAGGATATTAATGTACTGTTAGTGGTACATAGGAAATCCTGGTGGCAAATGGTTAAGTGCTATGGCTGCTAACCAAAGGGTCAGGAGTTTGAATCCACCAGGCGTTCCTTAGAAACTCTATGGGGCAGTTCTACTCTGTCCTATAGGGTCGCTACGAGTCAGAATCAACTCGATGGCACTGGGTTTGGTTTGGTTTTGGTTTTAGTGGTACACATACCACACACTGGGAAACACTAAGTTAGTCCAATGACCTCATTTTGAAGATCATGCATTTTCATCAAAAGTAAGAAATTTGCTAAGGTCAAAATAATATATACAGTTCAAAAATATTTTAAGGACTTGTTCTCCATGAACAACATCATTAACAGTGCCTTGATATTCTACAGTAAAATACAAGAAATGACTGACCAGGCTTCTCTGAAGACCCTGGAGACTCCAATCTATGGGGGTTAGTCATGTATGCCCAGTGTTAACCACAAACCCTAACTCATATAATAAAGTTTACATTAAAAGTCAAGTATTTGATGAATCTCACACTTGGAAGCCAGTTAAGTGGACTGAAGCCTAAAAGGAAGACACAATTTCCCATTGTCTAATTGACTTGCAGCACCTTCAAGGTAATATATTTGTCACATTGAATTATTAATGAGAAACCAATATTTGATTTCCTGCTTTGAATAGAAAACAGTTCATTACCGAGTACCATTGTTCCTTCAATACAATGAGTCTGGCACTAGGGCAGTTTAGGGGCAATGTGATTGAAAACTGTATTTTTCTTTATCACTATATTTCCCATACCATATACCTCTTAAAAACAAAATCTAATGATCAATCTAATGGGGAGATATTTTCTCTTTTATTGGGAGTTTAATTTGCCATTAGTTCTTCTGGTCATAAACTCAATAGGTCTTTCCAATATTTTCAAATACCTAAACATATGCTTGTGATCAGAATAATATTTAGTATTTTTTTAATCAAGTCATTCATTTACTTTTTATACCTCTTAAGCCATAATATCCATGAAATCATAGGGTTGTTGTAAGAGTTGTAAGGCTTTTCAACTGTGTATTAAACTCAACACATGACTGTTAAAAATATAAATTACAAGTCTGTGTACCACATATAAATATCATGTACACATCTTGGGTAACAAAGTAAATAGCACATTATTTGAAACACTGCATTAAATAATATACATTAATCAATGTGGGTTCTGAAGAAAATAAGGAAGCAAGAAAACATCTAATCTAAAAACTCAAAATTTCAAAACAAATTCTATTGGCGGAGAGATTTCGAGCCTACTTTATTTGTTACTGCTTGATTAAGAAATCCATTACAACCTTAGGGGGTAAGTAAGTTTATGTTAACGGGGCAGGAACAACCCAAAAAAGGAAGGTGAGAATGGTTACACAACTCGAAGAATGTAATCAATGTCACTAAATTGTACAAGTAGAAAGTGTTGAATTTATGATTGTTTTGCCGTGTATATTCTCAAAAACTTCAAACTAAAATTAAAAAAAAAATTGCTCTGAGACCAGGGGCCCTGGTGGCACAGTGGTTAAGCACTTAGCTGTTAACCAAAAGGTGGGTGGTTTAAACCCACTAGCAGTTCTGTGGGAGAAAGATGTGGCAGTCACTTTCTGTAAAGGATAAGTAAAGGATACAGCCTTGAAAAACCCTACAGGACAGTTCTATTCTCTTCTATAGGGTCGCTGTGCATCAGAATCAACTCTATGGCAATGGCATATGAGTTCAAAAGGTCAACAATTACTCAAAAGCAAAGATGAGAATAAAGAAAGCAGGGAAACCAGAGGACTGGAAGTTGAAACACTATAACTAAGTTAAAGACAATATGAAGAATCGTGAAAAATGTAATTAATGCTAATGAACATTCTGCGAAGAAACTGTCGAAGGGGGCCCTAATGTGCTGTTTAAACTTTAGCCAAAAACACAATAAAATATTTTTAAATAAAGAAATCCATTACCATCATCCCACTGCATATTCCTCTTTCTTAAAGAATTCCTTGATTCCCCCAGTCAGTTCTGGATTTGTATTCCTCTGAAATCAACTACTATTATACATATTCCTCTTAAGGCATTTGGCATATTCTGAGACTTCCACTGGACCTATTCTTCTCATCAGACATTGTATCCTCTAGAGTACATAGCACAGTACTTTTAACACAATAGGTGCTCAATAAATATTCCTTGATTTGAAAGATTATGGCACAAACCAGAACACAGTGTTAAGTCTAGCAAACCTCACAATGTTCGTTTATTGATAACCTTTAAGGGTCATCATCTGAACACCAAGTATTTATGGGCAGACATGGATAATGGCGATGCAGGTATAAGAGATTAGGGTGAACACAGAGATCTTGTATGTCTTATGTGGGATGCTAAGAGTTTCATTTCAGCTTGTTACAAGTAGCATCAGGTGGCTGATTCTAATGCTTTTTTCATAAGCCTGCCTACTGGGACAACATATCTTGTTTGATGGATTCAGCAAGTAGCAATTAGATTTTTTATACATGGGCCACATTTCTTGATCACGTCTGTGCTGTGTTCATTAGTCTCACTCCCTAGACATCAATAACTCAATTTTAAAGAGCATCCGATGCTTTACAGGGTATTATGCAAAGCCTTCTGTTTGAGCAATGCAGTTTTTTCCTTGCTCTTGATTAGGTATAGTTCTTCCATGGAAAATGACGAGCTTACTGAAAGTGAAGAGGACTTAAAGCACTTACTGATGAAGATCAAAGACCACAGCCTTCAGTATGGATTACATCTCAACATAAAGAAAACAAAAATCCTCACAACTGAACCAATAAGCAACATCATAATAAATGAAGAAAAGATTGAAGTTGCCAAGGATTTCATTTTACTTGAATTCACAATCTACACCCCAGGAAGCAGTAGTCAAGAAATCAAAAGATGAATTGCATTGAGCAAATCAGCTGCAAGAGATCTCTTTAAAGTGTTAAAAAGCAAAGATGTCACCCTGAAGACAAAGGTGTGCCTGGCCCAAGCTATAGTATTTTCAATTGCATAATATGCATGTGAAAGCTGGACAATGAATAAGGAAGACCGAAGAAGAATGAAGCCCTTTGAACTGTGGTGTTGGTGAAGAATATTGAATGTACCATGGACTGCCAAAAGAACAAACAAATCTGTGTTGGAAGAAGTACAACAAGAATGCTTCTTAGAAGCAAGGATGGCGAAACTGTAACTCACATACTTTGGCCATGTTATCACAAGGGATCAGTCCCTGGAGAAGGACATCATCCTTGGTAAACTAGAGGATCAGCAAAAAAGAGTAAGACCCTCATCGAGATGGACTGACACAGTGACCGCAACAATGGGCTCTAGCATAGCAACAATTGTGAGGATGGTGCAGGACCGGGCAGAATTTCGTTCTGTTGTGCACACGGTCACTATGAATCGGAACCGACTCGACGGCACCTAACTACGACAACAATTTTCTGAAGAGATGATCTTGTTAGCCTTCCTTAACCCTATCTCCTAAACCTAAATATATAAATAGAAAAAAGAAATTCATAAATCAGGTATAATCAGGCCCAGGTATAATCTAAGTTATTTTTAAATATACACAATCAAGAGAGCAATTTCATACCGCCTCTTCTGCTTAGGCAAAGAACTAGTGAGAACATATATAAGTAAGCACCATTCCCTGTACAATAAGACACATTAAACCTACTGTAGCAGACAAGCAATGCCAGGATGACAATGACTCTACCCAAAAAAAGTGGAAGAAAAAAAAAAGAAAGAGGGCCCTATGGAGCACAATTCCACTCTGACACACATGGGGCTGCCATAAGTCAGAGTTCACGCAATGGCAACTCGTTATTGGTTTAACCAAAAAAGGAAGTGGAAGAGGAGTTCTGGGACTGGTGCCTGCATACCACAATGCAAAAGGCCACTTAGCCAACTTGCTCACATCCACTACCTAAAAAAAAAAAAAAATTTTTTTTAACCCACTGTTAAAAGCATTAATGGTTTTTTTCCACTCTGATTTATATTTACATTTGGTAAAGGATCTCAGACATCTTATAACTAAAGCTATAAAAGAGAAATAAAGAAATACTGAGCCAAGAAAGACAGAAAAATAGAGCCAATGTTTTGTACTAAAGGAAGAGGAGATAGAGATATTTGCAGAAGAAAATATAGATTAACGATAGATACAGCAATTCTGTGGGAAAGATCTCTAAGTTTATTGGCAGCCAATGGAAGAGGGGTGTAGGGTGAATCACACAACACTCATTATCTAATATCAACGAGAATCAGGAAAACTAATTTATCCTAGCACTGAACTCTAAGGATCTTTTGGATGACTTTTTTTTTTTTGGGTAGAAAAATAAACAGTATAATTTTTTTTTAATAATTTTTATTTTTTTTTATTGTGCTTTAAGTGAAAGTTTACAAATCAAGTCAGTCTCTCACACAAAAACCCATATATACCCTGCTACACACTCCCAATTACTCTCCCCCTGATGAGACAGCCCACTCTCTCCCTCCACTCTCTCTTCTCGTGTCCTTTTCGCCAGCTTCTAACTCCCTCCACCCTCTCATCTCCCCTCCAGGCAGGAGATGCCAACATAGTTAAACAGTATAATTTAATCTACCAAACCTTTACTCAGCAGGAACCTGGACTTCAAAAACAAATAAGACTTAATCACTGAACAGTAAAATTAAAAAAAAAAAATTTTTTTTTAGTGGGGTATAAATCTGTACATGTGTATACACATTTATCTGTAAATATATACATGATTTGGTGTGCCCAAAGGGCGATCCTAAACGATGTATGCTAAAGAAAAATTCTCTTATTGCTTAATTTTATCTAGGGCCAGATAGGTATATAATAACCTAGTGCGGTGGTTCTCAAAATGTAGTCTGGGGACCAGTAGCATCTGTATCACCTGGGAACTTGTTAGAAATGCAAATTTCTGGACTTCATCCCAGACCTACTGAATCACAAACTCTGGGGGTGAGGTCCAGCAATCTGTACTTTAACAAGCTACAAATAAATTAAAAAAAAAAATTTTTTTCAGGTGATTCTGATGAACCCTAACGTTTGAAGGCCAATGGCTTAGTAATATCCACCTCTAAACGTTATCAACAATTTTCCTTAGTAGGGTCCAGATCCTGACTTCGTTCTCCCCAACTGGAAATCCCGATTGCCTAGATGTTCTGATATGCTTGGCCGTTCATCTCCTACTGCTGCTCCAGAATGCTTCCAAAAGAACACAACATAAAGACTTACTCATATTCTAAAAACAAATTTCCCAAAGCCCACTCCACGCCTCACACAGTGTTGAATCTTCAGAAATCCCTGGCACAATAAACCAATTTTAAATGTAAATTTAATGTGTTTTGAAGGTAAAACTATAGCTGTGGATCAAAGAGTGTAAATGATTCTAGCACTAGCATTACAAATTTTAGGAATTTCCTTAGACATTAAAACAACTGCCAAACAAATTATTCTATGAATGAAGATCACAGAAAGACAGTAATACCTCATGTTTCATTCAACTGGAGATCACTTTTACAGAAGCCTCACCATTCTAGAATAAAGGCCAAATAAATAAATAAATAAAATGAAACAACAAATAACAAGTTTCTGAGAAGCAAAACTAGATGTCACAGTATTTATGTTGAAATCTAAGTTAAATCACTCAAACAGTACTTTCTAAAGCTGATATTCAGATACCATTTTATTTCACATGTACTTTTAATAATCATAGTTTAGTTTCTCAGCCCATAGCTAAGAAGCGCCAACAATTAAAAGAACTTGAAAAGTTGTTTGCGGTAACCTGTTCACAGGAGTAAGAAATTTAAATGTAGGAAACAGAAGAGACCAGAAAGGGGGAGATAATCACCTAAAAAAAGAAAAAAGGGATTGGATCGGATGGTAAATTGAGTATATGTATTCCCCTCCCGTGTAACATCGTATCCTCTTTGCATAACAGAAAATAAATTTTTCAAAGCATAAACATATTTATGGAAAATAATAAAAAAGGAGGCTATTTGTAAAACGAGGACCCCTGGTGGGACAATGCTTAACCACTCAGTTGCTAAATACAAGGTCAGTGGTTCAAACCCATCCAGCCACCCTATGAGAAAAAGACATAGATATCTGATCCTGTAAAAATTACAGCTTTAGTGACAGAGCATGCGCCTACCTCCCACATAAACCACCCCCAAAACCAAAATGGGCAGCAACCAAGTGCATGCCCCCCCCCGGCCACCCCTGAAACAGGAAGTAGTGCCGACCACGCCCCCCATCCCCACTTACCAGCCACTCCTAACACACCTGCCCCACCGACCACCTGGCAAGTACCACTGCCCACTCTGTCACACAGGATCAACCTGGCGAGTACCACCGCCCACTCTGCTGCAAAGGATCAACAACAGATGACAGCCAACACACTCTCCCCACCCTTAGCTGCTCCACACTAAAGAAAGCCATGCTAAAACTCACATCCTCTACCCAACCGACCCAGATACAGGTGGTAAGAGCTGCAGTGCTGCAAGACTAGCGACCAGATTATCACACCAGACCTACCCACCTAGAAACATGAAAACAAGAAATCAGGAGGAAGCAAATAAAAATACTATAAATAAATACAATAACACCTTCGTGACTCAGACACAACAGGCAACATCAAATCACATACGGAAGGGGCACAAGATGGCTCAAGAAAGTGACCCAAATAAAAGGCCAGAAAACCTTCCTGAGGAAGAAGTGATAAAAGAACTACTTGATGTGGAATATAAAAGACATATATAGGGTCGCTATGAGTGGGAATGGACTCCAGACAATGGGCTACATACACGATCCTATAGCCTTGGTGGCCTAGTAGTTTAAGAGCTCAGCTGCTAACCAAAAGGTTGGAAGTTTGAATCCACCAGCCACTCCTTAGAAACCCTACGGAGGAGTTCTAGTGTCTCCTATATGGTCACTAAGAGTCAAAACTGACAGCTATGAGTTCGTTTGTTCCTTTTTCAAAGAGAGAAAAAGAGACGAAGGAAAACATAGATAAGGCCAAAGATGGCCCTAATGGTATTTGAAATACCACAGGCAAAGCTTTCAGTATCACAGCAATACACAAGCCACCACAGTACAACAAACTGACAGACACAACAATAATACTATAAGACTTCAACACACCACCTTTGAGGAAGGTCAGAACAGTTAGGGAAAAGCAAAGATACAGAATATCTAACAATCACAATCAAGAAACTTCACCTCATAGACATATAGAGAACATTCCACCCAAAAGCAGCACAGCACAAGGTCTTCTCCAGTAAACATGGTACTGGATAGACTAGAGAAAAAAACGTGGAAAAAAATTCAAATTCATAAAAAAAAGACCACATTTGCAAATGTGAATGAAACCCTGAGACTATGGCCCTTAGACACCCTTCTAACTTTTAACTGAAGCCATTACAAGAGAATACCTTTAAGCCAAATATTAGATAGCCTTATAAATAAACAATAACACCCATGAAGAAAGTGTTCCTTAGAACAATCATCTATATGAGACCAAAAGGACAAAATGTGCTCAAAATGAAAGACAAGAAGGCAGGAAGAAGCAGGAAAACAGGTCAAATGAAAATGGGAAACTCAGGGTGATAATAGGGACAGTGTTGACAAACTGCAGGGAGTACAACCTATTACATAGAAAAACTTCAGTACAAACTATTGAATGGGAAACTAATTTTCTCTGTAATCCTTCACATGAAGGAGGAAAAAAAAGATTACACTTTTGAAAAACCTATGGAGCAGTTTCATGCTGTTATACAGTCACAATGAGTAAGAATCAACTTGATGTCACACAACATTTACAGAATGAGAACTTTGAGTAATTCCTGGAAGATAGAAAAGAAATGGGAATGGACTGATGGCAATATGAAAGGTGAGAAAAATCACAGCCCAAAAGAAACCTAAGGGCCATCCTTCCCAATGAAATGCATAGAAACTTCAAGCTCCAAATAAAAAAAACACAAAAAATATGAGAAAAATCAATATATGGCATTCAGAAAAACTGGGACAGTCAGGCCCTTCCTGGTACCTCTAGACACACTGAAGAATTAGCAACAAATATTTTTCCCTGGAATAAAAACCGAAGAATTTTTTCTAAGAACAGTAAATGATCTGCCTGGAGAGACCAAGAGCATAGGGATGGGGCCAGAGAGTACAAGACAGGGAAGGAAAAAAAAACACAAAATAAATGTCAGAAAACACTCTCAATCTTGCTTTTGAACATGGAGTAGCAAAACCAAATGAAGAAATGGTGAAAGTAAAGAGCTGAGCAGAACATATCAAAGGGTGGCTCGAGAAGAGAAAGTATTATAATTACATGATCAAGGTGAAAAAAACTGAAGAAAAAACAGAAATGTCCAGTTGCAATATTAAAGGATTCTACAAAGAAAATGTTAAATGACACAGGAAAGGTCTAAAGAAGATGGAAGGAATACACAGTGTCACTATACCAAAAAGAATTGGTCAAAGATCAACCATTTCAAGAGGTAGCATATTATCGGAACCAATGGTACTAAAGGAAGAAGTCCAAGCTGCACTGAAGGAACTGACAAAAAATAAGGCTCCAGGAATTGACCGAATACCAATTCAGATGTTTCAACAAAGAGATGCAATGCTGGGAGTCTGCACTTCTCTATGAAAAGAAATATGGAAGACAGGTACCTGGCCAACCAACTGAAAGACATTCATATTTACACCTATTCCCAAGAAAGGAGATCCAACCGAATACAGTATTATTGAACAATATCGTTAATACCATACACAACCAAATTTTTTTTGCAGATGAATGAAAAGCTGCTGCTACAGTACATTGACAGGGAACTGCCAGAAATTCAAGCCAGATTCAGAATAGGACATGTAACCAGGTATTATCACAACTGGTGTCAGATGGGTCTTGGATGAAAGCAGAGAATACCAGAAAGATGTTTACCTGTGTTTTATTGACTATACAAAGGCACTCAACTTTTTGGATCAGAACGAATAATGGATAACGTTGCGAAGAATGGGAATTCCAGAACACTTAATTGTACTCATGAGAAACCTGTACATAGATCAAGAGGACATCGTTCAAAGAAAACAAGGGCATACTGAGCGCTTTGAAGTCACGAAAGGTGTGCATCAGGGTTATATGCTTTCACCATATCTATTCAACCTGTATGCTGAGCAAATAATGCAAGAAGCTGGACTATATAAGGAAGAACAGGACATCAGGAGAGGAGGAAGACTCATTAACAATCTGCGATATGCAGATGACACAACCTTGCTTGCTGAAACTGAAGAGGACTCGAAACATATACTGATGAAGAAAAAAACCCACAGCTGTCAGTTTGGGTTACACCTCAACATAAAGAAAACAAAATTTCTCACAACTGACCCAATAAACAACATCATGATAAACAAAGAAAAGACTGAAGTTGTCAAGGATTTCATTTTACTTGGATCCGCAAACAACATCCATGGGAGCAGAAGTCAGGAAATCAAAAGATGCATTTCATTGGGCAAATCTGCTGCTAAGAACCTCTTTAAAGTGTTGAAAATTAAAGATGTCACCCTGAAGACTAAGGTGTGCCTGACCCAAGCCATGGTGTTTTCAATTGCCTCAAACATGTGCAAAAGGTGCACAATTCATAAGGAAGACCAAAAAATTGACGCCTATGAATTGTGGTGTTGGCAAAAAACACTGAATATGTCATGGACTGCCAGGACAAGGAACAAATTTATCTTGGAAGAAGTACAAGCGTAACGCTTTTTGGAAGCAAGAATGGCAACACTTCGTATCATGTATTTTGGATATGTTGTCAGGAAGGATCAGTCCCTGGAGAAGGACATCATGCTTAGTGAAGCAGAGGATCGGCAAAAATG
Organism: Elephas maximus indicus; assembly: GCF_024166365.1. Classification (NCBI taxonomy): domain Eukaryota; kingdom Metazoa; phylum Chordata; class Mammalia; order Proboscidea; family Elephantidae; genus Elephas; species Elephas maximus. The sequence continues at coordinate 27,296,206 of NC_064846.1, read as the reverse complement.
AGGAAGACCTTCAACGAAACGGATTGACACAGTGGCTGCAACAATGGCTCAAGCATAACAACTGTGAGAATGACACAGCACCAGAGAGTGTTTCATTCTGTTGTACATAGGGTCACTACAAGCTGAAACTGACTCGACGGCACCTAACAATAACATAAGATTACTGCTGTAATTTTAGATATACACACACACACACACACACATTTTTCCCCCCTTTGGTGGTGACAGTTTCCTTCTTCCATTTAATTTTATGTGCTAAGTTCCTTTTATTTATTTATTCTCTTCTTCATTATTGTTGACTTTGCATTTGCTGAGTCTTTATGTTTTCTTTCTTTTTTATTTTGATGGGTAGGTTTGTTAGCTTCCTTTGTGGTTACCTTGAAATTTATGTTTACCTTTCTAAGTTTAATCAGATCTTTTATTTCTTCTTATTGACTCTCCTTTGTAGGTGACTTTTTGTTTATTCCTAGCTGCTTTTAAAATTCTTTACCTTTGGTTTTGGCAAGTTTGATTATAATATGTCTTGGCGACTTTCTTTTAACATCTAACTTATGTGGAGTTCAATGAGCATCTTGGGTAGATATCTTCTCATCTTTCACAATAGCAGGGAAGTTTTCTGCCAACAAATCTTCAATAATTCTCTCTGTATTTTCTGTTATCCCTCCCTCCTCTGGTACCCCTATCACTCGTAGGTTATTTCTGTTGATAGAGACCCACGTGATTCTTAGGGTTTCTTCATTTTTTTAAACTCTTTTATCTGATTTTCCTTCAAATATATTAGTGCCAGGTGTTTTATCTTCAGTCTCACTAATTCTGCCTTCCATGTCCTCAATTCTGCACCTCTGGCTTTCTATTGAGTTGTCTAATTCTGAAATTTCATTGTTAATCTGAATTTCTGATTGCTGTCTCTCTATGGATTCTTGCAGCCTATTAAACTTTTCATTATGTTCTTGAATAACCTTTTTAATTTCTTCTGTGTGTTTCTTGGCTTCTTCCGTGATTTGCCTGCTCTTCCTCCTGATCTCCTGAAGAATTTGGTATATTAATCTTTTGTATCCTATATCTGGTAATTCCAGGAAAAACTCTTCATCTGGAAGGTTCCTTGATTCTTTGTTTTGAGAGCTTATTGAAGCAATCGTAGTCTGCTTCTTTATCTTATTTGATATTGGCTGTTCTCTCTGAGCCATCTATAAGTTACTGAGTTAATTTAAGTTTGCTTACTGGATCTTAGCTTCTCGGTTGTTTGGTTTTTGATATGCCCAGATAGGCTGCTTAAGTGAGCTAGCTTGATTATTTGCACCTTTGAAGCTCTAACATCCTGTCACCAGATGGCTAGAGCTGTTACCAGGTATATGAACCAAGGAGTTCACTCAGTTTTCTTGTATGGATTCAGTTCAGGTGTCCAGGTGCTTGGTCATCAAGTGTGTGGGACAGGCCCTGTCTTATAGTCTTAGAAGGGCAGGGGTGATTGCTGTAGGCACAAATACCTGGTTGCAGCAGGGGACCATGCTCTGAACAAGGCAGGGGGCTGACAACCGTCTCCCGAGTATCTGTGAAAAAAGCACATCCCTGCTCCCTAGAGTGCACAGATGGGTAGCTTCTGAAGCTGGACCACAGGCACCCAGTGCTTTTCACTGTAAGGACTAGGAGACACCGCTTATCCTTGGAACACTGTCATACGTGGCTAGGTAACATGGGTGGAGCCACCAGTCCTCAGGCCCCTGATGTGGGTAGGTGAAAAAAATTTAAAAAAAGGTGAAGACCCTGTTTAATAGGCAAAGTGATGTCAAACATCAAAAACCCACCGTTCCACCGCACAGCCAAAACAGTTTAAGTCAGATCTCAAGCACATACAAACTTGCAGTCTGCCAAAAAGAACCTAATCTCCTGAAATGGGCCCACACAGGTCCATGCAGGGGTGAAAGGTATTCAAAGTCCACGGACCATTTATGCCTGGACAAAAGCTGCTTCTGTCCTGAGCTACCCAGCTTAGTGGAGCTGGCAGATTATCTTTTCCCCAAATTATTAATCTCTTCCTTCTCCAAGGCTGGGAGAATGGCTCAGGGCACGCAGCAGAAACTATCTAAGGCCCAGGGAAATCAACAGCCACTGAAACCGGCTTGGGGGCTGCAGGCATGGTAAAATAAATGCAAGAATTTTGATTTTGCTGAGAGTGCTCTTCTTCTCTGGTTCAGAAGGTGTGAGTAGACTGTGAGGCTCACTGTCTCTCCCGGAGGAAACCATGTCCCAAACACTACCGCCAGCTTCACCACAGTAGCTCCAGGGGATCGTGCCTGAGGGGTGTCCAGTTTCCGGTACAGCAACTCCTCGCCGCTTCTGAACCATCTCACTTTCCCCCTGCAGCTCAGTCCGATTTCCTAACCTTGCTTTTGATGTTCAGGGTTCCTAGCTTGTCATATAAATCTTTTATTTCTTGACAAAGCCTTAACTTCCTCTTCATATAGAAGTTCTATGAGTACACTGTTTATTCCCACTTAATTGTTTTGACGTTGTCATCAATTACATATTGACATCTCTGGTTCCCTATGCTCAGTCTTTTGTCTTTGATTTCCCCCTCGTGTCTGCCAGTTTATCATATTGTGGGGGCTTGGATGTCGCTGTGATGCTAGAAGCTATGACACCAGTAGCCAGGTACCAACAGAGTCGCCCATGACAGACAGGTTTCAGCTGAGCTTTCAAACTAGGAAGAAGGACCCGGCAGTCTACTTGTGAAAAGAATTAGCCAGTGAAAACCTTATGAATAGCAGCAGAACTTTATCTAACATACTGCACGAAGATGAGCCCCCAGGTTGGAAGACACTCAAAAGACAACTGGGGAGGGGCTGCCTCCTCAAAATAGAGTCAACCTTAATGATGTGGATGGAATCAAGCTTTTAGAACCTTCATTTGCTGATGTGGCACAACTTAAAATGAGAAGTAACAGCTCAAACATCCATTAACAATCAGAACATGGAATGTACAAAGCACGAATCTAGGAAAACTAGAAATTGTCAAAAAAGAAATGGAACACAAAAACATCAATAACCTAGGCATTGCTGGTCAGAAATGGACTAGTATTGTGGCCATTCTGAATCGGACACTCATATGTACTACTATGCTAGGAATGACAACTGAAGAAGAAGGGCATTGCATTCATCATCAAAAAGAACATTTCAAGACCTATACTGAAGTACAATGCCAATTAATATGACTATTACTCAATTCTATGCACCAACCATTAAGGCCTCACATGAAGAAATTGAAGATTTTTATGCTTCTGCATTATGAAACTGATTAAGAATGCAATCAGGATGCATTGATAATTACTGGTGATTGCAAAGTGAGAAAAACAAAGAAGAAGGATCAATAGTTACAAAACATAGCTTCAGTGACAGAAACAATGCCGGAGATGGCATGACAGAATTTTGCAAGACCAACGATGCCTTCGTTACAAATGCCTTGTATACTAACATAAACAGTAACTATATGCATTATACGCATGGACCTCGCCAGATAGAATACAATGCCAGAATCAAATCAACTACATCTGTGGGAAGAGAAAATCAAAAAGATCAATATCATCAGTCGCAACAAAGCCAGGGGCGACCACGGATCAGACCATTGATTGTTCATGTGAAAGTCCAAGTTGAAACCGAAGAAAATTAGAACAAGGTTAAGAAAGCCAAACAATGACCTGGATTATATCGTAAGAGAATCGAAACACCATCTCGAGAATATATTTGATGCATTGAATGCAAATACCCGAAAACCAGATGAATTGTGGAATGACATCAAGTACATCATCCATGAAGAAAGCAAGAGGTCGTTAAAAAGATAGGTAAGAAGAAAAAAAAAAGACTAAAATGGACGTCAGAAGAGACTCTGAAACTTGTTCTTGAACATCGAGAAAAGAAATGATGAAGTGAAATAGCTGAATAAAATATTTCAAGCACAGCTCAAGAAATCAAAGTAAAGTATTATATGACATCTGCAAAGAGCTGGAGATAGAAAACCAAAGGGGAACAACACACTTGCCATTTCTAAAGCAGAAAAAACTGAAGAAAAAATTCAAGCCTCAAGTCTCAAGTCTCAACAGTTAAGGAGTCCTTGGGGAAAATATTAAATGACGCAGAAAGCTTCAAAAGAAGATGGAAGGAATATAAAAAGTCATTATACCAAAACGCATTTGTTGACGTTCATCCATTTGAAGAGGTAGCATACGATCAGAAACCGATGGCACTGAAGGAGGAAGTACAAACTGCACTGAAGGCATTAGCAAAAAACAAGGTTCCAGAAATTTACAGAATATCAATTAAGATGTTTCAGCAAATGTATGCAACACTGGAAGTGCTCACACGTCTATTCCAAGAAATCTGGAAGACAACTACCTGGCCAACTGACTGGACGAGATCCATATTTATTCCTATTCCAAGAAAGGTGATCCAATCGAATGCGAAAATAATCAAACAATATCATTAACATCACATGCAAGTAAAATTTTGCTGAAAATCATTCAAAAGTGGCTGCAGCAGTATATTGACAGGAAAGTGCCAGAAATTCAGGCCACATTCACAAGAGGATGTGGAACCAAGCACAGAATACCAGAAAGATATTTACCTGTGATTTATTGACTGTGCAAAGGCATTTGACTGTGCAGATCATAACAAATTATGGATAACATTGTGAAGAATAGGAATTCCAGAACCCTTAATTGTGCTCATGAGGAACCTGTACCTAGATCATAAGGCAGTCATTTGAACAGAACAAGGGAATACTATGTGGTTTAAAGTAAGGAAAGGTGTGCGTCAGGGTTGTATGCTTTCACCATACCTATTCAATCTGTATGCTGAGCAAATAATCTGAGAAGCTGGACTACATGAAGAAGAACCGGACATCAGGATTGAGGAAAACTCATTAACAACCTGCGATATACAGACGACACAACCGTACTTGCTGAAAGTGAAGAGGACTTGAAGCACTTACTGATGAAGATCAAGGACCACAACCTTCAGTATGGATTACCCCTCAACATAAAGGAACCAAAAATCCTCACAATTGGACCAGTAAGCAACATCATGATAAATGGAGAAAAGATTGAGGTTGTCAAGGATTTCATTTTACTTGGATCCACAATCAACACCCATGGAAGTAGCAGTCAAAAAATCAAAAGACGTGTTGGGTAGAGCAAATCTGCTGTGAAAGACCTCTTTAAAGTGTTGAAAAGCAAAGATGTCACCATGAAGACTACGGTGCACCCAACCCAAGCCATGGTATTTTCAATCGCATCATATGCATGTGAAAGCAAGAAAACAAACAAAGAAGACAGAATAATTGACGCCTTTGAAGTGTGGTGTTTGCAAAGAATATTGAATATACCATGGACTGTTAAAAGAACAAAAAAAAATCTGTCTTGGAAGAAGTACAACCTGAATGGTTCTTAGAAGCAAAGATGGCTAGACTATGTCTTACATCTTTGGACATGTTATCAGGAGGGATCAGTCCCTGGAGAAGGGCATCATGCTTTGGAAAGTACAAGGTCAATGAGAAAGAGGAAGATCCTCAACAAGATGGATTGATACAGGGGCTACAACAATGGGCTCAAGCATGATAACGATTTTGAGAATGGGACAAGTCCAGGCAATGTTTTGTTCTGTAGTACATAGGGTTACTATGAGTCAAAACCAACTCGACAGCACCTGACAAGGACGATAACAGCTTTGATTTCCTTTTGTTAATTCCCTATCTGACTTGATAACTGGTGATGTGTCCTGTGCTCCAGTCTTGGATTGTTCACTGAAATTGTTCTCTATCCAGAAGACTCCCTTTAATATTTCTTGTAATTTTGTTTTGGTTTATACAAATTTTCTTAATGTCTCTTTAACTGGAAATAACATAATTTCGCCATCGAATTTCAGAGACAGTTTTGCTAGATGTATAATTTGTGGCTTGCAATTTTTATCCTTCAAGGCTTTATATATGTCATCCCATTGCCTTCTTGCCTGCATAGCTTCTTCTAAGTAGTTACAGCATAGTCGTATTGGTTATCTTTACGGATGATTTTTCCTGTCTCACAACCTGCTCTCAAGATTCTATCTTTATCTTTGGATTTGGAAAGTTTGATCATAATATGTCTTGGTGACTTTCTTTTGGGGTCTACCCTGTATGAGTTTTGTTGAGCTTCTTGGATAGATGCCTTCTTCTTTCATTATATCAGGAATGTTTTCTATCAACAGATCTTCAACAATTCTGTGTTATTAGTTATCTCCCCCTGTTCTGGTACTCTGACCACTCATAGGTTTTTCCTCTTGACCATGTCCCACATAATTCTTAGGCTTTCTTCATTTTTTAAAATTCTTTTTTCTGATTTTTCCTCATATAACTTGGTGTCAGGAGACCTGGTGGTGTAGTGGTTAAAAGCTCAGCTGCTAACCGAAACGTCGGCAGTTCAAATCCACCAGCTCCTCCTTAGAAATCCTATGGGGCAGTTCTGCTCTATCTTATATGGTCGCTAAGAGTTAGAACGAAGTTGACAGGACCTAAAAACTACAACAACAACAAGGGATTCATCTTCAGTCTCGCTAATTCTGACTTCTATTGCCTCAATTCTGCTCCTATGACCTTCCAGTGAGTTTTCTAATTCTGAAATTTTATTGTTAAAATTTTGGATTTCTAGTTGCTGTCTCTATGGATTCTATCAGAATGTTAATTTTGTCAGTTTATCCTTGTATTGTTTTCCTGAATTCCTCTATTGCTTTGTCCGTTCCTTGGCTTGTTCTCAGTTTTGCCTGATCCCTTCCCGATCTCTTGGAGAGCTCTGTATATTTGTCTTTTTAATTCTTTGTCAGGTAGTTCCATTATTTTGTCTTTCTCTAGAAGGTTTTCTGGTTCTTTATTTTAGTCACTTGTTGAAGTCATCTTGACCTGCTTCTTCATGTAATTTGATATTGACTGTTGTCTCCGAGCCATCAACAAGTTATTATATTTATTTATTGTATGGTTGTTTACTGTGTCCTAACATTTTGTTTTGTTTAGATATGCCCAAGTAGGCTGGGCATGCGAGGTACTTTTGTTATTGGCATCTTTGAGGCTCTCATGTCCTGTCTCCAGTTAGTCTAAGCAGCTACTAGGTGTGTGAGCACAGGAGTTTGTTCACTTTTCTTGTGGGGGTGTGGAACAGTTGTCTAGGTCATCGGATGCCAAGTGTGTGGTGCAGACTCTCACCTAGAGTCATAGACAGGCAGGGCTGCATAGGGCTCTTCAAAGCAGGCACAGGAATCCGGAGGCAGCAGGGGCCTGTGTAGAGGAAGGCAGGGTGCCTGGGCGGAGGGTGTGTCCCTGTCCCCAAGAGTGCATAGAGGGGAGTTATTCCATCTGGGCCATCAGCACCCAGTGTTGTTGGCTGAGGAACTGAGAAGCACCACTTATTCTTAGACCCCTGTAGTGGGTGTCCAGATGGAGTGGTGATACCAGCAGGACTTAGGACCCTGGAGGAGGCTGGTGAGTCCCCTGTTTAAGGAGCAGGATGATGCCAAATGTCACAAATTTGCAGCTCCCCCTTGGATGCTGCACTTGAAAGTGGGCTTCAGTCATATGCTCTCAATCGGCCATACAGGTCTGGGTGGGGTGAAGGGAGCTGCAAGAATATGGGTCCCTTATGCCAATGGCTGAGCAAAGGGGCAAGGCCTCCAGACTTGCGCTGAGTTCCCAGCATAGAAGGCATGGTGTTTTGTAAAGCTGCAAGACTGGTGTGGGCATGGAGAGCCCTGATTTCTTGGCTTAGTGGGCATGGCAGTTGTTGAATACTGCCAGACTGGTATGCAAGCAAAGCAGGATAGGGGGTGGGTGAGGGGCATGAAGCACTTCCTTGCTGTGAAACTCCGGAAGGAGGAGGTGTTATTTTACCCCTGTGCGGTAGGTTAGAAGCTTAACTTACGTAACTTTCGCAGGTCTGGTGTCAATCCTACTTGGTTCTAGAGCTATGTGCAGATGAGTTCTTGCTTGGTTGCACCCAATGCAATGGGGATTGTCTTTGGATGTTGCACTTGCCGCAGCTCATGTGTGCTGTGCAGACTCAGCTAGCAGGGTGCTTGTGATCTCACAATCTTCACCTCTTCCCTGTGTTTAAATTATCTTTCCTTCTACCTGCCAATCAGTCCAATTTCTGAGCTTTTTCTTTGATGATTAGGGTTCCGAGACTGTCGTATATAATCAATTCACTTGTTTCTTCAGGTCTTTGTTGTAAGAGTGATGACAGGAAACATCTGTCTATTCCAACATCTTCCCTTTGATTCCTTGATTGCTGCTTCCATGGACGATGATTGTTGATCTAACAAGAACGAAACACTTGAGAATTTCCATTTTCTGTCCATTTATCATGACGTTTTTTCTGAGTTCAGTTCTGAGGATTTTTTACATTCAGGAGTAATTCATACTGAAGACTACATTCTTTTACCTACATCAATAAGTGATATAAGTCATCTTCATTTTCAACAAGCAAGGTTGTGTCACTTGTGTATTACAGGTCATTAATGTGTTTTCCTTCAATCCTAATGCCACGTTCTTCTTTGTAAAGTATGGCTTCTCAGATTATTTCTTCAGGAATAATATCAGGAACATATAAAAACTCCTACACTAGGAGAGAAATGGTGGAATAAGGATCTCTGAAAACCCTCTCCTCCATAAAAGCAAAAAAACACTGCCAATATTTATCAAAATAAAGTTCTTCAGAACTCTAAAAATTACCAAAGACCAGCAACAATATAAGGAATAATTATTCAAGAAAAATGTCTGAATAACAACGAGCTTTGTGACATTTTAATGTTCTCTATTCCCTTTTTTATTCCCATCTCACTTTTCCCAACTCCACAGTAGCCTTGTAGACCAACAACCTCAAAGTCATGGTAGCCATGAAAATCACCCTAACAACCACCGGAGAAACAGAATGAGTTTGGAGCTACCCAAAAGCCTTATCCCCTGAGAACTGTCACTATCTGAACTGGCTGATGTAA